>NC_042974.1:31351286-31951286 GCF_901001165.1 Salmo trutta
TCTTGCAGTTTTCCCTGGTAATTTTCTTTGTCTTAGAACAGTGGTCAGTGTCATACTACTGCAACTGCTCTCTACAACAGTAGTCCACAAGAGTTAGCGGTCCTAGAGAGCTACAATGTGTGTACACTCTTATAAAAAAGGGTTATTTGTTTGTCACCATAGGAGACCCTTTTTTGGTTTCAGGTAGAACCCTTGTATTAGTGAAGAGTTCCACTTGAATGTAGGGACAATAAAGTACACTTTATGGTTCTACGTAGCAATGTATTTTCTAAGAGTGTAGACTTCTGTTTCCACCCAGCTGATTCAGCTGCTTTAGTGCTGGGCTGGAGAAAAATCCTGCACATCCTATACAGATGTAGGATCTTCATTTGATCATCCTGTTGCAGGAGAACTCTCCTTCGATGCAGGACATTTTAAATGTGTAGTGTATTTGAAGTTTAAAAAGGCTTTTGAAGTTTTAATTTCCATTTTGAAATTTCAGACTTGATTTTCCATTATTTATAATCTACACATTTTACATTTCCTGTTGCTGCAGGATTATTTTCCTGCTGTGGCAAACTAGCTCTAATTAAGATTCTATATCTGTAGTTCCTCAGGACCGGGGTTAGGGACCACTCTCTTAGAGAGCAGATGGGGTACTCTAAGTGTGTTGTGGATGAGGTGAGCATGTTTGGTTTTGAGGAAAGGACAGTTCACTGCACTACACTGTGAGTTTGCTCTGTCGGCACACATTTTTCTCTCTCAGGTGGAATGCATAATAACAGGCTTTTGTTCTCCCTCTCTCTCTTCCTCTCCCTCTCTCTCTTTCTCTCTCCAGTACAAAGTTGAGCTTTAAGGAGCGGGTACGGATGGCAAGCCCTCGCGGCCAGAGCATGAAGAGCCGCCAGACATCCATCAACAACGACAGACGCTGTTCCCCAGGCAACGATGTGGCAGGTGCTAACACGGGAACCAGCCCTGCCAAGGTGCAGAAGAGCTGGAGCTTCAACGACCGCACACGCTTTAGACCCTCCCTGCGCCTCAAGAGTCAGTCACGCACCACGCCCTCCGAGGGTGAGTAGAGAGGATGTGTGCCTCTGTGTGTCTGCGTATGTGTGGGTTTATGTGTTTGTATACAGTATGTGCTTTTTAAGAAGTCCACAAGGGGAGAGTCTAGAGCTGTTGCGGTGACCATATTACCGCCACACTGACGGTCACGAGTCATGAAGGCAGTAAAATTCCACATTACCATTTAGTCACAGTAATTAAGCTTCTCCAAGCTCTGATGCTGCTGATGGTCATTAGTAGCCTACCAAACTTGCTAACTGCCTTGTACTCAGCACTCTATTGTCTCTCTAATCACTCTGACATCAATGCAAATGTAATTGAAAATCTAATCAAACACTTCATGAGAGCCCATAAGCTCCTCTTGCGCAACATTTCTATAGGCTTTGAAATTACTTGAGAAAAACTGAGTGATGGCCTCTATTAAAAAGAGGAGGATCCCATCAGCTTTCTATAGGCTGACTCTTTTTATTTCTCTACTTTTCTAATATTAAGCACATTGCTTCTTATTTACAACAGGAGTATAGCCTACCTGGCTGGCATGAAAATTAACCACAGGAAAACCATCCTCCATTTGCTATTTAAGTGCAGAGATTACATGCAGTAAGCTGCCAGCCCATCTTAATCTTTTCTTTTTATTGGCCAGTCTGAGATATGGCTTTTTCTTTGCAACTCTGCCTAGAAGGCCAGCATCCTGGAGTCACCTCTTCACTGTTGACGTTGAGACTGGTGATTTGTGGGTACCATTTAATGAAGCTGCCAGTTGAGGACTTGTGAGGCGTCTGTTTCTCAAACTAGACACTAATGTACTTGAGCACCGGGGCCTCCCACTCCTCTTTCTATTCTGGTTAGAGCTAGTTTGCGCTATTCTGTAAAGGGAGTAGTACACAGCATTGTATAAGATCTTCAGTTTCTTGGCAATTTCTCACATGGAATAGCCTTCATTTCTGAGAACAAGAAAAGACTGATGAGTTTCGAAAGAAAGTTATTTGTTTCTGGCCATTTTGAGGCTGTAATCGAACCCACAAATGCTGATGCTCCAGATACTCAACTAGTCTAAAGACTAGTTTTATTGCCTCTTAAATCAAAACAACAGTTTTCAGCTGTGCTAACATAATTGCAAAATAGTTTTCTAATGATCAATTAGCCTTTTAAAATGATAAACTTGGATTAGCTAACACAACGTGCCATTGGAACACAGGAGTGATGGTTGCTGATAATGGGCCTTTGTACGCCTATGTACTGTATATACTGTATATCTCGCATTACTCATCTCATATGTATATACTGTATACTGTATCCTTCACTATCTGTTCTTTACTATCTATTGCATCTTAGCCGCTCTGTCACTGCTCATCCATATATTTTATACTTCTATATTCTCATCCCATTCCTTTACTAGATTGTGTGTATTAGGTTTTGTTGTGGAATTTTTAGATATTACCTGTTAGATACTGCTGCACTGTCGGATCTAGAAGCATAAGCATTTCGCCACACTCACAACAACATCTGCTAACCATGTGTATGTTACCAATAACGATTTGATTTGATTTCAATTTTCATTTGAGGAAAAGATAAATAAATATTATATTGTTGAGTTTCAGCTTGGAGTGGAAGTCTGTAAGGAAGCGACAATCTATCTGCAATGTTAAAGCTGATCTACCCCCGAAAAAATGTGAAAATAAATAACTTGACACTTCTTTCTGTCTCTCAGTGGACACAGGAATGGGGAATGATGACGTATTCGGCGACAGGGTTTGCCACTGTGATGTCACTGTGGAAGACCTATCAGCTCCATTGAAGGCTGTCATCAGAGCCGTCAGGTGAGTGCTTCAGCCAGGTCACCCGTGATACAAGTCGGTATTCGACGTAGAATACTGATGTGAAAACCGGCCGCTAAGGGCAACAGTGAGCTCTGTTACCTTGAAGTATGTTTCTGTTTTGGACGGGCGTAAGCATCTCCCTCTGATTCCAAAGGTTGCAAGTTCAAATCCAGAGATAGAAAGTTGTTTTTGATATTTTTGTTTTAAGTCTATCCCAAACCATAACCCTTACCTTAACCGTTTGGAGTTAATACCTTACCTTAACAATTCTGAGTTAATGACTAAACTTATTCTTAAACACTTCAAAATTTGACGTTTGGAAGAACTCCGAAATTTGACATTTGTGAAACTTGGATGAACATCTAATTCTGACGTGAGATTGTGAGAGCTGGTAGGAGTGCTTATCTACAGTGAGCTCAAAAAATATTCGTACAGTGACAAATATTTTGTCGATTTTGCTCTGTACTCCAGCACTTTGGATTTGAAATGATACAATGACTATGAGGTTAAAGTGCACTGTCAGCTTTAATTTGAGGGTATATACATCTTGGCCATGTTCTGTTATAATCTCCACCCGGCACAGCCAGAAGAGGACTGGCCACCCCTCATAGCCTGGTTCCTCTCTAGGTTTCTTCCTAGGTTTTGGCCTTTCTAGGGAGTTTTTCCTAGCCCCCGTGTTTCTACACCTGCATTGCTTGCTGTTTGGGGTTTTAGGCTGGGTTTCTGTACAGCACTTTGATATATCAGCTGATGTAAGAAGGACTATATAAATACATTTGATTTGATTTGATTCATCCATATTGAGTGAACCGCTTAGTAATTATAGCACTTTTTATACACAGTCCCCCCATTTTAGAGACCAAAATAATAAGGACAAATTCACTTAAGTGTATTAAAGTAGTCAACATTTTTATATTTGGTCCCATATTCCTAACACGCAATGATTACATCAAGTTTGTGACTTTACAGACTTGGATGCATTTGCTGTTTGTTTTGGTTGTGTTTCAGATTATTTTGTGCCCAGTAGAAATGAATGGTAAATAATGTATTGTGTCATTTTGGAATCACATTGTCCTGAATGATGAGTGATACAGACGCACAACTATCATATCCCCAAGACATGTTAACCTATCACTGTTACAATAAAACATTTTGGGGGGTGTGATATTTATGCCTCTAACTTTGTCACTCATCATTATTCACAATTAATTCAGGACTATCCGTAATCATGGTATCATCCACATTAATGTAGAAGTATTTAGAAACATTATATTCTCCCTTAAAATGGGGGGACTGTGTACAAAAAGTGCAGTCATTTCTAAACGGTTCACTTGATATGGATGAAAATACCCTCAGATTAAAGCTGACAGTCTGCTCTTTAACCTCATAGTCATTGCCTAATTTCAAATCCAAAGTGAAGGAGTACAGAGCTAAAACAACCAAACGTGTCACTGTTCCAATACTTTTGGAGCTCACTGTATATCGCTATATAGATCCCTATATACTGTAGACTTTTGTTTTCTTATGCAATCTTTTGTAAAACATTCTATTTATTTTGTACAGGACATGACTATTTTAAACAGTGTACATAGCAAACGCATCCCCGACCACAATCTTCACTTAAACATAGAGCCTTCCAGGGCTCCTTCACCTCCCTCTCTCCCCTCGGGCTCCTGCGGTTTTTAGATACAGCAGATCCAGAGCATGGGCCTCCTCTATGTTGTTCTAGCCCAGTGCTTCCAGGGATTCTGCTAACCCCGTGATGGCTCAGGGAGAACAGTTTGGGTGTTTTTTGTTACATCTGGCCCCTTACTAACTCTGACCCCGACAACATGTCTCTGTTTACTCATGTGGCCACCATACTGGCACTGTCTCTCCCTCTCCTTCACCATCGCCCTCCCTCACTCTCCTTTTTACTACCTCTTCTCTCTCTCCCTCCCTCTCTTTTTCCATTTCCCTTTAACTCTCCATCTCCCCCACCTCTCTCTGGCGGTGTCAAAAGATGTCCTATTTTGATTGTCTGCCAACACCCCAATTCCCACCCACAGGTTGTTGCTCCAGAGGACCCCCTCTCCCCTTGCCCAGCTTGCTTGCTCAGCAGGCCCCCTTTGTGGGCAGTGGGAGTGGAGACGTGTCCCTGACTTTCCCAGGGTGTCGGGTTGACACCCTCTCAGTCAGAACTGTTTTCACAGCACCTCATCTGTCATGATGGTTTCCATTTATACAGTGAGGATAATGAGCAACTGGAGCAGTTCTGGAGCCATTAGGGGGTCAGAATGAACCAACTGTAGAGAGCCACTTACCTGCATCAATATTATTCACTCAGCTGTACTTGTACATTAAGGTACAGGGATAATACAATTCTAGTGTGGTTTGGTTACAAAATAGCTCAGTCAGGTTTTGTTTACATGACATGTGCTACGGTTTCATAATGTTCTTGTGATAGTATTTGAGTAATGTTCATTTTACCTCCGAAAACAAAAGGTAAAGGCTAAAGTAAAGACAGCTTCTTGTCAAGTACTGGTTTATGCATAGTTAAGCTGTTGTTTCCCTCTAGTGGCTGACTAAGAGATGACAGGTAGATAGATCATGGCACAATGACATGATTCTGTTTGATTCTCACCACTTTTCCACCCAGGATCATGAAGTTTCATGTAGCAAAGAAGAAGTTTAAGGAGACTCTGCGCCCGTATGATGTGAAAGATGTGATAGAACAGTACTCTGCAGGACACCTGGATATGCTCTGCAGAATCAAGAGTCTACAGACTAGGTGAGATGCACACACGCACACACACACACACACACACACACACACACACACACACACACACACACACACACACACACACACACACACACACACACACACACACACACACACACACACACACACACACACACACACACACACACACACACACACACCTTCATATCTATGTTCACCTTCTCCACTTAATTCACGTGTGTGTCTGTCTGTCTATGTGTGTGTGTGTGTGTGTGTGTGTGTGTGTATATATCTGACCCTCCTATGTACCTCTTCCTCCCAGGCTGGACACCATAGTGGGTCCTCCTCAGCAGCAGCTGCTGAGCCCCAGAGTCAAGACCTTTTCCTCCCCCTCCCTGCACGTATATTACAACCAGGCCAGGAGGAAGTCCATGCCAGGGACCAAGTCTGTCCCAGGGTTAGGCAACCCCCCCACCCCCCACTCGCCTGCCTAAAATAGGCTAACTGTAGACATCTCATGCATCGATGTGTGACTTTTTAAACATTCTAGTCTCTTGCATGGTGTTATTTTTAACAATGTCTGAGAATAAACAATAATGTTTCAGGAGTTAGGATTGTTGTCTTCGGTTAAATCAGTGATATAACCCTGATTGACTTGATATTACACTGTGTCTTTCAGCCAAAAGAGTGGAATCTACTATAGTTTAGTAGTGGATTGTAGTAGTGGTAGTCTAGTCTGGTTTTAAAGAATGTAATTGTAGGTGGTACATACGTGGTGCCTGTAGTTGTCCTTTTTTGATACACTTCAAGTGTGTGTGTGTGTGTGTGTGTGTGTGTGTGTGTGTGTGTGTGTGTGTGTGTGTGTGTGTGTGTGTGTGTGTGTGTGTGTGTGTGTGTGTGTGTGTTGTATCTGACCCCCATGTCTCTCCCATACAGACTGGCCACTGGACTGGGTCCCACACTGAGCAGCAAACCTGGGAACATGTCCTCCCCCTCCCTGCAATTATATTACAGCCAGGCCAGGAGGAAGTCCGCCCCAGGGATGAAGTCCCCAGGGTTAGATAACACCCCTCCCACACCAACCCCTAATAACATAGACCCGCTAGCCACTACCCCCAACTCCATCCTGTCCCCCGTTCCTCACACAGAGGACAGTTTGAAAGGAGATGGTGCTATGTCCATGTGTTCATCAGGGAGCAAAAAGCCTGTGTTTGTAGCACTACAGAGGCAGGATAGGTTTAAAGGTGAGATGATGATGGCTCAACCTACAGGCTTCCAAAGGGACTACAAGAGTTTCTAATATATTGCTTACACTATCAGGTCACTTTTAGATCTTTAGATTTAGAGCATCAGACCAGAAAGGACACACTGCTTTCACTGAATCAACCCAGATTTAGAAGCTTTGGACTCCCTGATGACATAAAGGTGTTCGGAAATGCTTCTTAACCAATGGAAACCTTCAACTAGCAGATGTAACATATCCCCAAATGTGTGGTAGAAGTAAAGCTCCCACATGAAAGTTTACTATAGAATATAAAAGTTCTTACTGTAGAATTCTGTAGTAAACTGTAGAATACTATACTACACACTGTAGTGTCCCTCAATCATGTGTAGTACTTACTGTGGTATACTGTAGGGGTGGCAGGTAGCCTAGAGGTGAGAGCGTTGGGCCAGTAATCAAAAGGTCGCTGGTTTGAATTCCAAAGCCGACTAGGTGAAACATCTATCGACGTGCCCTTGAGCAAGGCATTTAACCCTCATTGCTCCTGTAAGTCACTCTGGATAAGAGCGTCTGCTATGTAAATGTACCACAGTATTATCTGCAAACAAAGCACTGTAGTAAATACTGCAGTAATGTCTGCAAAAATACTACAGTCTGCAAAAACACGACAGTATTTAAATTACAGGTTGTAAGGCAACAAAATAGGAAAAACGGGGATGAATACTTTTGCAAGGCACAGTAAGTATTTCACTGTAACGTCTACACCTGTTGTATTCGACGCATGTCACAAATTAAATTAGATTTGATTAGTAAGGGGGAAAAAGTGAAGTGCGAGTGGGGTGGGGGGTGAGAAGGGGTGTGAGGGGGGGTGCTGTGGGATTATGTAATATACTCTGAAAAGGTAGGGTTTCAGATGTTTCAGGGTTTCAGTCCTACCTACCTAGATGTTATGGAAAATGATCTATTTTAGCATTTCTCCTGTACGTTTCCTGAAGGAGAAAGCCTACACTTCCATGTCAAAGATAATAAAACAAAAACACGATAGTAAATACTACAGTATATTACAGTCCGCAAAAACACTACAGTAAATACTACAGTATACTACAGCCCACAAAACACTACAGTAAATACTACAGTATACTACAGTCCGCAAAAACTGTACATTAAATACTACAGTATAGTAGAATCCGCATAAACACTACATTCATTATATAGTATATACTACAGTTTTATTTTACTACAGTATTTATACTATAGTTAACTGTAAATACTACAGTATAGTATTCACTGTAGTATGTTTGTGGACTTTAAACACACTACAGTGAATACTACAGGTAATCTGAGAAAAAAAACACTACAGTGAATACTATGGTATTTATCATAGTATACTATGATATTTTTTCATGTGGGCTGCTATGAATGTGAGGTCTGTCTCAAATATCTTGCATGTTGCTGCGCTTAGGGGACATAGTAAAGATACAGCAGCAGCTGTCAATCTAACAGAATCGATGTTCCTCCTGCAAAGAGTTGGCTAATGAATAAGGATCTCTCATTGTGGAACTTTTTGTGAACACAGAGAATGGCTGTAGTTACCAGTTGGTGCAGATTGTTGTTTTTAACATGAACTGTAGCTTGCACTGTAGCTAATTATAGCTGTAGTTTAGAAACCCTGAATGATTGTGTTTTGAATGTAGCCTGTGGTTTGTTGTGTGAACTGTGACTCTGTAGTGTGGGTTGTTGAATCTAATCATGGTGTGTCTGTTCTAACTAACTCTAACACTGACACGCTTCCATTAGAGTTAGGTCTGTTGCCTGCTGTGAAGTGCCCTTGGAAGAGGCTGGGGTGACGGTCAATGTACCCATTTGTCCACTTTTTGTGATTAATACGACAAGTGTGTGTATCGCAGGGTGGATCAGATACTGGGTAAGGGCCAAATCCCCATCGACAAGAAGATCAGGGACAAGCTGCACCCTGACAGGGATACTCTGGAGGACATGAGCATGCTGGGACGTGTGTGTAAGGTGGAAAGACAGGTGACCAATTAAGCCAATTACATTAGTTTGTGTGTACTCGTAGAGAAGTGTCTCTTGCACACACTGTAAAAAAAAAAATACAGTTGATTCAACTAATAATTAATTTAGTGACTGAAACATAGCCTTTTTTAGTTTACTAAACATTTCGGTCGATGTGTTACCTGAACTTAACATTTTTATCTGGCCCAAACTTAGTTCCAACTTGAGAAAAATTAGGTTAGGGACACCCACACAGTGCTTTTAACACACAATGTTTTCAACTTACATATTTATAGTCATTATTATTCAACATGTCCTTAGCTGGGATTTGAACTCACAACCTCTTGGTTCAAGTCTTTCTGATCGTCGTGCTACACCACCGTGTGTCAGATATCAGTTAATCTGACTATTCTCTCATCATTGATTTGATTGACTTATTTAATGATTTTCTGTTTGAATGTTACTCCTCACTATGATACATTTTTTTTTTATTATTTTGAACTTTTACCAGTGCAAAGTGTAGGAATACAGGTGAAATCAGTCATTGACACAGACATGGTGGTGTAGCAGGAAGATAGGAATTTCATGAACCAAGAGGTTGTTAGTTCAAAATCCCAGGGGAGAACCTGTTGAATAATAATTACTGTATAAATGAACATGCACAATGTAATCATGTACAGTATGTCAGTATGTGTCAAATACGTAAGTTGAAAAACATTGTATGATAAAAGCACTATTTGAATGTGTGGGTGTCGCTAACCCAATTTTTGACTAGTTTTATGAAGTTGGAGCTGACTAAACATTTAAATTCCGATAACAATTTTATCAAAAACTTGAGTAAACTAAAAAAGGCTTTTACTATATAATAATTAGTTGAATCAACTAGATTTTTAAGAAAGTGCAATGAACCCTTGCTGCTTTTAACGGTCATGTCTCTTGCTCTTCCCCCTGCCCAGGTGACGTCCATAGAGTCAAAGCTGGACTCTCTGCTGGATGTGTACAGGCAGGTGTTACAAAATGGTTCGTCTTCCCTCACCCTCTCCTCCCTGCCCCTGTTTGAGCTGGAGCACCAGACCTCTGACTACCGGAGCTCCATCCTCAGCAAGGACCTGTCCTCTGGCTCCCCCCAGGGAGGGGAGGGCAGAGGGGGGCATGAAAGTGGTGGGGGGATGTCCCGGTCAACAACAGGCCATCTCTCCAGGGGCCTCCAGCTCATCCTGGCCCCCAGCGAGCTCACCCTCAACACCTGCCCCCCCTCCTACCCTGCCTCCACTGCATCCCTCACGCCCTCGCCTCTCCTGCCCCCTGACAGCCCCTACCCGCTCCTCACCACACCCAGTAGTTTCCCCAGGCGAGCGCACTTCCCTGACCTCCCGCCCCCTCCACCATCCGCTGGTGCTGCCACCCTTCAGCTGCCCCCCATGGGCCCCCAGCAAAGACGTCCCCTCAGCCCCACCCCAGATGCTACACAAGGGGGTAGGCTGGAGCAGAGCTCAGGCCTCTCTATGGTGGTGGTCTCCGGGGTGGACCATGGAAAGGAGGGGGACAGAGAGGGTGGACATAGCTGGGGCAGGGTGCAGCTGAGGGGGAAGCCCCATTTGAGGGAGGAGGGCCCCTGGAGGAGGCACATGAGCCTGGAGGTGGACCCCATGCTGCTGCTTTCCTCTGGATGTGACGGCAAGCCCTCGGAGCAGGAACAGGGGCTGGGGAAGTCCCTGTCGGCACATAACCTCACCCAGCCATCTGCAAACAACCTTCCTAACCTGTCCTTCCCCCTCAGCAACAGTAGCAGTTCTAGTGACGACTGCCATGGCGACCCCGACGCTAGCAACTGGGGCGAGACAGACCTTTTCATCACCGGCCGTGACCTGGAACCGCAGGAGGACCAGTTTGATTTCCTGTCCCAGGGGAGTGACCTCCTGTCCCATCCCACAGCGGACGGTACTGGCTGCTTGGACGTTCTGCGGACTGAAGATGGGGGGTCCTTAAGCAGTCTGACTGGTCCCCACACCCCCACAATGGGCAGTGCAGAGTCCCTCAACAAGCCTACCCACGTACGACTAAAATAACTCTTCCATAGGAGTGAATAAGATAAACCCTCCCCCCAACACATACATTACCAATATTACCATCCAGCAAGAGGACTCACTGGACAAACAACAAATAGAATTGCAACTGTTGATTATAACTCTGTTTTTAAGAGATGGGGGGGTTTCTCACTCCTTTCAATCAAAGATTTCAGGCTCCCTTTATACTCTCATACATATCATTGCATGGACTATTTCGAATTTCCTAAAACAGGAACAAGCAGAGAAACTAACAGGGGGAGGGGAGATGGGGGAGGAAGATTGAACAAAAGAGAGGATGGTCAGATAGTGTTAATGTTTGCTCTCTCGGCTATGCATGACCACTGCATGTCTAAACCGCGCTTTGGGGTCGAGGGCGTTCAAGCCCCTTCATTAGCCCTGGAAACACAGTCATGATGGCTGAGCCCAACCTCATAAGTCCAAATCTCACCTGTTTATCTGCATGTTCCAGTAATGTATCCTCCAAACCCTTGGGAGGCAATTATGAGCAGTCAGCAATTATTACCCAAATATAGAAAATGTAGTAAATACTGTAGATAATACAATAACTCATTTGATAATAACATAAGATAACTCTACTGATGTAAAGTTGTCAAAACAATTTTTTAAATACATTTTACAACCTTGTGTGGCCATTTGATTTTGATGACAAATCCAATATGCTGATTGGGTGCTCTAATCTGACAAGGCCAGTAGCATTCAGTATTTTCACTTTTAAAGGCAAACAACAGCCAAATAAGATCAGTTATTACTGTGATACTGTAGATGGTGAAACAAGGCTGTGGTACACTGCAGTTGTCGGTCACAATAAACACTACAGAATTCAGGGTTCCTTGTCCTACAGCTCATGTGCCCACAGTATTCCCTTCTGTTACTAGCTGATTGACAGGGGACACTTCAAACTTTGAAAATAAATACAGTTTATCTCCTCAAAATGGATGAGCATTAGTCTATGACAGGTTGGGGACATCTCTACAAGTGGTTAGCCAGCCTAACACTTTGTCAGTAGCTATAATGATCAGAACTTGTTACAGACTTGCCAAGGTAAAGATGAGCGGTGTGAGAGTAAGTCAGAGGAGTTGGATCACAAATACAGGGAGAGAGGACCTGATCCACCATGATTTAGTCCCCTTAAAGTAGTGGTATGTGAGCCTACAAGCCTGACACTTCCAATAGAGCACACAGGATCCTTTGTCTAGAGAAGGCCACTGGTCTTGTGTGTCTACTGTCCAACCAATGTCATCACTAATGATGCTGTCCATAGAGATACACAGACAGGAAAGTAATGAACAAGCCATGTTGTAAGTGGATGGAAAATATGGTAACAAGTCTGCTGTCAACGAGCTCAGCTTCTGAATGTGATTTGTCTGTTGTTTGCATGTCCCACTGCCTTACGAGGCCGCAGCACTGCTGACTGCCACTCAGCCTGAACACAGACGACTGCTCTTGAATGAGAATATGCACAAACTGTGTTAGACATCTTTATTTTCTCTATGTTGCACCTTTTTGTTCTTGAAGGAGAGAGGCACAACAGTCTTATATGTATTCTGTCGAGTTAACGATGACAGCTTCCATTCAACATGTTTGTTTATGTTTTTATTTCGTTTTTTGATTGGTGCATACGTGCATTGGCTTAGCTGATTAACAATTATACTGTATAACGTGTATATTTTATGTTCATATGTGTGACGTGACCAGCAAAATCTATATAGCTGTGTGTTACAATGGGATTTTGTATGAAAATGGCCCGAGTTGGTATGATAAATGCACAACTGAAAGCACAATTGTTTGGAGACTTTGGAACCTGCATATGTGACTGGTGGTGGTGTTCTCTGTAATGAAATGTTTTCCAGATACATAATCAAAAAAATGCGCTACAGACAGGAAGTACTTGTACACAGGACAGATGCATTGGATGTAGGACTGAATATTGAATCCACTTGGATAACTATGGAGTATGAACTCTTTCATAATATCATGCTTGGTCTAAAGTCTGAAGTTATATAAAATTTACTTCACTGACATTAATGGTTCATTTCCCTCAGTTTATTCTGGAAATGCTCGTTCCATATGATTTCAATCACTTTCTGACTGCACCCCTTTTGATTTGAACGAAACCTTCCATACATGTTTGTCCATGTTGGAAGTGGTCAGAAAATTACTTTTTGGACCTGAATGCCAAAACATTCAGGATCTAGAGGTGCTCAAAGTTGACACATTTTGCATACCCCACCCTACCACGAGGCATCCATGTCTTCATCACTGAATAAGATAAACGGTTGAGTTTGATATAATTTGAAAGCTTACAAACAGGGTTATCAAACTGTTATGTGATTTATTGAAAGAAAGCCTATAAAATCAAAATGATGTCCTTTTTCAGCTTTAACATAAATGATCTAAAAACACGTCAACTCAGATTTTTTTTCATGTTCATATACAGTACCAGTCAAAAGTTTGGACACACAAGGGGTTTTCTTTATTTTTACTATTTTCTACATTGTAGAATAATAGGGAAGACATCAAAACTATGAAATAACACATATGGGATCATGTAGTAACCAAAAAAGTGTTTAACAAATCAAAATATATTTTACCTTTGACATTCTTCAAAGTAGCCTCCCTTTGCCTTGATGACAGCTTTGCACACTCTTTGCATTATCTCAACTAGCATCACCTGGAATGCTTTTCCAACAGTCTTGAAGGAGTTCCCACATATGCTGAGCACTTGTTGGCTGCTTTTCCTTCAATCTGCGGTCCAACTCATCCCAAACCATCTCAACTGGGTTGAGGTTGGGCTATTGTAGAGGACAGGTCATCTGATGCAGCACTCCATCACTCTCCTTCTTGGTCAAATATCCCTTACACAGCCTGGAGGTGTTTTGGGTCATTGTCCTGTTGAAAAACAAATGATAGTCCCACTAAGCGCAAACGAGATGGGATGGAGTATTGCTGCAGAATGCTGTGGTAGCCATGCTCTTTAAGTGTGCGTTGAATTCTAAATAAATCACAGACAGTGTCACCAGCAAAGAACCCCCACACCATCACACCTCCTCCTCCATGCTTCACAGTGGGAACTATCTGTTCATCTACTCTGTGTCTCACAATGACACAGCGGTTAGAACCAAAAAATCTCAAATTTGGACTCATCACACCAAAAGGACAATTTCCACCGTTCTAATGTCCATTGCTCGTGTTTCTTGGCCCAAGCAAGTCTCTTCTTATTATTGGTGTCCTTTAGTAGTGGTTTCTTTGAAGCAATTAAACCATGAAGGCCTGATTCACGCAGTCTCCTCTGAACTGTTGATGTGTCTGTTACTTGAACTCTGTGAAGCATTTATTTGGGTTGCCATTTCTGAGGCTGGTAACTCAAATGAACTTATCCTCTGCAGCAGAGGTCACTCTGGGTCTTCCGTTCCTGTGGCGGTCCTCTGAGAGACAGTTTCATCATAGCGCTTGATGGTTTTTGCGATTGCACTTGAAGAAACTTTCAAAGATCTTGAAATGTTCCGGATTGACTGACCTTCATGTCTTAAAGTAATGATGGACTGTCATTTCTCTTTGTTTATTTGAGCTGTTCTTGCCATAATATGGACTTGGTCTTTTACCAAATAGGGCTATCTTCTGTATACCATCCCTACCTTGTCACAACACAACTGATTGGCTCAAACAAATTAAGAAGGAAAGAAATTCCACAAATTAACTTTTAAGAAGGCACACGTGTTAATTGAAATGCATTCCAGGTGACTACCTCGTGATGCTGGTTGAGAGAATGCCAAGAGTGTGCAAAGCTGTCATCAAGGCAAAGGGTGGCTGCTTTGAAGAATCTCAAATATGAAATATATTTGGATTTGTTTTAAAAAGTTTGGGTTACTACATGATTCTATATGTGCTATTTCATAGTTTTAATGTCTTCACTATTATTCTACAATGTAGAAAATAGTCAAAATAAACAAAAATCCTTGAATGAGTAGGTGTGCCCAAACTTTGGACTGGTACCCTATGTTGCAGCTTGCTTCCACTTTCAAATGGTACAAAAAAGATGGTTGGAAGTTCACCAATCAGAGCATATTGACTTGAGTGGGAATATCCATTGTTATAAATTAAGCTGTCAATCTTCCATAGGAAACCTATTGAAATCATAGAAATACAGGTAATAGAATATACAATATTCAAGTTGACATTCAACAATGGGTGGACAATCAGCCATCTTTCTGGTAGTAATTGGAAGTTAAAGTTTCAATTCAATTTAAATGTCAATGGTGTACCAGCTACTGTACATTTCAGGGGTCTGAAAGGATAGGTCCATTCTATTAATTATATTTCTATGATTGAATAAACACCCACCCTGTATTCAAGAGTATGTGGACATCCCTTCAAAATTAGTAGATTCAGCTATTTCAGCCACACCCGTTGCTGACATGTGTATAAAATTGAGCACAAAGCCTTGCAATCTCCATACACAAACATTGGCAGTAGAATGGCCTTACTGAAGATCTCAGTGATTTTCAATGTGCCACCATCACAGGATGCCACCTTTCCAACAAGTCAGTTCATAAAATTTCTGCACTGCTAGAGCTGCGGCGGTCAACTGTAAGTCCTGTTATTGTGAAGTGGAAAGTGGTAAGCCACGCAAGCTCACAGAACGGGACCGCCGAGTGCTGAAGCACGTAACGCTTAAAAATCTGCCAAGACATGCAGGAGTGGCTTCTCTGAATATCCTTGAGTGGCCCATCCAGAGCCCGGACTTGAACCCGATCGAACATCTCTGCTGAAAATAGCTGTGCAGCAATGCTCCCCATCCAACCTGACAGAGCTTGAGAGGATCTGCAGAGAAGAATGGGAGAAACTCTCCAAATACAGGTGTGCCAAGCTTGTAGCGTTGTTACGTCTACTCCCGCTCACCCGCTCCTGCGCTCGGTGTTGCCGATTTACTAACCACCGGCCCTGGCAACCCATCATTACTGTACGCCCACCTGGCAACCCTCATTACGCACACCTGCGCCCCATCATGGACTTCATCACTACCCTGATTACTCCCGCTTTATTTAGCAGTCGCTAGCATCACTCTTCAGGCAGTATTGGTTCTGTGTTCATGTCCAAACGCTTCGTTATTATTATTAAACTCACCACCTGCACCTGCTTCCTGACTCCCAGCGTCATCGTTACAAACGCCATACCCAAGAAGACAAGAGGCTGTAATCGCTGCCATAGGTGCTTCAAAAAAGTACTGAGTAAAGGGTCTGAATACTTATGTAAATGTGAGATAAGTGTTTCTATTTTTAATACATTTTCAAAAAATGAATGTTTCCTTGCAGGTAACCATGGTTGACAGAGGAAGAACAATGATTCCAAGCTCCACCCTCCTTCTGAAGCTTCCAGTCTGTTATTCAAACTCAATCAGCATGACAGAGTGATCTCCAGCCTTGTCCTCGTCAACACTCACACCTGTGTTAACGAGAGAATCACTGACATGCTGTCAACTGGTCCTTTTGTGGCAGGGCTGAAATCCAGCGGAAATGTTTTTGGGGGGGATTCAGTTCATTTGCATGACAAAGAGGGACATTTCAATGAATTGCAATTCACCTGATCCCTCTTCATAACTTTCTGGAGTATATGCAAATTGTCATCATACAAACTGAGGCAGCAGACTTTGTGAAAATTTATATTTGTGTCATTCTCAAAACTTTTGGCCACGACTGTAGATCATCAAATCTTTATTTTCAAATTTTAACTATTTATACCATGACCTGTTCTAATTCTTGGTACTGTTATAAGCAAATGAGAATGGGACAATAATTGATATTACGGCATAGGCCCACCCACTTGGGAACCAGGCTGACCCACTGGGAAGCCAGGCCTAGCCAATCCGAATGAGTTTATCACCACAAAAGGGTTTTATTACAGACAGCAATAATCCTCCGTATTCCCCCTTACCCCCTCTGATGAGTCCGCAGGTGAAGAAGCCAGATGTGGAGGTCCTGGGCTGGCGTGGTTACATATTGTCTGCGGTTGTGAGGCCGGTTGGACGTACTGCAAAATTCTCTAAAACAACATTGGGGGCAGTTTATGGTAGAGAAATTAACATAAAATGATCTGGCAACAGCTCTGGTGGACATTCCTGCAGTCATCATGTCAATTGCACGCTCCCTCAAAATGTAGACATCGGTGGCATTGTGTTGTGCAACAAAACTGCACATTTAAGAGTGGCCTTTTATTTTTCCCAGCACAAGGTGCAGCTGTGTAATGATCATGGTGTTTAATCAGCTTCTTGATATGCCACACCTGTTAGGTGGCTGGATTATCTTGACAAATGATAAAATGTTCACAAACACCTTAAGATGGCACCGGAGCAGAAGGCAGACATTTTACGTGCCACCAACCGATTGTGTTTTTTGTTCGTTAATTTGCGTTGTTTGTAACTTATTATTTTACTCATTTTGTACATGTTGCCGCTACCGTCTCTTATGACAGAAAATAACTTCTAGACATCAGGACTGTGATTACTCTCACCATGGAGTAGCAGAATACTTTTCTTCTTTTACAACTCTGACTAGCCCGAGGCGGAGGATATACGGCTCCCTCGGGAACAGGCCCCGACCCCAGTGATCTGCGTGAAGAGGAGGCGAAGAAAGAGAGGCCGGAGAGCGGGCTGCCTTCTGAGAAGTCGGGGGGGCGATCGAATAAACCCCCACTTCCCTCAATTCTGCTAGCAAACATGCAATCTTTGGACAATAAAATGGACGAGTTACGGGGAAGATTAAACTACCAACGGGACATTAAAAACGATCACATCTTATGCTTCACGGAGTCGTGGCAGAACGATGACAATTTCAATATACAGCTGGCTGGTTATACAATGGACCAGCAGGATAGAACAGCGGCGTATGGTAAGACAAGGGGCGGTGGTCTATGTTTTTTTGTAAACAACAGCTGGTGCATGATATCTAAGGAAGTCTCGAGCTATTGCTCGCCTGAGGTAGAGTTTCTCATGATAAGCTGTAGACCACACTACCAAACGAGAGAGTTTTCATCTGTATTCTTTGTAGCTGTTTACATAACACCACAGTCAGAGGCTGGCAATAAGATAGCATTGAATGAGCTGTATTCCACCATAAGCAAACAAGAAAAAGCTCACCCACAGGTGGCGCTCCTAGTAGCCGGGGACTTTAATGCAGGGAAACTTAAATCAGTTTTAACAAATTTCTATCTGTATGTTAAATGTGCAACCAGAGGGAAAATAACTCTGGACCACCTATACTCCACACACAGAGATGCATACAAAGCTCTCCTTCGCCCTCCATTTGGCAAATCTGACCATAATTCCAACCTCCCGATTCCTGCTTACGAGCAAAAATTAAAGCAGGAAGCACCAGTGACTAGATCAATAAAAAAGTGGTCAGATGAAGCAGATGCTAAGTTACAAGACTGTTTTGCTAGCACAAACTGGAATATGTTCCGGATTCCTGCAATGGCATTTGAGGAGTACACCACATCTGTCATTGGCTTCATCAATAAGTGCATCGATGACGTTGTCCCCACAGTGACTGTATGTACATACCCCAACCAGAAGCCATGGATTACAGGCAGCATCCGCACTGAGCTTCAGGCTAGAGCTGAAGCTTTCAAGGAGCGGGACTCTAACCCGGAAGCTTATAATAAATCCCGCTATGCTCTCCGACGAACCATCAAACAGGCAAAGCATCAATACAGGACTAAGATCGAGTCGTACTACACCGGCTCTGATGTTTGTAGGATGTGGCAGGGCCTGCAAACCATTACAGACTACAAAGGGAAGCACAGCCGAGAGCTGCCCAGTGACATGAGCTTACCGGACGAGCTAAACTACTTCTATGCTCGCTTCGAGGCAAAAAACACTGAAACATGCATGAGAGCACCAGCTGTTCCAGAAGGCTGTGTGATCACGCTCTGTGCAGCCAATTTGAGCAAGAACTTTAGACAGGTCAACATTCACAAGGCTGCAGGGCCTGACGGATTACCAGGACATGTACTGCGAGCATGCGCTGATCAACTGGCAAGTGTCTTCACTGACATCTCCAACCTCTCCCTGTCCGAGTCTGTAATACCAACATGTTTTAAGCAGACCACCATAGTGCCTGTGCCCAAGAGCACTAAGGTAACTTGCCTAAATTATTACCACCCCGTAGCACTCACGTCTGTAGCCATGAAGTACTTTGAAAGACTGGTCATGGCTCACATCAACACCATCATCCCAGAAACCCTAGACCCACTCCAATTTGCATACCGCCCCAACAGATCCACAGATGATGCAGTCTCTATTGCACTCCACACTGCCCTTTCCCACCTGGACAAAAGGAACACCTATGTGAGAATGCTATTCATTGACTACAGCTCAGCGTTCAACACCATAGTGCCCTCAAAGCTCATCAATAAGCTAAGGACCCTGGGACTAACCACCTCTCTCTGCAACTGGATCCTGGACTTCCTGACGGGCCGCCCCCAGGTGGTAAGCGTAGGTAGCAACACATCTTCCACACTGATCCTCAACACAGGGGCCCCTCAGGTGTGTGTGCTCAGCCCCTTCCGTAGTCCCTGTTCACTCATGACTGCATGGCCAGGCATGACTCCAACACCATCATTAAATTTGCAGATTGCACAACAGTGGTAGGGCTGATCACCGACACCAAAGAGACAGCCTATAGGGAGGAAGTCAGAGACCTGGCCGTGTGGTGCCAGGACAACAACCTCTCCCTCAAAGTGATCAAGACAAAGGAGATGATTGTGGAGTACAGGAAAAAGAGGACCGAGCATGCCCACATTCTCATGGACGGGGCTGCAGTGGAGAAGATTGAGAGCTTCAAGTTCCTTGGTGTCCACATCCCCAACAAACTAACATGGTCCAAGCACACCATGACAGTTGTGAAGCGGGCACGACAAAACCTATTCCCCCTCAGGAGACTGAAAAGATTTGGCATGGGTCCTCAGATCCTCAAAAGGTTCTACTGCTGCACCATCGAGACCATCCTGACTGGTTGCATCACTGCCTGGTATAGAAACTGCTCGGCCTGCGACTGCAAGGCACTACAGAGGGTAGTGCGAACGGCCTAGTACATCACTGGGGCCAAGCTTCCTGCCATACAGGATCTCTATACCAGGCGGTGTCAGAGGAAGGCCCTAAAAATTGTCAAAGACTCCAGCCACCCTAGTCATAGAATGTTCTCTCTGCTACCGCACGGCAAGCGGTACCGGAGCACCAAGTCTAGGTCCAAGAGGCTTCCAAACAGCTTCTACCCCTAAGCCATAAGACTCCTGAACATCTAGTTAAATGGCTACCCAGACTAATTGCATTTCCCCCATCCCCTCTCTACACCACTGCCACTCCCTGTTGTCATCTATGCATAGTCACTTTAATTAACTATACCTACATGTACATACTACCTCAACTAACCGGTGCCCCCGCACATTGACTCTGTACCGGCACACCTCTGTATATACTGTTATATTTTACTGCTGCTGTTTAATTACTTGTTATTTTTATATCTTATTCTTATCCATATTTTTTTGAAACTGCACAGTTGGTTAGGGGCTCATAAGTAAGCATTTCACTGTAAGGTCTACACCTGTTGTATTCGGCGCATGTGACTAATAACATTTGATTTGATTTGATTTTGAAACAAATTTCTGCTAATCATTTTAGAGAAATAGGCTTTTTGTGTGAATGGCACATTTCAGGTATCATTTATTGCAGCTCATGAAACTTGGGACCAGCACTTTACATGTTGCGTTTATATTTTTGTTCAGTGTATATACTGTATGTACATTTTCTAAATGGTATAATTGTGTGATATGATAGCATGTTGAAAACCCGCTTCCCCCGTCACTCCAATATGAGTGGTTTTGACCACTAAAGTTTTGCTTCACTACATGCTTGACTGCTTTGATTGGCGTAACGTTAGCTAGAAACCACAAGTGTCTATCCAGATAATGAAAAGGCAACTGCAAAATAAAATTCAAGGAACTTATAGTTCCATGTCATTTGCGGCGTACATGATCATCAGTAAAGTCATTATAGCCTATCATGTCACTTCCCCTGTGAGAACCATGAGCACAGGCTGACTTGGCTTTGCTGTACCGCAGCCGAAGCCTGCCAGTAGCCTACCTACCAAAGGTTGCAGCATGTCCATTACAATGTAGAAAAATGCATATCAGCTATCTTTCAATATTTATCCATATTACCAGACCATCTTATTCTTTGTAACCATTTCTATGGTGGTTTTGCGGCCGCAATTTATGGAAGATGCCAAAACGTTGGAGATAGAAATGTATGGCGAAGTCAAAGATAGGCCAGTGGTTTCCATCTGTGGTGAAGTTTTCCCTAAATTAATACTTATGACAAATCCAGCCCAGAACCAGCCATAAAGCCAGCTGGCTAATCTTTTGAATATGGTGTAGTTAAAAAAACAGATAACATTAGCTAGTAAGATAAGTTTAATTAAAAAAACAGCTAGCTAGCTATACACTGACAGCTGAGTGTGTTTCGGGGGGGGGGGGTCATTTAATACCTTACTGTGATTGTTTTCAATTAAAATGGTCAAAAATAAACAAATATCGTTTCTTAGCAAAGAGCAATTTCTGAAGCAAGAATTTTAGTAGGACTGTCTGGGAGTGGTCTGAGTGGGGAAGGGAAAACTGAAAATTAGCTGTTATTGGCAGAGAGGTTTGGTACTCTCTTTCCTCTTGGTCTAGTCACTAATTTACCGCCTGGTGATGTCACCAGGCAGGCCAAAACTTGATCCCACCAAAACAGGCTGAAATTTCACACGGTCTTTTCAAACAGTTCTTACACTAAAAGGGCATTACTGTATTTTTCCAACCTCATAATGTGGACATGTCTTTATAAAACACAGGAAAATAACTTTTTTGACAGCACTGGCCCTTTAAGAGATCTTTTCAAGTGGGGATCTCTGTGGTATAGCAACTATTGTCTATTATATCGACAAGATAGACATGTGACCGCTCTAACAATGGAAATACATGTCCTCAAATATGAAAGGTAGGCTGGAGAAGGCGAGATCAGATGGGACCATTCTAGCCAATGAGAGGGCAGATACGCATGTAACAGGCTATAGAGATAGATAGAAGACTTATCTTTGTATCTGTGCCATTATAGAATCTATGACAAGACTGGCAGTGCCATTGAGGCCATATCTATTTTAAAGTAGTAAATTTTCTTCTTCTTCATTGGCTGATTGCTCCCAACTCATCGCTCCCACCCAGTTGACTACTTTAAAATGGTGGAAGTAGGGTTCCCACATGTCCCAGATTGTGCAGGTCATTTTGGCGCTTTGTCCCACAACCAAATAAGGTTGATTGTCTCGTATTTCATTCAGACATTCCAACCTGTCTCTTGCAGTCACGTTGTGCTTCTGAAAATATGTATATCATAAGGATGTGGTACTGGTTATGTTAAACACTTCTCCAATAATTGTTGAGATCTGATATTTTGCGCAAGACAAAACGTAGGTCAATGACATAAACCTATAGTTAACCAATCCCATTTCTCAAATCATTTTTGGCTAAATTCCAGCTAAACTTAGAGAGGTCAGTTTGGCCTAACTACTTACAAAAAGTGAGCTTCAGACGAATAGCTACAAAAGTCAGTAAATAGCCGTGTTAGACTGAATGGTAATTTTGTCAAACTTGTGAGGCTCTCCATGCTCATTAGTTGCTCATTCAACATACTGTATTTGCTGCTACTTCATCAATCCCATAAAATAATTCTCCCTTAACTGTTTTACATTCCCTGAGACCAACCAAAATTGTTTTTCTTGGCCACATGTTCCCAGATTTTCATAAAACAGCCACTCGTCTGTCGTTTCTGCATCACCAAATATTGTGCAAGGCAAAAGAGTAGGCTAGGTTTGCTTCAATTGTGCTGGAATAGTGCTGCCAGAGTGCTGCCATTTTGATTTCAGGTTGGAACACAACAAAATGTGGAATAAGTCAAGGGGTATGAATACTTTTTGAAGGCACTGTATTGTATCTCTATGACAACAGGTACACTTCAGATATGTAGAATTATTTTTCAAAGATGCAGAAATGCTACATGCGTCCACTTATATCATAACAGCCTAACCATTACAAAAGTTCTATTTGATCAAATAAGCCTCACATAGCAAATTATCAATTAAATGTTTTGTTGACCAAATTCGACACTCCAGGTGTCAAAAATGTGAGGTTCTTTCATTGGAATTATATTGAATTCTGCTCATATCACGATAAACCACATTACACATAATGTTCAAAGCCTGAGACTCCGAGACCATTGAGTGCTTTTTAAGTGACGTGAAATCTGTAGCCTATCTCCCCTGCAGTGTATCACAGCAATGGACAGTGCCCTACACATTAGAGCACGGCTGTTTTGGTAATGAATATAGGCTATAAGATAGTTAGGGTAATTCACCTATTATAAACAGCCTATGTGAATGCAGCTGTACACACATCTGTCTTACTAAAATAATACAAACTAAATGCTAAAAGTAGTTGCCTAGTTATTCCTGCATACAAACAAGAATACTGAATAGCAGTTTGGCTTACAATACTGACACAACTGCTAACGCAAGCAGAACAAAACAGTGGTACTAAGTAGGCCTAGTAAACAAAATATCAGATCGATAAAGGCAAGGCACAATCTATATTTAGGCTAGTTACATTAACAGTAAATAAATGCAGTACACAAAAGGGGAATGGAGATCCAAAAAACCAAAACATGGCCTACAGTCTACTACAGTGAGATGCAGCCATGCACAGCTGTCTTGACAAATAAATAGGCCTATAGGTCAGCTTCAAACATGGAAAATCATGCCACTCTTGAGTTCAGCAACAAGTTGTGTTGTGTAATATACATATATACATACACACACTAGTTTCATTAAATAGTACCCACAAAACACCAGTCTCAACGTCAACAGTGAAGAGGCAACTCCGGGATGCTGACCTTCTAGGCAGAGTTGCAAAAAAAAATACATATCTCAGACTGGCCAATAAATAGAAAAGATTAAGATGGGCAAAAGAACACAGACACTGGACAGAGGAACTCTGCCTAGAAGGCCAGCATCCCGGAGTCGCCTCTTCACTGTTGACGTTGAGACTGGTGTTTTGCAGGTACTATTTAATGAAGCTGCCAGTTGAGGACTTGTGAGGAGTCTGTTTCTCAAACTAGACACTCTAATGTACTTGTCCTCTTGCTCAGTTGTGCACTGGGGCCTCCCACTCCGCTGTTCAGTGTGGTTTTCTAATGATCAATTAGCCTTTTAATATGATAAACTTAGATTAGCTATCACAACGTGCCATTGGAACACAGGAGTGATGGTTACAGATAATGGGCCTCTGTACGCTTATGTAGATATTCCATAAAAGATCTGCCGTTTCCAGCTACAATAGTCATTTACAACATTAACAATGTCTACACTGTATTTCTGATCAATTTGATGTTATTTTAATGGACATAAAATGTGCTTTTCTTTCAAAAACAAGGACATTTCTAAGTGACCCCAAACTTTTGACCAGTAGTGTATATATATATATATATATATATATATATATATATATATATATATATACACACTAGCAGTTGTGTCAGTATTTGATGAAACATTGCATTTGGCCTTACTGCTATTAGCCCGTAAAAATGCATTGAATAACAGATTCATACATTGAAAAACAGATCTGTCCCATATCTGAGATATATCAAAATAGATCAGGAAAATATTTAACACAACAATTTGGGCACTAAACTACTTCCATATGTAACAGTATAGCTTCCGTCCCTCTCCTCTCCTCTCCTCGCCCCGAACCAGGGACCCTTTGCACACATCGACAACAGCCACCCTCGAAGTATCGTTACCCATCGCTCCACAAAAGCCGCGGCCCTTGCAGAGCAAGGGGAACAACTACTTCAAGGTCTCAGAGCGAGTGACGTCACCGATTGAAACGCTATTAGCGCGCACCCCGCTAACTAGCTAGCCATTTCACATCGGTTCCACTCACCCCCCTTTTGACCTCCTTCTTTTCCGCAGCAACCAGTGATCCGGGTCAACAGCATCAATGTAACAGTATAGCATCCGTCCCTATCCTCACCCATTCCTTGGCTTGAAACAGGGACCCTCTGCACACATCGACAACAGCCACCCTCGAAGCATTGTTACCCATCGCTCCACAAAAGCCACGGCCCTTGCAGAGCAAGGAGAACAACTACTTCAAGGTCTCAGAGCGAGTGATGTCACCGATTGAAACGCTATTAGCGTGCACCCTGCTAACTAGCTAGCCATTTCACATCGGTTACACATATACACTGAATGTATAAAACATTAGGGAACACCTGCTCTTTCCATGACAGACTGACCAGGTGAATCCAGATGAAAGCTATGGTCCCTTATTGATGTCACCTGTTAAATGAATTTCAATGTAGATTAAGGGGAGGAGAGATGTTAAAGAAGGAAGCCTTGAGACAATTGAGACATGGATTATGTATGTGTGCCAGTCAGAGGGCAAATGGGCAAGACAAATTATTTAAGTGCCTTTGAACGAGGTATGGTAGTAGGTGCCAGGCACACTGGTTTGAGCATGTCAAGAACTGCAATGCTGGTGGGTGTTTCACGCTCAATAGTTTCCCGTGTGTATCAAGAATGGTCCACCACCCAAAGGACATCCAGCCAACCTGATACAAATGTGGGAAGCATTGGAGTCAACATGGGCCAACATCCCTGTGCCACGCTTTTGACACCTTGTAGAGTTCATGCCCGATGAATTGAGGCTGTTCTGAGGGCAAAAGGGGGTGAAACTCAATATTAGAAAGGTGTTCCTAATGCTTTGTATAGTCATTGTAGACTTCCATAAATTCTTTAAACTGGTACCAACCTACCTTCAGACGAGTCCTGTGAGGCTTGTGGGCGTCCTATTAGTGTGTAGCCCAAACTATTCAGACGCTACAGACAGAAGTTGGCAGATCGGTGGTGGAGAAGACCATCATGTTCGCGAGAGTCTCATCTTTCCATTCAATGGTCACATTAGTTTTTAGGCCAAACCAGTCGGATGCTACAGACGTTTTTGGGAGAAGACAGATTTCCGGGATGTCTTAAGGTTCCCCATATGCGGAAGACCATTGGTGGCTTCAGACGCAGCCCATACAAAAAAATCAGATCTATAGCTTAAACAGACAGATTTTGATGGGGATTGTTTTATTATGCTAATTCGATCTGTCCACAGGCGCTCGGCCATGGACTCTAGAGGGACAAAGCCAGCCTACTATAAACATGTTTCCAAGTTCCATTAACAACCACGAAAACCAATAGGCTACCAAGAAAACCATAATAGAATATATCTATATCTATTTCTATGATTTAACATACCGATATGTAGTAATACCCATGGGGCGTCATTTTGGTTCTTGCATTGGAATTATATTGAATTCTGTTTTATCACGCTATACCACAATAAACATAAAAGTTCAAATGCAGAGACCATTGTGTGTTTTTTACCAAGAAGACATCGGTTGTCGCGAAACCTTCGCTTCGCTCTATCAGCACCATGGACATTGCCCTATACAATAAAGCAAGGCCATTGAAAGCCAGCCTAGGTTAAGGAAGTAATTTTGCCATTACATTCCACTAAACTAAAGGGCAGCTCAGAAAAGCTGAAGATGGATTTTAAAGAACTGATTGGGTCACTGCTTGACACCAACAAATGCCCCATAATATCTGGCCCTGTGCCCTCCCTAAATTGTGGCATTGAACATTTCAGCAGACTTTTAGCTCTCCATAACTGGCTGCAAGACTATTGCAGCTCTGTGGATGTAACATTTATTGACAATTTTGAAACCTTCTGGAAACAAAGCTTGTTTTATAAGGGGGATGGGTTCCACACAAATCATTTTGGTTCCTGGATCCTTTCACAGCATTATAAGGCTGTGTTGAGACAATGATTTATCATGACCCAAGCCCAGCTCAGTTAATGCCTACCATTGTGTCACTGAGTTGTCATAATGCTTCAGCAAATGTACATTATCTCAGGGCCGTTGGAAGACACAATGTAAGTAACCTAATGTATGTCCCTCGAACTGCCCTGAATGCCTCTGCTGATCCCATAGTTATTGTATGCAGTGATCATGTGCCTATGAACCAGAGTTATGCTGTTAGCACTGAGGCGGTGTGCCCTAGTAGAAAGTCCACTGTGTGCATTTCTCCCTGCACTAACATGAATAACATGAGCATGTCTTCTTCTGCTAAGCTTCCCAGTAAATCAATGAAAACAATCAAGCATCCAAGAAAAGTGCTAAAAATAGCCCACATTAACATATGTGGCTTAAGAAAAAAAGTTAATGAAGTCAATAACTTGCTAGTAACAGATTATATTCATATTCTGATCTCTGAAACTCACTTAGATAATTCATTTGATGATACAGTGGTAGCAATACATGGTTATAACAGCTACAGAAAATACAGAAATGCCAATGGGGGCGGTATTGCAGTCTATATTCAGAACCACATTCCTGTAAAGCTTAGAGAGGATCTCATGTTAAATACTGTTAAAGTAATATGGCTACAGGTTCATCTGCCTCACCTAAAGTTCATTCTTGTGGGAAGCTGCTATAGACCAAAGTGCTAAGTCAGTATCTGGATAACATGTGTGAAATGCTTGATAATGTGTGTGATATCAACAGAGGTATATTTTCTGGGTGGCTTAAATATTGACTGGCTTTCATCAAGCTGCCCACTCAAGAAAAATCTTCAAACTGTAACCAGTGCCTGCAACCTGGTTCAGGTTATCAGTCAACCTACCAGGGTAGTTACTAACAGCAGAGGAATGAAATCATCAACATGTATTGGTCACATCTTTACTATTGCTGCAGAAATTTGCTTTAAAGCAGTATCCAAATTCATTGGATGTAGTGATCACAATATAGTAGCCATATCTAGGAAAACCAAATTTCCAAAGGCTGGGCCTAATATAGTGTATAAGAGGTCATACAATAAGTTTTGTAGTGATTCTTATGTTGATGATGTAAACAATATTTACTGGTCTGTGGTGTGTAATTAGAAGCAACCGCACTTGACACATTTATGAAATTAATTATTCCAGTTACTAATAAGCATGCACCCATTAAGAAAATTACTGAACAAACTGATAAATCCTCTTGGATTGATGAGGAATTGAAAAATTGTATAGTTGAGAGGGATGAGGCAAAAGGTATGGCAAGTAAGTCTGGCAGCACAACCGATCGGCAAACATACTGCAAATTGAGAAATCTAAACTGAATTTAAAAAATAAGAAACTATAACATGAAACAAAGATAAATGATCTAAAGAATGATAGTAAAAAGCTTTGGAGCACTTTAAATGAAATGTTGGGAAAAAAGGCAAACTGAGATCCATCATTCATTGAATCAGATGGCTCATTCATCACAAAACCCACTGACATTGCCAACTACTTCAATTATTTTTTCATTGGCAAGACTAGCAAACTTAAGCAGGACATGCCAGAAGCAAACCCTGACACTACAAATCAAAGTACAGTTGAAGTCGGAAGTTTACATACACCTTAGCCAAATACATTTAAACTCAGTTTTTCACAATTCCTGACATTTAATCCAAGTAAAAATTCCCTGTCTTAGGTCAGTTAGGATCAACACTTTATTTTAAGAATGTGAAATGTCAGAATAATAGTAGAGAGAATGATTTATTTCAGCTTTTATTTCTTTCATCACATTTCCAGTGGGTCAGAAGTTTACATACACTCAATTAGTATTTGGTAGCATTGCCTTTAAATTGTTTAACTTGGGTCAAACGTTTTAGGTAGCCTTCCACAAGCTTCCCACAATAAGTTGGGTGAATTTTGGCCCATTCCTCCTGACAGAGCTGGTGTAACTGAGTCATGTTTGTAGACCTCCTTGCTCTCACACACTTTTTCAGTTCTGCCCACAAATTTTCTATAGGATTGAGGTCAGGGCTTTGTGATGGCCACTCCAATACCTTGACTTTGTTGTCCTTAAGACATTTTGCCACAACTTTGGAGGTATGCTTGGGGTCATTGTCCATTTGGAAGACCCATTTGCGACCAAGCTTTAACTTCCTGACTGATGTCTTGAGATGTTGCTTCAATATATCCACATAATTTTCCTACCTCATGATGCCATCTATTTTGTGTAGTGCACCAGTCCCTCCTGCAGCAAAGCACCCCCACAACATGATGCTGCCACCCCCATGCTTCACGGTTGGGATGGTGTTCTTCAGCTTGCAAGCGTCCCCCTTTTTCCTCCAAACATAACGATGATCATTATGGCCAAACAGTTCTATTTTGTTTCATCAGACCAAACGATATTTCTCCAAAAAGTACGATCTTTGTCCCCATGTGCAGTTGCAAACCGTAGTCTGGCTTTTCTATGGCGGATTTGGAAGCAGTGGCTTCTTCCTTGCTGAGCGGCCTTTCAGGTTATGTCGATATAATACTTGTTTTACTGTGGATATAAATGCTTTTGTACCTGTTTCCTCCAGCATCTTCACAAGGTCCTTTGCTGTTGTTCTGGGATTGATTTGCACTTTTCGCACCAAAATACGTTCATCTCTAGGAGACAGAACGCATCTCCTTCCTGTGCGGTATGACGGCTGTATGGTCCCATGGTGTTTATACTTGCGTACTATTGTTTGTACAGATGAACGTGGTACCTTCAGGCGTTTGGAAATTGTTCCCAAGGATGAACCAGACTTGTGGAGGTCTACAATTTATTTTCTGAGGTCTTGGCTGATTTCTTTTAATTTTCCCATGATGTCAAGCAAATTGAGTTTGAGCACTGAGTTTGAAGGTAGGCCTTGAAATACATCCACAGGTACACCTCCAATTGACTCAAATGATGTAAATTAACCTATCAAAAGCTTCTAAAGCCATGACATCATTTTCTGGAATTTTCCAAGCTGTTTAAAGGCACAGTCAATGTAGTGTATGTAAACTTCTGACCCACTGGAATTGTTATACAAGTTATACAATATAAGTGAAATAATCTATCTGTAAACAATTGTTGGAAAAATTACTTGTGTCATGCACAAAGTAGATGTCCTAACCGACTTGCCAAAACTATAGTTTGTTAACAAGAAATTTGTGGAGTGGTTGAAAAATGAGTTTTAATGACTCCAACCTAAGTGTATGTAAACTTCCGATTTCAATGGTATGTTCTTCAGCTTTAGTAAATTAACTTAGACACTGCATTTGCTTAGTAGTAGCAGCATGTATGATTTTTGGGGGATACATTTTCTACGCTACACATAATCAAAAGACCCCCTGTAGAGGTAACCTCCCTCTGTGTGTGTACGTGCTGTAGATCAACAAGGGGGACTATGAAGGTGAGGTGAAAATCTTCAGGAGCAGTGAGGTGCAGCAGAAGGCCCGAGAGATGATAGAGGAGCTGGTGGCCGGAGACAAAAGTCCCGGGTTTTCTGCAGCAGTAAAACCCACTTAAACCACTGTGAAAGGGAGAGAGCACTGAGTGGGATACTGTATACTGTTTGTTTATACTCTTTAACTATAGCTTTTTGATAATGGCTTCAGTATAAAGTTTTGATGGGCATTTCACCAACATCACATATTTTACTGAATCAAGTCGGTGTTCTTACAGTATAGATTTCTGTGAAGCTTTTCATTGTCTGCCTTCCATTGAAGCTTTCCCTGCTGTAACTAAGCTCCCGAATTGTCAGAGTTTCTCTGTGTGTGCTTTGTATTCTCTCTCAGGACCTGGGAGAGGTGTTAGATTTGGGGGTGGAGCAGGTGGAGGACTTGGGGGTGGAGGAGGTGGGTGTGGCGGGGGAGGCAGGAGCGGCTCCAAGTGGTAAAATTGTGCCCTGCAGGCGTCTGTGGATGAAAATCCTCCACAGGCTATAGACTGGAACTCCATGACGGAGAACCAGCAGAAATACGAGGAGATGAAGTGGCAGACACACACAATAAGATGTCAACTAACTGACAACTGTTGCTCCACTCGATTATCCTGTGTTCTTACACGGCAGTATTCTGATTGGAGTTCTTAGTGTCTGAAAGAATATTGTTTTGGGACCCCTTGCAGATCTCCCTCCTCTAAATAAGGATTTCTACATTGAGTCAGAGACTGTAGCCATTTGGAGTGAAGATAACTTATAGGCATGCAAGTTGGGGATGAGGCCTTCATTTTGGGAGGTATATTTATTGTCCAGCAGAGGATGCTGTTTATCTATCCTACTTCCCTTTCTGAGTTAGATTTTCTGCTCAGTAAAATGTTTATCAGGTCATAACTCTTCTGTGGTTTGGTACCAACCAACATTAAACTAAAGTCACTATATTCCTGTCTAATTCTACACTCTCTTCCTGTAGGAAAGCAAATAACGATATCTTTGTGGACGACCTAAAGGATGGAGAAAGGGAGAAGCGTCCCATTCCCAACCCTGCAGCCACCTTCGACAAAGCCTTCCATCCAACCTCACTACTAAAACCTTACTGTTGTTTGTGTACAACTTTTGTATCGGTCAACTTCTTCCATGACAACAACACTGTTGATCGCCATTTCTTCCCCATGACTGTTATTTAAAGACTACAATGTCTGGTTCAATATAAATGTTTTTACCTGAATCAGCAATTTCCTCATCGACTGATTCATTTTCAGAGTCAGAGAGAGTCAGCATGGCATGATCTTCCTCCAGAAATTGGAGAGCAGTAGCAACACTTTTGCAGTTCTTTATGATATCATTCAATAAAGCTACGGAAGAAAGGATTACCTATCTACACATACTGAGCAGCTCCTGTTATAGACAGAAGCATGCTACATGGCAGACCAATCCGAACTCATCTCTCAGCATGTCCAGCCCATCCATTATCTCAGCCAATCATGGCTAGAGGTAAGGTTCCTGTCTTTTTCTGTGGCTAAACCAACTAGGCTCGTAATTTAACAATTTTATTCATATTTAAGATGACATACAAGTTTGTTATTAAGGCACATGAAAGTTCAGAAGGCATTTCTTCCCAAAAAACGCATTTTGATTTAAAAAAATCTTTACGTTCAAATGCCTCTCCTGTGAAATAGTGAAGTGCGACATACGCCTAGTTTCCTGAAACGAGTCACAAATGCATTCCTCGTTTATTCAAGTAATTCTTTGATTGACCATACGTTCATAATTGAGCAGGTCTATTGGTGAATATTATTTACACTACATATAGTTTATGCTTGGGTTCCACCTTGACATCCCTGGTCTACTTGACTCAATGACTTAATGCTAGAAATTGGTCGCCAGGATAAGCTATTTGAATCTAACCACTTAATAATTGCATGGCATTGCAAGATGGACACATGTTCGTTATAGTCATACTGAGAGGTGATGCAAGGCTCGCTACCTTGACTAGATCCTCAGAGAAGCACGCCTGTTGAATTTATTCACATAATAATGGAGTCAGATTGATTCATGTAGATTATTATTACTAAACATAATTTTCATTCAATTACATAATTGTGATCGCTCATCCTCAGTCGATGGGGATTTCCATCAAACTACAGACTCACTTCATACCCCTCAAGTTGGAGCATGATGGTTAAGATCGTTGAGGGAGGAACTACCCTACACACTTTCAACATCAAACAGAAACCCTGAAAAAGGAGGGGAGAAGAACTGAACAGAGTTGCTATACAAAAAGAGGGTTTGATTGTTTCTATCAGTTATTGGGTCAGTTAGGTAAATGTATCTGGGGAATAATCGTGGTCTTGTCAAATCTTTGGACAAACCCACAAAACTGCAACCTTGAGGGCAGATGTACACTATGGGTCAAAAGTTTTAGAACACCTACTCAGTCAAGGGTTTTTCTTTATTTTGACTATTTTCTACATTGTAGAATAATAGTGAAGACAACAAAACTATGAAACAACACATATGGAATCATGAAGTAAGCAAAAAAGTGTTAAACAAATCAAAATATATCTTATATATTTGAGATTCTTTAAAGTAGCCACCCTTTGCCTTGATGACAGCTTTACACACTCTTGGCATTCTCTCAACCAGCTTCATGAGGTAGTCACCTAGAATGCATTTCAATTAACAGGTGTGCCTTCTTAAAAGTTTATTTGTGGAATTTCTTTCCTTCTTAATGTGTTTGAGCCAATCAGTTGTATTGTGACAAGGTATGGGTGGTATACAGAAGACAGCCCTATATGGAAAAAGACCAAGTCCCTATTATGGCAAGAACAGCTCAAATAAACAAAGAGAAATGACAGTTCATCATTACTTTAAGACATGAAGGTCAGTCAATACGGAACATTTCAAGAACATTCAAAGGTTCTTCAAGTGCAATCCAAAATCCATCAAGCGCTATTATGAAACTGGCTCTCATGACGACGGACACAGGAACGGAAGACCCAGAGTTACCTCTGCTGCAGAGGATAAGTTCATTAGAGTTACCAGCCTCAGAAATGGCAGCCCAAATAATTGCTTCACAGAGTTCAAATAACAGACACATCTCAACATCAACTGTTCAGAGGAGACTGTGTGAATCAGGGCTTCATGGTTGAATTGCTGCAAAGAAACCACTAGTAAAGGACACCAATAAGAAGAGACTTGATTGGGTCAAGAAAAATGAGCAATGGACATTAGACTGAAGTCCAAATTGGAGATTTTTGGTTCCAACTGCCATGTCCTTGTGAGACGCGGTGTGGGTGAATGGATGATCTCCGCATGTGCATTTCCCACCATAAAGCTTGGAGGAGGAGGTTTGATGGTGTGGGGGTGCTTTGCTGGTGATACTGTCTGTGATTTATTTAGAATTCAAGGCACACTTAACCAGCATGGCTACCACAGCATTCTGCAGCGATACGCCATCCCATCTGGTTTGCGATTAGTGGGTCTATAATCTGTTTTTCAACAGACCAATGACCCAACACACCTCCAGGCTGTGTAATGTCTATTTGACCAAGAAGGAGAGTGATGGAGTGCCTCATCAGATGACCTGGCCTCCACAATCCCCCGACCTCAACCAAATTGAGATGGTTTGGGATGAGTTCGGAGTGAAGGAAAAGCATCCGACAAGTGCTCAGCATACGTGGGAACTCCTTCAAGACTGTTGGAAAAGCATTCCAGGTGAAGCTGGTTGAGAGAATGCCAAGAGTGTGCAAAGCTGTCATCAAGGCAAAGGGTGGCTGTTTGAAGAATATCAAATATAAAATATATTTTGATTTGTTTAACACTTTCATTTGGTTACTACATGATTCCATATGTGTTATTTCATAGTTTTGATGTCTTCCCTATTATTCTACAACGAAATATAGTGCAAATAAAGAAAAACCCTTGAATGAGTAGGTGTTCTCAAACTTTTGACCCGTAGTGTATACATATTTTTTGATGAGTACATTCCAGTTTATAATTTCCCCCAAGATATAAAAACACAAGGGATGAAGAAATAATAATAATACTTCCCAATTATGTCTCCTTCCTCCAAAATTGTGTACTTGTTACCTGTACTTTACTGATCTAAAAGGAAATGTCTTGTATAAGAAATATGTTGGAAACACTCTTTCCCATGCCTCCACAAATCCAATGCGTTTATATTTGTAGGAAGTTTATTATTATTTTTTTAAATTTCACCTTTATTTAACCAGGTAGGCCAGTTGAGAACAAGTTCTCATTTACAACTGCGACCTGGCCAAGATAAAGCAAATGCAGTGCGACAAAAGCAACAACACAGAGTTACACATGGGATAAACAAACGTACAGTCAATAACACAATAGAAAAATCTGTATAGAGTGTGTGCAAATGAAGTAAGGAGGTAAGGCAATAAATAGGCCATAGTGGAGAAGTAATTACAATTTAACAGTTAACACTGGAGTGATAGATGTGCAGATGTGCAAGTAGAAATACTGGTGTGCAAAAGTGCAGATAAACAAAAACAAATATGGGATGAGGTAGGTAGTTGGTTGGATGGATGGATGGGCTATTTACAGATGGTCTGTGTACAGCTGCAGTAATCGGTAAGCTCCTCTGACAGCTGATGCTTAAAGTTAGTGAGGGAGATATAAGTCTCCAACTTCAGTGATTTTTGCAATTCGTTCCAGTCATTGGCAGCAGAGAACTGGAAGGAAAGGTGGCCAAAGCAGGTGTTGGTTTTGGGGATGACCAGTGAAACATACATGCTGGAGCGCGTGCTACGGGTGGGTGTTGCTATGGTCACCAGTGAGCTGAAATAAGGCGGAGCTTTACCAAGCAAAGACTTATAGATGACCTGGAGCCAGTGGGTTTGGCAATGAATATGTAGCGAGGACCAGCCAACGAGAGCATACAGGTCGCAGTGTTGGGTAGTAAATGGGGCTTTGGTGACAAAATGGATGGCACTGTGATGGACTGCATCCAATTTTCTGGGTAGAGTGTTGGAGGCTATTTTGTAAATGACATCGCCGAAGTCGAGGACCGGTAGGATAGTCAGTTTTACGAGGGTATGTTTAGCAGCATGAGTGAAGGAGGCTTTGTTGTGAAATAGGAAGCTGATTCTAGATTTAATTTTAGATTGGAGATGCTTAATATGAATCTGGAAGGAGAGTTTACAGTCTAGCCAGGTATTTATAGTTGTCCACATATTCTAAGTCAGAACCATCCAGAGTAGTGATACTAGTCGGGTGGGCGGGTGTGAGCAGCGATCGGTTGAAGAGCATGCATTTAGTTTTACTAACATTTAAGAGCAGTTGGAGGCCACGGAAGGAGTGTTGTATGGCATTGAAGCTCGTTTGGAGGTTGGTTAATACAGTGTCAAAAGATGGGCCAGATGTATACAGAATGATGTTGTCTGCGTAGAGGTGGATCAAAGAATCACCCGCAGCAAGAGCGACATCATTGATATATACAGAGAAAAGAGTCTTCCCGAGAATTGAACCCTGTGGCACCCCCATAGAGACTGCCAGAGGTCCAGACAACAGGCCCTCCGATTTGACACACTGAACTCTATCTGAGAAGTAGTTGGTGAACCAGGTGAGGCAGTCATTAATGAAACCAAGGCTGTTGAGTCTGCTGATAAGAATACGGTGATTGACAGAGTCGAAAGCCTTGGCCAGGTTAATGAAGACGGCTGCCCAGTACTGTCTTTTATCAATGGCGGTTATGATATCGTTTAGGACCTTGAGCGTGGCTGAGGTGCACCCGTGACCAGCTCGGAAACCGGATTGCATAGCAGAGAAGGTACGGTGGGATTCAAAATGGTCGGTGATCTGTTTGTTCACTTGGCTTTCGAAGACTTTAGAAAGGAAGGGCAGGATGGATATAGGTCTGTAACAGTTTGTGTCTAGAGTGTCTCCCCCTTTGAAGAGGGGGATGACCACGGCCACTTTCCAATCTTAGGATTCTCAGATGATACGAAAGAGAGGTTGAACAGACTAGTAAGAGGGGTTGCAACAATGGCAGCTGATAATTTTAGGAAATGAGGTTCCAGATTGTCTAGCCCAGCTGATTTGTAGGGATCCAGATTTTGCAGTTCCATCAGAACATCAGCTGTCTGGATTTGGGTGAATGAGAAGCGAGGAGGTGCAGAGCCAGTTGCTGAGAAGGGTGCAGAGCTGTTGGCCGGGGTTGGGGTAGCCAGGTGGAAAGCATGGCCAGCCGTAGAGAAATGCTTATTGAAATTCACGATTATTGTGGATTTATCGGAGGGGACAGTGTTTCCTAGCTTCAGTGCAGTGGGCAGCTGGGAGGAGATGCTCTTATTCTCCATGGATTTTACAGTGTCCCAAAACTTCTTGGAATTAGTGCTGCAGGATGCAAATTTCAATTTGAAAAAGCTAGCCTTTGCTTTCCTAACCACTGTGTATATTGGTTCCTGACTTCCCTGCAAAGTTGCATTTTGCGGGGACTATTCGATGCTAGTGCAGTACGCCACAGGATGTTTTTGTGCGGGTCAAGAGCAGTCAAGTCTGGAGTGAACTTAGGGCTATATCTGTTCGTGGATCTACATTTTTTGAGGAATGCTTATTTAAGATGGTCAGCACTTTTAACCTCTTGGCTACGGGGCAGTATATTCCTGTCCGGATGAAAAGCGTGCCCAGAGTAAACTGCCTGCTACTCAGGCCCAGAAGCTTGGGCATATCATTAGTAGATTTGGATAGAAAACACTCTAAAGTTTCTAAAACTGTTTGCTTGATGTCTGTGAGTATAACAGAACTCATATGGCAGGCAAAAACCTGAGAAAAATCTAACCAGGAAGAGGGAAATCTGAGGTTTGTAGTTTTTCAAGTGATTGCCTATCCAATATCCAGTGTAAATGGGGTCAGATTGCACTTCCTAAGGCTTCCACTAGATGTCAACAGTCTTTAGAAAGTTGTTTCAGGCTTCTATTGTGAAAGGAGAGAGATTAAGACCACTCAAAGCAGGTGGCTCAGCTGAAAGCCATGAGTTGTTTATCGCGCGTGAGCGCGAGCTCTGTTCCCTTTCCTTTCTAATGACAACGGAATTGTCTGGTTGGAATATTATTGAAGATTTATGATAAAAACATCCTAAAGATTGATTATATATATTGTTTGACATGTTTCTACGAACTTTAATGGAACTTTTTTGACTTTTCGTCTGGACTTCGTGCCCACACTTTGTGCATTTGGATTAGTGAACTAAATGCGCAAACAAAAAGGAGGTATTTGGACATAAAGATTAACTTTATCGAACAAAACAAACATTTATTGTGGAACTGGGATTCCTGGGAGTGCATTCCGATGAAGATCATCAAAGGTAAGTGAATATTTATAACGCTATTTCTGACTTTTGTTGACTCCACAACATGGCGGGTAATTGTATGGCTTGTTTTGGTGGCTGAACGCTGTACTCAGATTATCGCATGGTGTGCTTTCACCGTAAAGCTTTTTTGAAATCTGACACACAGGTTGCATTAAGGAGAAGTTTATCTATAATCCTATGTATAACACTTGTATCTTTCATCAATGTTTATGATGAGTATTTCTGTAAATTGATGTGGCTCTCTGCAAATTCACCGAATGTTTTGGAGGCAAAACATTACTGAACATAACGCTCCAATGTAAACTGAGATTTTTGGATATAAATATGAACTTTATCGAACAAAACATACATGTATTGTGTAACATGAAGTCCTATGAGTGCCATCTGATGAAGATCATCAAAGGTTAGTGATTAATTTTATCTCTATTTCGGCTTTTTGTGACTCCTCTCAATGGCTGGAAAATGGCTGTATGTTTTTTGTGACTAGGCACATAATAACATGGTGTACTTTCGCTGTAAAGCCTTTTTGAAATCTGACACGATGGCTAGATTAACAAGAAGTTAAGCTTTAACTTGGTGTATTGCACTTGTGCATGTATGAAAGTTAAATATTTCTAATAATGTTTTTTGAATTTCGCTCTCTGCCATTTCACCGGATGTTGTCGAGGGGTTCCGCTAGCGGAATGTCTAGCCGTAACAGGTTTTAAAGAACAACCAGGCATCCTCTACTGACGGGATGAGGTCAATATCCTTCCAGGATACCCGGGCCAGGTCGATTAGAAAGGCCTGCTCGCAGAAGTGTTTTTGGGAGCGTTTGACAGTGATGAGGGGTGGTCGGTTGACCACGGACCCATAGCGGACGCAGGCAATGAGGCAGTGATTGCTGAGATCCTGGTTGAAAACAGCAGAGGTGTATTTAGAGGGCAAGTTGGTCAGGATGATATCTATGAGGGTGCCCATGTTTACGGATTTGGGGTTGTACCTGGTAGGTTCATTGATAATTTGTGTGAGATTAAGGGCATCAGTAATGAACGAATGTAGTGAACGCAGTGAACGAATGCACAATTCAGATTCATTGTTTGTCACGATACCATCATTTTGACTTTGATACCCATACCAGGTTTATTATCGCGATACTTGTTACCTAAACGATATTTGATACCAGATCCATACCATCTGCAAAAAAATTATGCGCATTTGCCGAAGTCACAGAATAACCTTTGGGCATCTTTTGAGTATTTGTCGTACTTTCTGTGAAGTTCTAAAAAAGATGGTGAATAAATGAAGATGTCCCATTCAGGCAGTTTACGATTGATAAAACAAAAGGTCAATTCGGTCTGCTTAATGGGGTGGATGTCCAATAGACGTGTTCGTTTTTTAGCAACAAAACCAATGCGTGCACAGCTAAAACAGATGGGTTTGGCTTAGATTGTTGGGAACATGTAAGCTATTTTTCCTCTCCAATGTTTATTTAAAACATAGGAAACAATTGTGCAAATGTATTTATCAAATACATCTGTTGTATAGCACACTGTATTACTTATACAACTAATATAAGGACAGGAGTAGAAACTAATGTGGGCATTGTTTAATGAGCTTCACAGGAAAAACATTACAAGCATTCCAATGTATGTAAGCAGGGGAGTGTTACAGGTGCCCTAAAGGGCCAAATTAGAATATCAACACACAACATATTCCTCCCCCTTTACTTTTTATGCCTCATAAGGAAAAAACAAATATTCACTGTTTTGCATATTATTTTATTTTTAACATAACAGTTCTCTTAATTTCTGAACTATGGAAAGAGGGTAGACTGCCTCAGTTCCCAGACTTAACCCTGCGGTGTATTCTGACCCAATGTCGGAGGATAGTCTGAACTAAATATTCAACTTTTCAGGGGGTAGTCTTTCTCTTGCAGGGTAATAACGACGTACAGGTGAGTTTACAGTCACATTGTCTCTGAGTCTGATTGATGATGGTGTATGCCCAGACTGGGGTGCAACAGCACCCTGAGTAGGCACTCTGGCTGGTTCAGGTGAGTCTGGAGCACTTTCCACATTTGTAGGTTGATGCAGTGGGTGTTCAGGTGATGACTCATAGTCATGGTAGGTATCCAGTAGCTGATCTTGGTTTGTCACTTGAGTCATCTCTGAGGTTGGTTCCTGGCAACAGGTCATCTACGTGTCTCCTCCAGATTATGTTTTCCGGTGTGTGAACTGTGTAGGACACAGGTCCTGTTTGTGCGACCGCTGTTGCTGGTATCAACTTTGGACCTTTGCAGTAGTTCTGAGCAAGAACTCTTTCTCCAGCTCTGAAGCTTCTGTCTTTTGCTTGCTCTGTCTCTCCACCTGTGCTCTCTGTTGTGTCTGTATGACATGTTTAATCATTGGAGGTCTCAGGAGGTCGAGTCGTGTGCGAAGCTGTCTTTTCATCATGGCTGACGCGGGTGCCACTTTGGTTGTAGTGTGGGGAGTGTTTCTGTAGATCAACAGGAAGGTGTTTAGTCGCCTATTGAGGGAGCCGTTCCGTTGTGATGATTTTAAAGCTTGCTTCATCGTTTGGACAAATCTTTCAGCTTGGCCGTTCATTGCAGGGTGATACGGGGCTGACTTGATGTGCTAAATTTCATTCCATTCCATTAATGACCGGAACTCTTCAGACACCAGTTGGGGGCCATTATTGCTAACGAGTTGCGTTGGCAATCCGAAGCGACTGAAGATTAACCATAGTTCTTCCATGGTTCTCTCCACTGAGGTGCTCTTCATCACTGTGACCTCAGGCCATTTGATGTGTGCGTCAACTACGACTAAGAACATACGATCCTCCAGTGGGCCTGCGTAGTGTTTGTGGACTCGCTGCCAAGGCTCCTCTGGGAAGTCCCATGGGTGTAGTGGCACTAGCTGAGGCATGATCCTCATCTTTTGACATGCAGAACATGACCTGGCCTTGTCTTTGATAGCTGCGTCCAAACCTGGCCACCAAAAGTAGCTGCATGCAATCTCCTTCATTCGCACAATGCCACAGTGCCCTGAATGGGGTTCTTCAAGCACCTGCCTTCTCAGTGGCGGCGGTATGATGACTCGAAAGCCCCATAGCAAGCATTCAGACTGAGCTCGCTTCTCCTCACTAGGTAAGGTTTTAGGCTGTTCGACAGCTCTCCTCCTTTCCAACGAGTGACAATGTCCACAACCTCAGACATCACTGGATCAGTGTGGGTGAACTTTTTCACTTGGACAGACATACTTGGGGCGTAAGGGAAGCCTTGAGAGGCCGTCAGCATTGCAGTGCTGCTCAGACCTTCTGTACTTGATATCATACTGGTAAGCAGATAACAATAATGCCCATCGCTGCATGCGGCTGGCTGCAAGCGACGGAATGTTGGTGTGGGCACCAAAGATGCAGGTGAGGGGTCTATGGTCCGTCAGCAGTGTAAATCGCTGGCCAAACAGAACTGATGACATTTCTTAACTCCAAACACGATGGCGAGTGCTCCACGCTCTAACTGTGCATAATTGCTCTTGGCTTTACCTAAAGTCCATGATGCGAAAGCAATTGGCCTTTCTTCATCTGATGGCATGATGTGTGAGACCCCAGCACCAACGCCATAAGGCAATGCATCACATGCCAACTGTAATGGCAAGTTGGGGTTGAAGTGGGTTAGGGCCTTTAACTGGGCTAAGGCTGTTTTCTCATTTTCTTGAAGGCCTCCTCACACCAATTTGTCCACTTCCACTGTTTGGTATTGTTCAAAAGGTCATGCAGTGGCTTTGACATGTTAGCTAGGTTTGGCACAAACTTTGCATAGTATGTCAGTAGTCCTAAGAATAATCTCAGCTGACTCACGTTCTGTGGGGATGGAACTTCCGCGACAGCCTTCACCTTTTTTGTCACCTTCCGGACCCTCAGACCGTACTCCTCCAATCTCTGTAGTGTAGTGTTCAGGTTTCTCAGGTGCTCCTGCTCGTCTTTGCCGGTGATGAGTAGATCATCGAGGTAACATTGGACCCCAGTGAGCCCGCTCAGTGTCTGGTCCATAGCTCTCTGAACCAAGGCCGGAGCTGAGGTGATTCCAAAAGGAGGCCTCCAGGAACCTGTATAGTCCTTTGTGAGTCACTATGGTCAACAGTTCTTATGACTCTTGGTCCACATGCATCTGTAGATAGACTTCATGTCAGGCCTATCTTACTGAATTTCTGTCCTCCAGCTAAACCAGAAAAGAGGTTGTCAATGAGGGGTAATGGATATTTTTCAGCAGTCAAGACTGGGTTAATGGTGACTTTGAAATCACCACAGAGTCTGAGTGATCCATATTTTTTATGACTGGAACAACGGGTGTAACCCATTCACTGGATCCAATACTCCACTCTCGACTAGTCTGTTTAGCTCAGTTTCAACTTTTGGTTTTATGGCATATGGGACAGGTCTAGCTTTGAAGCATTTTCGCTTGCTGTCTGGTTTCACAGTCAGTTTAACTGTTATGTCCTTCATACTTCCAAGTTCTCCTTTGAACACATCCACATGTTTCCTCAATATTTTTGTATCTTAATTTAACTAGGCAAGTCAGTTAAGAACAAATTCTTATTTTCAATGACGGCCTAGGAACAGTGGGTTAACTGCCTTGTTCAGGGGCAGAACAACAGATTTTTACCTTGTCAGCTCGGGGATTCAATCTTGCAACCTTTCAGTTACTAGTCCAATGCTCTAACCACTAGGCTACTTGCCACCACAATATGCGTTGTAGGTTTGTGTCCTCTTTTGCAACCATGTGAATTTCCTGCCAGTTTAGTTTGATCTTTTCCAGCCATGTATGTCCTAGCAATGCTGGATGGTTGCCTTTTACGATGTAGAGTGATAGCACTACCTTCTGCTTATTGATCATGCCTCCTCTCACTGGAACAATCTCATCGGTGTATGTTTTCAGTGTCATCTTTGTGGGCTGTGGTATGAGGTGATGTAGTTTCCTTCTATACAGCCTCAGACAGCAAAGATAAGGCTGCTCCAGTGTCCACTTGCATCCATACTGCATTTCCATCCAGTAGCGGTGTCACCCAGTATCTGTGTCCATTATCTGAAATGGACAAAACACTTTGTTCATCCTCTGTGTGCTCCATTTTATGCACTTTCTTGTTGTACTTCCTGAAGTCGCTTCTCATTTGTTCAATACTTTTGTTTGATTGTGTCTTTTTGTTTTTACATGCACGTTCGATGTGACCCTTTTTTCCACAACTTCTGCAGTCTAAGTCTTTGCACCAACACACCTCTGCTTGGTGACTTGGATTCTCACAGCGATAGCATGGCTTGCCATCTCCTGCCTTGTTTTTAAAATCTGTAGACACCTTATGCACTTGGGTCGATGCACTTAGCTGCTGTGCGTCTTTATTTGCCATTTACATTGACATACTCACTTCTATTGCTCTCTGCAACGTTAAGTTACTCTCAGTCAAAAGGCGTTTTTGAATTGCCTCGCTGCGCATGCCACACACTAACCTATCACGTATAGTGTCACTCAGTGATCAACCAAATTCAGTGTTCAGATAACTGTTTCAATGCATCCACAAACTGTGAGATTGACTCCCCCTCCTCTTGATTTCTCTCATGAAACCTGAATCTCTCTGCGATTATCAGTGGTTTGTGAGAATAATTCCCTTTTAAAGTAGCCAAATCATATGATTTATCAACAGGTTTTTCAGGCGTTACTAGGCTGCGCAGCAGATTGAATGTTTTTCCTCCCATAACAGTCAAAAATGTTGGTACAACTACTTCTGCTTTAATTCCATTTGCCAACACAAAGTACTCAAAATGATCCGCGTAAGAACTCCATTGTTCCACAGATTCATCAAATGTTCCTTTACTTCCAACCATTGCAGACATTTCTGATGTATTATTCTTCTTTCTCACACTTTCAGACGGTATCTTACTCACAGACCCTTTTTTTATTAAATGTTTTCCCACTCACAGTGAATTCACTGTCTCCTGAAGCGAAACTCTTCCTATCCCTTGAGGCTCTTGTTGCTGTGACATCAGAAGCTAGCTAGCATCCCTCGACTGGTTAGAACTCCACGTTTTCTTTGCGTCTTTTCTACATCCTCTATTTAAGATAATGAGCACAAACGTGAGAACGTTTCTTCCTCGTCGCTAGTTTTGTTGTATAGCACACTATATTACTAATACAACTAATATAAGGACAGGACATGAGACTGGAGTAGAAACTAACGTGGGCATTGTTTAATGCATTTTACAGGAAAAACATTACAAGCATTCCAATGTATGTAAGCAGGGGGGTGTTACAGGTGCCCTAAAGGGACAAACCAGAATATCAATACACAACAACATCCTTACGATTGTTGGTTAGCTAGCGAATTTGAGCCATATTAGTATTGACATGAAATTTGTCAAAACACCTCAAAACAAGACATTGTATCAAGAAGAAGATGAAACGAGCCACTTATGATACCCCATATCAGTTTCTTGTCATCTACTTACATAGTTTTTGTGACATTGTCTGCTGACAGGTGTGGTTCGGTTGGTAGAGCATGGCACTTGCAATGCCAGGATTGTGGGTTCCATTCCTACGAGGGACCAGTACAAATGAAAATGTATGTGTTCACTATTGTAAGTCGATCTGGATAAGAGTGTCTTCTAAATTATTAAAAATGTGTAATAAACGTAACCCATCTATAGGCGCCTATGCAATAGCAGCTGGGTCTGGTCTGCTTAGTTTATTGACTGTATATGAACCAGAGTATGTGAGCTGTGTGCCCAATTTGGCTGGAGCGTCGGCCTTCTCGCCCGCACCAGTAGCACTCACTTCACAAGCTCAGGGCATGCTCGGCCCAGCATGCATTCGTAGTCTACTTGTGTGCTGCTTTAGCCCCTTGCTTGTGCTACTGTCATGGAATTCGCTAAATATTTCATAAAGAAACTGATAAAACTCACAGGTGCTAAATCAAGGTAACTTACAATGATGAGGACCAATAGCAAGAGAGGAAATGCGGTGATTTAGTGCCCACAACTAAAGAATCACACTATGCCAAAAGCATGCTATGTGCACATGCTAAAAGAAAGGAACAAGGTGGGTAGATAACTGTGTCATTGTAGCAAAGTATTTATTAAAAAAAAAACATTTGGTTCATTTTTCGTTCTATTATCTATACAATAGGACCAAATTTTTGCATATTCTCACTTTCAAGGAGATTTCCGTTTTGATTCGGTTATTTTGCCTAAAAACCTTTAGGCCTACCTATAGAAAAATACAAAAACAACTGCATCTCTGCCCAGCCTGGCAAGAGTGGCCAAAAGGGTGTTTATCATCCCAGTAGCTCTGCAAGTGTGGAGAGGATATTTTCTGCTGCTAGCCGGCCCTCCAGGCACCATCTTATGAGCCTGAAACCACAGACTGGCCAAACTCATGTTTCTAAAAATGCATTCTAAAAATGAATTCAAAGGCACTAATAAGTCATTTTTTATTTGATTTGTATTTAATTCTAAGTAAGTCACATCCTATATGCGCAATTTATAGACTATAATGATTTAATTCAACTAAATGTTGTTTAAAAATGCTGAACGCTTTTTGTCCCTTCGAGCCTATTGTGACACACTCGCAAATGCTTCACAATGTATTTCTTTGTAGGCTATAGCCTTGAAATAATTAAAATAATATAGTCTAGATAATTCATTATCATTACTTCTTAGGCTCCCTGTCTGGCTCCTGACCTATTTATAGTGTTTATATGCTGTGTAATATGATATGTAGCCTATTTGAAATGATGTTCGCTTCTTACATTCACCTTTTCATGTTTATTCAAATACTTAAAAAACAATTGGTAGGTCCATGCAGTCACAAAAATAGATGGGTGTTGGTTAAATTGTGATTTTTTTCATGTGAGCATAGAGCAGTTTTTAGCTGAGCAGTAGGAAAGCAAACCGAGCACCGGAATGGTGCGCAGGCACCCCTCCACAAGCAATGAGCTGGATTTCCAACCTCTCAACTCTGCTCACATGCTCTGATATGAACCAGAAAAAAATGGGGGAGTGGGATGTTTCACTTCAGTCTTTGGTTCTTGCGTGGATGTAATGGTAGGCTGGAGTATGTTTACATGCACACTAATAATTTAATATTAAACAGATTGTGCAAGAGTTGTGTAAACACCTTACTCTGTTTATCTTAATCGGCATAAAGTCAAAATCTAAGTAAACATACGCCGATTAAAATAACTGGTTTTCGTAGCAATCTTTCAAATTATTTGGACAGTAAACACCTTAATCAGTGTTTCAGCAGTTTATTTGATCTGTGCATGTGCTAGCACCAGCCGACCGAGCCTCCCTCTTTAGCGTGAGTGAAGGGAGTTCGGGACTGAATGTATGCGTTAGAAGTAGTTTTCACATTCATACTTTATATTTCCGAACTCAGAATCAAATATGCTTCCAAAAATAGCATGTTTTCTGTGGTAGAATGTTTATTTTGATTGGCGATTTTCTGCATTTATCAGGTATTTATCAATGCCATCAGATAGCCTTTTCAGATGTGTCCATGTAATCAGGATTATTAGGGGAATCGTTTTTCTTGCAAAGCATGTAAACATTTAATGAAAACTATTACAGTGCATTCGGAAAGTATTCAGACCCCGTGACTTTTTCCACATTTTGTTACAGCCTTATTCTAAAATTGATCAAATATTTTTTTCCTCATCAATCTACACACAATACCCCATAATGACAAAGCCGCACGGCCAAACTGAGAATGGCCTTGGTCAGGGAGGTGAACAAGAACCCGATGGTCACTGACAGAGCTCCAGAGTTCCTCTGTGGAGATGGGGAACTATCTGTGCAACACTCCACCAATCAGGTCTTTATGGTAAAGTGCCCATGTTTTTTTTATTTATAAATTTGCAAAAATTTCTAAAAACCTGTTTTTGCTTTGTCATTATGGGGTATTGTGTGTAGATTGATGAGGGGGAAAATAAAAACAATTTAATTTATTTTAGAATAAGGTGGTAACATAACAAAATGTGGAAAAATTCAAGGGGTCTGAATATTTTCCGAATGCAGTGTATATTAGTCTGACTATCCACAATAATCACATTATTGTGTGCATGTAACTGTACAATGTAGCTGATGGGGTGGTGGCACTTGACTTCTGTAGTTAAAATAAGAGAAACCAATAATGAGATGTGGGCATTTAGCCTAAAATCCTTCTGCAAAACCATATATTGGTCTTTTATTTATTATTTTATTATTTATCCCCATTAGCTGTTGCGAAAGCAGCAGCTACTCCTTCTGGAATCCACACAAAACATAAAACATGGCATGATAATAAACAAGAACAGCTCAAGGACAGAACTGCATACATTTAAAAATGAGACTCAGAGCATACAACGGTAGCTAGCTAGCTGTACACCGGTAGACAGTGTCCTTTGGCCCCGCCTGTCGGGCACTGTTTTCCCGCAGTTCTGTTAATGACGTTGAAGGCAGTTGTTCGGCAGGCGGGAGCGAAGGACACTGTGCTAGCTTAGCCAGCTAGTCCTAAGGAGGACTCTGGTAAACAGCAAGCAGGAGGTGGAGGTGACACCATGTGCTAACTATCAAGCTAGCTGGTACACAGTGTCGCCCTCGCCTCCCGTCTTCTGTGCTAGATGGAGGTAGGGATGACCGGTAGACAGTTTTTCTGTGCGCTGGCAAGGATGACTCCGGTAGGCGGGGGCAAAAAAACAAAAATAATACTTTTATATCCCTTTTGACCCTCATTCAAAACTGTCACACAAGCATGAAGATGTCGTGCTCCAGCCGAGGGAGTGCATTCATGAAGGAACCAAAGGGATGTTCGGGGGGGGGGGGCGTTCCTGCATATGCTGGAATGCCCACATGCAGGAACGCCACAAATTGCGGGCTGCAGTTGCATACTTTTGATCGATTTGGCTACAGTAGCCTAGACCAATGCTAGGTGTCTTTTTGTAGAGCTGACTTTTTGTAGACTACTAACAGTAACCTATTGCTAATTTGCTACTATGTTCACTATTGGAAGTTTACTTTTGTAAATAAATCACTTTCCCTAAAATAAATAAACTCAGCGAGTGGATTGATGAGCGCTTCTTTTTGCTAGTCTGCACTCTGGACAGCTTGCATGTGCCGTGCGAAGCGTGGTGGTGCATAAATGAATGGAAAACTGCGACAGAGCATCTCAATGTCGAACTGGAACACCAAATACGCTGAGACGTTTCTGGCCTGGTTGACATATTACTAGACAGAATTGATCCTCTAAGTCATTACGCGACATGAGACACATTTGATAGAAGTACCGAAAGTAACTCAATTGTAGTACCAAACCATTTTTTTTATGTTCGAGTATCAAAAAAGTACAGAAGTATACTGTGCATAACTAGGAGAAAGGAAATGTTATTGGGACACACACTTTGAAGCTCAATGAAGGATATTTCGTGAGAAAGCTTTCTGCCTGTAATGACTCATAGCTTCCTGTTATCTGTGGTTATATCCATTATGCTGACTACACTTCCTGCACCTAACATCAGTAAGGGCAGCATTCACCCATTCTGTGATGCCTGGGTTGGCATTGACAAGGTCTTTATTCTGAGATACAAGATTTAGTTTTAACAATAAACCCACTACCCATTACACTGTAACTCCCATTTGTCAGTGTCATTCCCATGCTGATGACAGTTGTGTCCCTCTGTCCCAGTTTCAGGCCTGGCCTGGCCTGTGTCACTCCATTTCAATCCATTGCTCAATCCAAAATTGACCTCTACCCCTTATGTTCTCGTTTAGTTCGGAGAGAATTGTATAGACATTTGCTGTATTTCTTACACTTATTGTATGTGTGCCCACAGAAAAAGAGATAAGCGGGACGGCCCTGGTATGCTGGTTCTGTCTCCCGCTAGAGAACTGTCTCTACAGATTAAGTCAGAGTGCCTCAAGAACAGCTACAAGGGCTTCAAATGGTACCATACATACTACTAATGCACTATACAACTAGGGCTTTAACAAGTACCACATCCAAACTACTGTAATAACCTTCTGCAACAAAAACTTCTTCAAGGGATCAAATATATACAATGATCGTGGTGTGTCTGTATGTGAGTTCCTCTGTCCAGTGTCTGTGTTCATTTTCCCATCTTAATCTTTTCTTTTTATTAACCAGTCTTAGATAAGGCTTTTTTTTACAACTCTGCCTAGAAAGCCAGCATCCTGGAGTCGCCACTTCACGGTTGACGTCGACACTGGTGTTTTGCGGGTACTATTTAATGAAGCTGCCAGTTGAGGACTTGTGAGGCGTTTGTTTCTCAAACTAGACAATTTAATGTACTTGTCCTCTTGCTCAGTTGTGCATTGGGGCATCCCACTCATCTTTCTATTCTGGTTAGATCCAGTTTGCGCTGTTCTGTGAAGGGATTAATACACAGCATTGTACGAGATTTTCAGTTTCTTGGCAATTTCTGAAGGTACCACATTCATCTGTACAAACAATAGTACACAACTATAAACACCATGGGACCACGCAGCCGTCATACCACTCAGGAAGGAGACACATTCTGTCTCCTAGAGATGAACGTACTTTGGTGCGAAAAGTGCAAATCAATCCCAGAACAACAGCAAAGGACCTTGTAAAGATGCTGGAGGAAACAGGTACAAAAGTATCTATATCCAGAGTAAAAACAAGTCCTATATCGACATAACCTGGAAGGCCGCTCAGCAAGGAAGAAGCCACTGCTCCGAAACCGCCGAAACCGCCAAGCCAGACTACGGTTTGCAACTGCACATGGGGACAAAGATCGTATTTTTTGGAGAAATGTCCTCTGGTCTGATGAAACAAAAATATAACTGTTTGGCCATAATGACCATTGTTATGTTTGGAGGAAAATGGGGGGGAAAAAATCCTTGAATGTGTAGGTGTATCCAAACTTTTGACTCATGCTGTATATACTGTATATATATTTCCTCCAAATTCCTTACAATCTGTGTGTGTCGCTTCATTGGCCTGGGCTATTGTTTGTTTGAATTCAGACCAGATTGATCTGAGTTTGTCAGTGTCAGAGTAGCCACTCGTTTCAGTCATTTGTGTGGTATTAAAAAAGATTCAGGCAATGTCTTCTGTAGTGTAAATGAGGTAGAATTGCATGAAATATGTTTTTAAAATACATGTTTTTTCCCGGAACCTGATAAAAAAAGAAATCCCCATGTGTGGAAATCCTAAAACTGCCTCTGCTCAACTGTAGCCTGTACTACATAACACATGTTATTATGGCTTTACTATAAAGGGACATTTTCTTCAAAAGTACATTTACCACGCATGGAATTGCATCTTGGTGGACAGATTTGTTTACAGAAAATTATAGTGTGCGGGGGGTCGGGGGATTGACGGGGGAGGTATGTAAAGACCTAGAGTGGGATTCAATCCAATTGAGGATTTATATGAATTGTAGGTTTTAAAGGCAATTTCCGACTGAGCTGGCATACGCAGCATTTACTGTGAATGGGATTCCGCGGACGAGGGACAATTGCCTTCAAAGACCCAGTGCAGTCCAATCTTGATTTTAATGTGTTTTATATATATTTCCACACTATGAGGTTGGAAAAATAGTGAAATTGTGAAAATGATGAACATTCCCTTTTAGTGTAACAGCTTATTGAAAAGGGTGCCTGAAATTTCATTCTGTTTAGTTGGGATGGAGTTTTGGCCTGCCTGATCCGCCCCTTTTTTTCAATTTTCGCCTAAAATGACATACCCAAATCTAACTGCCTGTAGCTCAGGCCCTGAAGCAAGGATATGTATATTCTTGGTAACATTTGAAATGAAACACTTTGAAGTTTGTGGAAATGCGAAAGGAATGTAGGAGAATATAACACATTAGATCTGGTAAAAGATGATACAAAGAAAAACAAAAACTTTTTTTGTATTTTTTTTGTACCATCATCTTTGAAATGCAAGATAAAGGGCATAATGAATGTCTAGCCCAGGCGCAATTTAGACTTTGGCCACTAGATGGCAGCACCATATGCGCAAAGTTGTGGGGTTATCCAGTGAAATCTTGCATATATATTAAAAATGTTGTATCAAGACTGCCCAAATGTGCCTAATTGGTTAATTCATACATTTTCAAGTTCATAATTGTGCACTCTCCTCAAACAATAGCATGGCATTCTTTCACTCTAATAGCTACTGTAAATTGGACATTGCAGATATATTAACAAGAATTTAAGCTTTCTGCCCGTATCAGATATGTCTATGTCCTGGGATTTTTGTTTTGTTTCTTACAACCTCATGCTAATCACATTAGCCTACGTTAGCTCAACCGTCCTGTGGACAGGACACCTTTCCTGAAGAAGTTTTAAAGGCAATTTCCGACTGAGCTGGCATATAGAGTGTTTACTGTGAATGGGATCCCGCGCACGAGGGACAATTGCCTTTAAAGTGCAGTCAAAACGTGATTTTACTGTGTTTTATATATATTTCCACACTACGAGTTTGGAATAATAGTGAAATTGTGAAAATAATGATAATTCCCTTTCAGCGTAACAGCTTATTGAAAAGGCCGCCTGAAATTTCAGCCTGTTTAGGTAGGATGGGGTTTTGGCCTGCCTGGTGTCATCACTAGGATGTGCCAATAAGAGCTAGTTTTCAGTTTCCCCTCCACACAGACCAATCCCAGATAGTCCTAGCAAAATTCTAGTTTGAGAAATTGCTCTTTGCTTAGATTATTACTTTTTTGGGACCATTTTAATTGAAAACAATCACATTAAGGTATTTAATTGTTATCCAGAATTTTAAAAATATTGAGATAAAAATGACTGCATTGGACCTTTTACGAGCTGCAGCGCTTATAACCCACTATCAGATTGGATTTGCTAGATATGGCTCGGGAAACATACCTCAATCCTGGGATAAGAAATATGTTTTCCCTCCGAATTGTCCGATAATCCCATCTGTTACACGGAGAAGAATGAGCAACTGCTACATGGAGCCTGAGGACAAAGTTCTAATCTTCATAGGCAAGAATATAGTGTTGCACAACATGACAGCTAGCAAGACATTAAGAGGAAACTATACATTTATTCCTTGCCCAATTCAAGAGGCATTTCATGTAAATCTGACCGAATTCGATAGGTAAACATTGGATAGGTGTAAAGGATATACAGTATATGGTAGTAGCTCTAAATTACTGATAGGTTGTTGACTTTTCACAATGGCTAAGGGGGGTAGGAGTCTTAACCGTGGCAGAGTGCCATGGCAGAAACACAACATGATGTGTGAACCAAGGACAAGGGAATTATCAAAACTGCTGAGACATGCCAAGTCATCATATTAGCATTTCCTGTGTCTGAGTCAGGCACTCATTATATGGCTCAAACAAATGTCAACTTGACTGCCTTTGGCTTGGATTAGACAATTGCATGTCCCAATGAACATTTGCAGGAAAACGAAACTTATCTCTCAGTCCTACCACCCGCCTCGCCCTTTCCATTCCAGTGCCACTCCCCATGTAGCTGAGACGAAGAGAAAGATGAGGATAGATAGAGAGATTATAGTTTTGATTTGTGTAATCATGTGTATAATCCTGTAATCATGTTTGTAATCATGTAATTGTCACGAGTGCTGTCTTTGAATTCCCTGTCATAAATGAGCAAAAACTAACATACATTTGATACTGCCATCCCACATTGTTTATGAAAATGTATAGCACTCCAAAATATACCGTAACCCTAAAGATCTTTATTTATTAAATGCATTTTAAGTTATGAATGCATTTTAAGTTATGATTAATGAAAACATTGTTGGCAAATGCTTTCGCTTTCGTCCATATTTTAATTGTGAACTTGAACAAAACAATAAACAGGTGCAACTGAAACAAACGTGACGTTCTGGGGCTGCTCACACACAGCTGCACAAATACAAGATCCCACGAAAACACAGAGAAAAACAGGCTGCCTAAGTATGGCTTCCAATCAAAGACAACGATAGACAGCTGCCTGATATTAAACCATACCAGGCCAAAACATAGAAAACAAAACATAGAATGCCCAGCCACCTATCACACCCTGACCTAACTAATTGGACAAAACACAGCTCTGATAGGTTAGTGCGTGACAGTACCCCCCCCCAAAGGTGCGGACTCCCGGCCGCAAACTTGAACCTATTGGGGAGGGTCCGGGTGAGCACCCGCCCCAGCCCACTGATCCCCCCGCTTCTGTGTGTCCGGAGGAACCAGACCGTGGATCATCGCTGGAGGCCCTGGAACGCCAACTGCCGCTAAAGACTCTGGGCTGAAAGCCGCAGCTGAAGACTCAGGGCTGCAGACCGCCGTTGAAGAGACCAGGCTGCGGACCGCCGGTGAAGACTCCGGGCTGCGGACCGCCGCTGAAGACTCCGGGCTGCGGACCGCCGCTGAAGACTCCGGGCTGCGGACCGCCGCTGCGGACCGCCGCTGAAGACTCCGGGCTGCGGACCGTCGCTGAAGACTCCGGGCTGCGGACCGTCGCTGAAGACTCCGGGCTGCGGACCTTTGCTGATGGCTCCGGACTGGGGAGCGTCGCTGGAGGCTCCGGACTGGGGAGCGTAGCTGGAGGCTCCGGACTGGGGAGCGTCGCTGGAGGCTCCAGACTGGGGAGAGTCGCTGGAGGCTCCGTACTGATGAGCGTCGCTGGAGGCTCCGGACTGAGGAGCGTCACTGGAGGCTCCGGGCTGAGGAGTGTCGCTGCAGGCTCCATGCCATGGATTATCTCTACAGGTTCCGCGCCATGGATCATCACTGGAGGCTTTGTGCCATCGATCATCTCTACAGGTGCCGGGCCATGGATTATCCCTACAGTCTTCTTGCCATGGATTATCCCTACAGGCTCCGGACCATGGATAATCCCTACAGGCTTTTTGCCATGGATTATCTCTACAGGCTCTGGGCCATGGAATAACTCTGGAGGCTTCGTGCCATGGAACATCCCTACAGGCTCCGGGCCATGGATCATCACTAGAGGCTTCGTGCCATGGATCATCTCTACAGGCTTCGGACCATCGATTATCACTGGAGGCTTTATTCATGGAGCTGGAACAGGTCTCACCGGACTGGGGAGACGCATCGAGGACCGAATGCTCAAAGCAGGTACCGGCCGTACTGGGCTATGGAGGCGTACTGGAGAAAGAGTGCGAGGAGCAGGCACAGGACGTACTGGGCTATGGTGGTGCCCTGGAGGGAGAGTGCGCGGAGCAGTCACAGGACGTACTGGGCTCTGGAGGCACACTGGAGGGCAGGAATGCTGAGTGGGCATACTCCAAGCTGACTGAGTGCCAACCTTAGCACGACAACGGTGAGGAGCTTGCACCGAGCGCACCAGGTTGTGAGTGCGCATGGGCGACACCGTGCGCACCACCGCAAAACACAGTGCTTGTACAGTCACTCGCTCCCCACGGTAAGCACGGGGAGTTGGCTCAGGTCTTAAACCCGCCTTAGCCAATCTACCCGTGTGCCCCCCCCCCCCCCAAAATGTTTGGGGCGCTGCCTCTCGGGCTCCTGTAGCTCTCTTAGCTTTTCTTCCCAGTATTGCCGTTCCGCCTTCGCTGGCTCTATCTCATCCGGCGGGCGGTGATACTCTCCCGGCCTTGTCCAAGGTCCTGCCTCATCCAGGATCTCTTCCCAGGTCCATTCCTCTGAACCACACTGCTTGGTCCCGCTCATCTTCCTGGTGAGTGCACGCTGCTTGGCTTTCTTTTGGTGGGATCTTCTGTCACGCGTGCTGTCTTCGAATTCCCTGTCATAAATTAGCCAAGGCGCAGCAAACCGGTAGTTCCACATATTTTAATTGTGAACTTCAACAAAACAATAAACAGGTGAAACTGAAACAAACGTAACGTTCTGGGGCTGCTCACACACAGCTGCACACAAACAAGATCCCACGAAAACAAAGGGAAAAACAGGCTGCCTAAGTATGGCTTCCAATCAGAGACAACGATAGACAGCTGCCTCTGATTGGAAACCATACCCGGCCAAAACATAGAAAACAAAACATAGAATGCCCACCCACCTGTCACACCCTGACCTAACTAAACAGAGAAAACACAGCTCTCCTAGGTCAGAGCGTGACATTAATCATATCCTTAGTTCTCTGGTTGAGGTATGTTTGTCATGGGTTAGCTTTTTGTGATAGTTTTGTGCTTTGCCTTTGATTTTAAATTGAACCTTTATTTATTTGCATGTGAAATAAAAATTTAAAAATTAAATTATTTGCATAGGCTCACAGAGGGAAGTCAAGTCTTAGTAAGCTCTGCTAAACAGGTGTATTAGTTTATGGTCTGGCATGAGGCAAAGGGTAAGTGTACCTATTAAGCCCACATACCCATTAAGACCATTTCAATATTTGGATTCAAAGAAAAAAATAAGAAATATTTAATGTTTCAAGCAGTTCATGTGGTTTTCTAAGCCGATCAGATGTTTTATTATTAAGTTATTAACAGTTATGTGTAAGTTCCTACTAGTGGCCAATTTCAAAGTTGCAAAAACACTCTCAGATAAACACATTTTCCAGATATATTTAGTACCTTACTGTCAAATTAAGAGATTAGTGTGTTGATTTATGCACATGATAACATACTACATGGGAATTAATTACTATTGCTTGCCAATTGAAAATATGGGCTTCTCATGCTATAAGTTGTACCATATGTTACAGTCAATACAGTAGCAACATAACTTGGCGAATCACAACAATATGGCTGAGGCATGGCATGGGAGCCTGCCGAGCCAACCGATGCTTGTGAGTTTCTCAAGCCAGCTGAGGCATGGGAGCCTGACGAGCCAGCTGAGGCATCCCCGGTTGCTTCGGCAGCGGGACCCAACGTCACCAACAAAAAACAAAAACTCCCTGATGCTTCCAATTGTGGTGTCTGCATTGTGTAATGGTTCCGTAACTACAGACACTGGGAGACGGAAAGCAAGTACAGGGTGAGGATTTAATAATAAAAAGACATGAAACTAAACAAGAACAGCGTCTGGACAAGAGAAACTAAACAACATCAATGCAGACACGGGAATGAAACTGAAGAAGTGACAGATATAGGGGAGGCAATCAATGATGTGATGGAGTCCAGGTGAGTCCGATGAAGCGCTGGTGCACGTAACGATAGTGACAGGTGTGCGCAATGATGACCAACCTGGCGACCTCGAGCACCAGAGAGGGGGAGTGGGAGCAGACATGACAAAAAGCACCCTCTTTATATAGAATGCAAATGGAAATATATAAGTATTGTTCAATATTATCATATTGTAATATATAGTTTATATTTATACCCCAGACCATTGGTTTCCTAATATTTTATGAGTAAACTTTGCTATTATTTGTTTTTACCATAACTCCTTGCTGTTACTGAGGAGTAACATGGAAGTGAATTCTACTTCCAAGATGAAGGATTGTCGCATTTTTGACACATATTGCCTACACATATTGTCACATATCTTGTCTATCTTTAAGTAGCCAGATAATTCTATGGGAGTCTCTGGGATTTAGCAGTCATGGAAATAAAAGTTCTGAAAACATGATGCCTCACTATTTAAAAAAAAAAGATGGAGAACAAGCTATACGATGAAAAATAGTGTAGGCAAACTTCACGCTGCTAACTAAATAGTGTGTTACAAAATGTTGCCAGAAGTTTGCAAATGTTTGCCACTAATGGTGAATCTGCAGAAAACCTTTGGCAACAATAATATTTATTGCCACAAGTGCAAACAGTTCACCAGAGGTTTTTTTCTGGCAAACAATTCTCTAAAGAATCTTTTTGAATCTGTGGCAAACCTGTGGCAACAATATTTATTGCCACTAGTGTCAAACAGTTTACCAGAAGACGTTTCTAACCAATGACAATAAATCACGGGGATTAGAGAAATCTGTAGGAAAATGGAAACCAAATTATCTAGCTAGCTACCTACCAAAGTTGTCCGGTGAGTGTCTAACTTATTAATTAAACTACCTAATACACTTTCAAATTGTGTTAGCTAATTAATGCCTAGTTAGCAATGTCATGTTTTATGGGATAGAGTGAAACACATTTTGTTGATACCAGTTTCAATCTGTCAGCGCCACTGACTGGCTAGCGCTTAGTTTGCTGTCTAGCACTTAGCCCGCTAACGTTGGCTATCATATTTTTGCACAATTAATGTGATAGCTAGCTAGGTAACTAATGATTTGCCTAAACACAGGTGATTACGTTGCTGTCTTTTAATAGCATGTCAGTATGCTAGTGTCACTGGTCAGTAGCACAACAGCTAAGGTAGCAACAATATGAGCTGACTTGACATCAAAACAAAACGTAACTTGCAGATGGATACCCTACCCGTGCTCTTGGAAGAGGTTGTATTGGGAGGAGGATGCATCAACACCCTGGAAAGATGTGTATGGCAGTGGTGTAAAGTACTTAAGTAAAAATACTTTGAAGTACTACTTAATACATTTTTTGTACTTTACTATTTATAGTTTTGACAACTTTTACTTTTACTTCACTACATTCCTAAAGAAAATGAAGTATTTTTTACCCCATACATTCCCCTGGCACCCAAAAGTACTCGTTACATTTTGGATGCTTAGTAGGACAGAAATTGACCATTTCACGCACATCCCTGGTCATCTCTACTGTCTCTGATCTGGCTAAACACTAAACACAAATGGTTTGTTTCTGAATGATGTCTGAGTGTTGGAGTGTGCCCCTGGCTATCCTTACATTTTAAAAACACAAACAATTGTGCCATCTGGTTTGCTCAATATAAGGAATTTTAAATTATTAATACTTTTACTTTTGATACTTTAGTACATTTTTGCAATTGCATTTACTTTTGATACTCAAGTATATTTAAAACCAAATACTTTTAGACTTTTACTCAAGTAGTAAGTTACTGGGTGACTTTCACTCTTACATTTCCTATTTAAGGTATTTTTACTTTTACTCAAGTATGACAATTGGGTACTTTTTCCACCACTGGTTTGTGGTGCACTCACTCATAACACTTTTTCTAGTGATAAATTAGTGTCATCTTCAAGCTTGATAAGGTAAGCAAATGCAGAAATCTTTCTCATAAATATAGCCCACACATTCATTCTTTGTAACAATTAGATATTTCATTGCTTTAAACTAGTAGCTAGCTCATCTTGATCATGTGTTGTTCCTTCTCTCTTTCTAGAAGGCAAAAAAAAAACGGTGAGGCTTTCAATCAAACTGAGAACAGTGAAATATGTGTGCACTAGGTCAAGACTTCTTACATGCATGGTAAGTTATCAATAATACATTTTGGAAAAATAATATGAATTGTCATATTAGGCATAATAACTACATGTTATGTTGTTTTTCTTCCACCCAGGCCTTATACACCTGAGTCAGGAAGAAGAGACAACAAGTAGACAACTGTCTCTTAAAGATGCAGAAATCGCTCTGCCATTTCCTGGTTACTAAAATTCTAATAGTTTGCCTAATTTCAGTTTATGTGACAAAACAAGCACGTATAGTGTAGAGAATCATTGTACCATCTCAACCACTGTGAAATATATTTTCCATAACCAAAAATATAGCATTTTCAGCTGTTTGAAGCTGGTGTACAAGCCTGAAAGTAAGAAACAAAAAATAAACTTAAGAACGGGAAGAGTAAAAATAGCGCACATAGAACAGATCTACCACGTCCTAGACTTGCTTTCAATGAAAATGACAGATCTATAACTCACATTTCCATGCGAATTTGGTCAGATTGCCCCAAAAGTTACATATTGCAGCTTTAATGATGAAGTCCCCAGTCTAGATTGAATATCATAATCAGTTTAAATCAGTTGTGTTGAGGCTTGGCTGTAGAAAAATCTTGTATACTGTGGCTCTCTATGAACAGTTGGCCACACATTTCAAGGTCGATTTACTAGGCCTAAGTCCCAGTTTATTCTAGCTACATTGTTTGTTTAAATAGCATTCATACAAGTGAAACACTGTTTCCTTGCTGAAAGATATATAGAATGCCAGTTTCAGTGGGAAGCATAGCAACATCAAGGCAACTACAGTTGAAGTCAGAAGTTTACATACACCTTAGCCAAATACATTTAAACTCAGTTTTTCACAATTCCTGACAATTAATCCTAGTAAGAATTCCCTGTCTTAGGTCAGTTAGGACCACCACTTTTATTTTAAGAATGTGAAATGTCAGAATAATAGTAGAGAGAATGATTTATTTCAGCTTTTATTTCTTTCATCACATTCCCAGTGGGTCAGAAGTTTACATACACTCAATTAGTATTTGGTAGCATTGTCTTTAAAATGTTTAACTTGGGTCAAACGTTTCAGGTAGCCTTCCACAAGCTTCCCACAATAACTTGAGTGAATTTTGGTCCATTCCTCCTGACAGAGCTGGTGTAACTGAGTTAGGTTTGTAGGCCTCCTTGCTCACACACGCTTTTCAGTTCTGCCCACAAATTTTCTATGGGATGAGGTCATGGCTTTGTGATGGCCACTCCAATACCTTGACTTTGTTGTCCTTAAGCCATTTCCCACAACTTTGGAAGTATGCTTGATGTCATTGTCGATTTGGAAGACCCATTTGCGACCAAGCTTTAACTTCCTGACTGATGACTTCAGATGTTGCTTCAATATATCCACGTAATTTTCCTTCACCATGAAGCCATCTATTTTGTGAAGTGCACCAGACCAGTCTCTCCTGCAGCAAAGCACCCCCACAACATGATGCTGCCCCCCCCCCCCCCCCCCCGCCCCCCGTGCTTCACAGTTGGGATGGTGTTCTTCGGCTTGCAAGCGTCCCCATTTTTCCTCCAAACATAACGATGGTCATTATGGCCAAACAGTTCTATTTTTGTTTCATCAGACCAGAGGACATTTCTCCAAAAAGTACGATATTTGTCCCCATGTGCAGTTGCAAACCGTAGTCTGTCTTTTTTATGGCAGTTTCGGAGCAGTGGATTCTTCCTTGCTAAGTGGCCTTTCAGGTTATGTCGATATAGGACTCATTTTACTGTGGATATAGATACTTTCAACCCGTTTCCTCCAGCATCTTCACAAGGTTCTTTGCTGTTGTTCTGGGATTGATTTGCACTTTTCACACCAAAGTACGTTCATCTCTAGGAGACAGAACGTGTCTCCTTCCTGAGCGGTATGACGGCTGTGTGGTCCCATGGTGTTTATACTTGCGTACTATTATTTGTACAGATGAACGTGGTACCTTCAGGCATTTGGAAATTGCTACCAAGGATGAACCAGACTTGTGGAGGTCTACAATTTATTTTCTGAGGTCTTGGCTGATTTCTTTTGATTTTCCCATGATGTCAAGCAAAGAGGCACTGAGTTTGAAGGTAGTCCTTGAAATACATCCACAGGTACACCTCCCATTGACTCAAATGATGTCAATTAGCCTATCAGAAGCTTCTAAATGTAACAGGGTTGGTTATGTTTACACTTGCCTCTAAAGAAAGGCGTATTTAATGTTCAAGCATTCTTATTAGTTGGTTCAATTCCGATGACAATAAGGCGTGTTGTGATTAGCCCTTGCAGATAGGTGGAGATCACGAACATCAGGTCTCCTCAGTATGAAAATGTGATGCAAGGGGTAGGTCACGTTCTGAATACTGTTTTCTATTTTACAATGTGTACAGGTTTGCTGTACATTGCTGATTTATACATGTGTGGGTATATGATACCTGTTAGGGATTGAGGGGCATTCAGGGATGTGCTTTGGTATTTGATTGCTGTATATAAGTGTGTTAGCTAGCATGCTGGTCACATAAGTCCACTGCTAACACAGTTGTTTTCATGCTACAGATTTTACCATCAACAGCCATCAACATCATCAAGCCCTGCACAACTAACGTGCTGTTTCCAGGCTTTTTTGCATTATACTCGACTTGAGTGGGTCGAGTCACTGACGTGATCTTCCTGTCCGGTCTTGCTCCCCCTCAGGCTCGTGCGGTGGAAGAGATCTTCATGGGCTATAATCAGCTTTATCTCAGGGTAGTAATTTGGTGGTCTGTTGATATCCCTCTAGTAGTGTGGGGGCTGTGGTTTGGCAAAGTGGGTAGGGTTATATCCTGCCTGGATGGATGGGGCCACAGTGTCCCCCAACCACCCCTATCTCAGCCTCCAGTATCTATGCTGCAATAGTCTATGTGCCGGGGGGCTTGGGGGCAGTCTGTTATACCTGGTGTAATTATCCTGTCTTATCTGGTGTCCTGTGTGAATTTAAGTATGCTACCTCTAATTCTCTCCCTCCCCTCCCGGAGGACCTGAGCCCTAGGACCATGCCTCTGGACTACCTGGCCTGATGACTCCTGGCTGTCCCTAGTCCACCTGGTTGCGCTGCTGCTCCAGTTTCAACTGTTCTGCCTGCGGCTATGGAACCCTGACCTGTTCACCGGAAGTGCTACCTTGTCCCGGACCTGCTGTTTTCTCCCTCTCCCTCTCACCCTCTCCCTCCCCCCTCTCTCTTTCTTTCTACCGCACATGGTGTCTCGACCTCTGAATGCTTGGCTATGAAAAGCCAACTGACATTTACTCCTGAGGTGCTGACCTGTTGCACTCTCTACAACCACTGTGATTATTATTTTACCTTGCTGGTCATCTATGGACGTTTGAACATCTTGAAGAACAATCTGGCCTTAATGGCCATGTACTCTTTTAATCTCCACGTAGATACAACATTTCAATGTTGTTAACACACTGTAACCTAAAAACCTGATCAAATTTGCAGAAAACAGTAGAATGTTCGCCACAAGTTTCCCAGAATTGTTTGCCAGAAGTTCACAAGTCGCCGCAAATTTGCCACAACAGTTTGCCACAAAACTACTTTGCATGTGAAAATATGAGCTTGCAGCAAATTTGCCTAAGGTTTGCCACAACTGTTTGTCAGAAGCCTGATATTTTGGTAAGGGCATGACTGGAGACGTAAGCAGAATATTGTTTATGACCACACAAATGACCAAAATGACAGGCTACTCTGACACTGACAAACAATCGTGGTTTTAGCTATAGGCTATTGTTAGAGAAACAGTAGGCTAGAGCTATCCAACCCTGTTCTTGGAGAGTTAACTTCCTGTAGGTTTCCATTCCAGCCCCAGTTGTAACTAACTTGATACAGCTTACAGTGCCTTGCAAAAGTTTCCATCCCCCTTGGTGTTTTCCCTATTTTATTGCATTACAACCTGTAATTTAAATGGATTTTTATTTGGATTTCATGTAATGGACATACACAAAATAGTCCAAATAGGTGAAGTGAAATGAAAAAAAATATTGTTTCAAAAAATTCAAAAAAATTCTAAGTGTCACATGATCTGTCACATGATCTCAGTATATATACACCTGTTCTGAAAGGCCCCAGAGTCTGCCACACCACTAAGCAAGGGACACCACCAAGCAAGTGGCGCCATGAAGACCAAGGAGCTCTCCAAACAGGTCAGGGACAAAGTTGTGGAGAAGTACAGATCAGGGTTGGGTTATAAAAACATATCCTGAAACTTTGAACATCCCACGGAGCACCATTAAATCCATTATTAAAAAAATGGAAAGAACATTGCACCACAACAAACCTGCCAAAAGAGGGCCGCCCACCAAAACTCACGGACCAGGCAAGGAGGGCATTAATCAGAGATGCAGCAAAGCGACCAAAGAAAACCCTGAAGGAGCTGCAAAGCTCCACATCGGAGATTGGAGTATCTGCCAATAGGACCACTTTAAGCCGTACACTCCACAGAGCTGGGCTTTACGGAAGAGAAGAAAAAAAACATTGCTTGAAAAAAGCCTTTACGGACAGAAAAAAAGCCATTGCTTAAAGAAAAAAGGCATGTAGGAGACTCCCCAAACATATGGAAGAATGTACTCTGGTCAGATGAGACTAAAATTGAGCTTTTGGCCATCAAGGAAAACACTATACCTGGTATAAACCCAACACCTCTCATCACCCCGAGAACACCATCCCCACATTGATGTTGGCATGTTTGTGTAAATCAAATGATACAACCCCCCCCCCAAAAAAAATCTATTTAATTTCAGGTTGTTAGGAAACAAAATAGGAAAAATGCCAAGGGGGGTGAATACTTTCGCAAGCCACTGTATTTGTAAGGTAAAAATAAAATCTGTGTTCCGGGGAGATCTTGACACCATAGGAGTTACTTCTCAATTAGACTGTTCTAAGATTTTTTTTTTTTACTTTGTCAGAATTACATGGCCAGTATTGAATAGAGGAGAATCTGAGACAATTTTGAGTGCTTGAGAGACAGTTTTACAACCGGAGTATAGAGCATTGGTTTCATCAAATGTGCACCCATATCAACTGCGTGTCAGCCCTTTTGCGGTTATACATGAGTGCCAGTAGAAAGTTATTTTAGGACACCGGACATGACAATGACATTAATACATGCGAATAGCTAAATAGTTAACTAGCGAGATAACCAGTCAAACTACACAATATGTTTTGAATTGGCTATCTAGTTAGTCTTGTATATTATTATTCACCCTGGTCTCAGAGCATTTCATATTATTCTGTATGTAAATCCGAGACACTCCATTTAGTATGATGTTACGTTTCGTATGGTATGTATTATTTTGTGGATGTCCATCACCCATTTTGTATGATATGTTTACAAATTACAATTAAAATGATATGTTACGAATTAGCAAAATGTACAATGTGTTACAATTTGCAAAAACTTACAATATGTTACAAAATTGCTAAACATATGATATGTTACGAATTCTAGCTAGCTGTCTAGGTGGCTAACATTAGCTAGGCTATGGTTAGGGGTTAAGGTTAAGATTAAGTTTAGGAGTTAGGTTAAAGTATTAAGGTTAGGGGAGAGGTTAGCTAACATGCTAAGCAGTTGAAAAGTACGAAAAAAAGTAGTAAGCAGCTGAAGAGTTGCTAATTAGCTAAAATGCTAAATGTTTTTGTGTTGCTAGACGTTCGTATTATACGCCAACCACCCTTGCGTTAATCTAAGTATCATAATACATATTTAAAAAGCATCAAAATCCATCAGTTTAAGGAAGAGATCATTTTTTTGCATGGGCTGCGTCTCAATCCACCACACCCACCTATGTCGGCCTTCCACATCTGCAACGGAAGGTGGCCGAGCTACAGCAGCCTTAGCTTGTGCGAGCCGAAATGTCTCGTAGGACAGGAGCCTATCTCCTGTTTCAGTAGCATGAGGCAGCTTAAAACTTCTCTGGGATATGTGCGTCCCACTTCGACAACAGCCAGTGAAATTGCAGGGCGCCAAATTCAAAACAACAGAAATCTGATCATTAAAATTCCTCAAACATACAAGTATTATACACAATTTTAAAGATAAACTTCTTGTTAATCCAGCCACAGTGTCTGATTTCAAAAAGGCTTTACTGTGAAAGCATACCATACGATTATGTTAGATCAGCGCCTAGTCACAAAAAAACATACAGCCATTTTCCAGCCAAAGAGAGGAGTCACAAAAAGCAGAAATATAGATCAAATTAATCACTAACCTTTGATGATCTTCATCAGATGGCACTCATAGGACTTCATGTTACACAATACATGTATGTTTTGTTCGATAAAGTTCATATTTATATCCAAAAATCTCAGTTTACATTGGCGCGTTATGTTCAGTAATGTTTTGCCTACAAAACAACCGGTGATTTTGCAGAGAGCCACATCAATTTACAGAAATACTCATCATAAACTTTGATGAAAGATACAAGTGTTATGCATAGGATTATAGATAAACTTCTCCTTAATGCAACCGCTGTGTCAGATTTCAAAAAAGCTTTACGGTGAAAGCACACCATGCGATAATCTGAGTACAGCGCACAGCCACCAAAACAAGCCATACAATTACCCGCCATGTTGTGGAGTCAACAAAAGTCAGAAATAGTGTTATAAATATTCACTTACCTTTGATGATCTTCATCGGAATGCACTCCCAGGTATCCCAGTTCCACAATAAATGTTTGTTTTGTTCGATAAAGTTAATCTTTATGTCCAAATACCTCCTTCTTGTTCGCACGTTTAGTTCACTATTCCAAATGCACAAGGCATGGGCACTAAGTCCAGACGAAAAGTCAAAAAAGTTTCATTACAGTTTGTAGAAACATGTCAAACGATGTATAGAATCAATCTTTAGGATGTTTTTATCATAATTCTTCAATAATATTCCAACCGGACAATTCCTTTGTCTTTAGAAATGAAAGGGAACGGAGCTCGTGCTCATGGCCACGCACGCATGACTAAACTAAAGGCTTTCAGCCAGTCCACTGGTTCAAACAGCTCTTATTCGCTCTCCTTTTACAATAGAAGCCTGAAACAACGTTCTAAAGACTGCTGACATCTAGTGGAAGCCTTAGGAAGTGCAATATGACCAGATTTACACTGTATATTGGATAGGCAATCACTTGAAAAACTACAACCTCAGATTTCCCACTTCCTGGTTGGATTTTTCTCAGGTTTTCACCTGCCATATGAGTTCTGTTATACTCACAGACATCATTCAAACAGTTTTAGAAACTTCAGAGTGTTTTCTATCCAAATCTACTAATAATATGCATATCTTAGCTTCTGAGCCTGAGTAGCAGGCAGTTTACTCTGGGTACGCTTTTCATCCAAACGTGAAAATACTGCCCCCAGCCCAAAGAGGTTATTAATGTACAACTACACCCCCTAGCTAGTCTATCACAGGGCCTTACCTCCAATCTAGCTCCATGCCAAGCAAAGACACATCAGGTCCCATTTTTACAGTCTTTGGTATGACTCAGGCAGGGACTGAACTCACAAACTTCCCATCACAGGGTGGACACTCAACCACAAGGCCACTGAGTTGTCAAACCATGAAACATCCCAAAAATCTGTCTTCTCACAAAAACTATTATGACCACTCTAAGGGAAGACTCTCACGAACACGTTTTACTCTACAGCCCTCACAAATTTCTAAAAATGTGTTTTTGCTTTGTCATTATGGGGAATTGCGTGTAGATTTATGAGATTAAAAAAAAACAATTTAACCCATTTTAGAATAAGGTTGTAACGTAACAAAATGGTCAAAAAGTAAAGCGGTCTGAATACTTTCCTGAATGCACTGTAACCCATACAAACAAATGGAAGTATGGAGGTAGTTTTGTGCCAACAAAAATAAGGGGTTAAATATGTGTCCCAAAAAAGAAAGTACCTTAGCTTTCTTATTATATCTTATATATTATAATTATAATCTTATATATCTATAATTATATATTATAATTAGGACAGACGCTTAAAAACCTTATTCTTTATGATACATTTTTTGGTTGTATTTTTTGCCATTTATGAATGTGAATGTTATTCAATGTGTTTCTATGGGCTATAGAAGTAAAGGCCAAATTCAATATTTTATCAAAAAAAAGTATATATTTTTTTTATACCTAAAGGAGTCCTAAAATTCTAAATCCTTATACCAACGTAACATATCATATTAATTGAGCTGTCCCAGATTTGGGGTCCCGGATTCAGGTTTACTATGTTAAGTTTAGTCTATGAGACCAGGCTGCATTATTTTACCTGCCATCGAAATGTTTCTATTGCTTTCTCTGTCCTGGATTTGTTTCCGGATTCAGCTTTACTATGTTACGTCTAGTCTATGAGACCAGGCTGCATTATTTTTCCTGCCGTTGAAATGTCTATTTCGCTCTCGCTTGCTCTATATCCTCTGTCTACGGCCCACTGGCACACGCAGGTGATGCACACACCATGAGTTTTCCAGGATTTTAATTGCTAACCAAAAGTTGGCTATAGGCAAATAAATCGCTAACTCGCAATGATATCAACAAACGTGCACACGCGGCTCGCTTTCATCTCAAAAACGCTGCATGATTGAAATAACGCGTGTGCCTGTCAATGCAGGCCTACAATAATTCTACTGCAGAAATTGGGATGATAGTGTGCAACACATTGCATCCGGAGGTCACTGATTCAATTCTGATCAGAGTAGCCTAATTGTTTGATTTTGTGATTTGTGCCTGAATTTTTGTACTTATCCATTCGGACAACTTATATCTATATTCTTGTTGTTCGAATTTTTTTTTTACTTGCAGACAAGCATTAATGTCGAGTCCTAATAACCATCATATAGAAGTAAACTTTGAGTTGTGTGGGCCTCCCACTATGCTGTTTATTAGGCTATATATGAAATGCATTACAATGAACTTCACAGGGTGGTTAAAGTGCACGGTGATGAGCTTGATGTTCCTTTCCAATAAATATCGAGGGTCTTATTCTGGTGACATGATGATCAACACCTGGCTGCCGTTTGACAAATACAATCTCCCTCTTGTCCATATTAATCTCATCATGTGGGGAGTGAGAGACAGAGGAGAGTCTAACTGGAAGTTCTAACCCACAACAGGTACACACACATCTGCCTATTGAACAGGTTAAGCATACATGTGTGAAGAAAAGTCTAGTCCTTTGGGTTCACAGAGATAAGAAAGACATCTTTGCCATTATGTATTCTGTTTTATTAAAAAGTAGGGTATTTCACACATGCACATTGCAATTTATTGGTATGCAGCTGAAAACACCTCTGCCCTCAGGCCTTAAATTCCAAAGCATGGCTAATAATAAACTTGTGTGAACAAAAGCTGAACAGAAATACAAATATTGGGTAAACAGAGAGGCACCTGCAATGTGTTCACACACACACACACACACACACACACTCTCTCTCTCTCTCTCTCTGTTAGACAGTTCGAGTCAAAGAGAATGACCGTGGTTACAAAAATTATAGCTGGAGTTTCCCAGCATGCACCTGGACCAACTGTCACACAGTCAGTTTCTAACAACTCAACACAGCAAAACGTACACCAGGGAAAATCTGTTTCTTCCTCCTGGTTTGGCCAAGACAGACACACAGGTGGACAAATACTCTGCAAGGAATAGATGGTGTTGACATCCTGAGTAGGTAGAATTGAGTAAGAAATTATTTTTAAGCGATTTAATTTTTTTTAATGGAAAATCCTCACTGAAAGCTCATGTTAGCGCCTAGTGCTAAAACTACTCATCTTTTGTGGTTTAGAGTCCAATATCCCTTTGCCAATTGTCTTACGAATCTGTAATTTCTTTCCTCGGAAGAGGAAGAAGCAACTTACAACTTCCATGCTGGAACCTCCAGCCTTTTTTTGTTGCACATTTTAATGTTATTTTTTTTTTAAATTGAACAATTAATAGTGTTGTACTGAGTTTGTTAACCTTTTACTGCAGTGGGCAAAATGTAGGGTCACACAGAGTGATTCTTGGTAGTCTTAAACAAATATACTTTGAAACAAAAGTATACACCTCAAACATGGTTATGGGCTTAAAAAAAGACGCCTGTACCGTGTTAGATACAGAGTTGAGATGTATACATTTTTTACTTTGCATCCCAATATTACACTTATATACATCACAGAAGACTGAAATATAGCAAAACTGTTTGACATAGAAACTCCAGATTTTTGTTGGGTTTTTAAAAATAATCTTTATTAATTATGAAATTATTTAAAAAATATATTAATAACATTCCACCCATGAGGCCTAAGAGTGCGCTTTTGGTCATTGACTGCAGGAAAGGGCTACATTACCTTTTATAATTTGTTGGAAGAGCAGTTGGCTCTCATTCAAAACTCTTCAAGTAAGATCTGAATTAAATTAAACTTCTGACTCCTCTGCTCTTCAATTCCTCTTGCCTATGCCTTTGCTTTAAGAATAGACAACATTATGGGACCACCACTGTACTCCACTTATGCCTATTGGGCCTCTGGGTGAGTCACTAAGGGGAGGTGATCGAGGTAGTCCCGACTGACTTGTGGAAAATGGGGAAACCATTGTTGCGTTCCTCCTCGATGCGCCGGGCCAGTAACTGACAGCTCTTGCGGTCATGGCCGGAGCTCAGTAGATTGTGTGAGGGGATAAAGAAGTTGGGGAGCATGCCATCTTTCAGGTGGCCCTCAAAGTCCTCCAGCAGCTGCTGGAAGCAGAGTCCCAGCTGGGCCGCCTCCCAGTCGCTGTCCTTGGTCCTGGAGCAGCAGGCGTGGAGCAGGGTGGTCTTGGCGTGGTAGGAACAGAACTTGGACAGACTAGGGTTCTCTGCCTTCAGCAAGCCCAACAGGTGCTTCAGAAGCTTCAGACAGTCCTTCCTGAAGCAAGAAAACGGCAAGTCTAAAGCACACATGATAATACTCAATTTATCAAAGGATATGGGTTTAATGACACGTTCATAAAATGTGTAAATTCATACAACTAGGAAAAATCCACTTGATCGTTATGACTACAGTTTTCATGTTTGTAGTTTTTATTCTATAGTAGGCTTACCTGCAGCAGCGAGTCCCGCTGGCCTCGCAGCAGGTCTTCTGGGAGCCATGATTTGTTAGGATACTCTTCTCCACATGCGAGAATGAGATGCGCCATGCGTCTGTAGGTAACAGGACAAGAAAAACACATTTAGGAAACTCAAAAAAAGTACATAGCTACATGCCACTTCCCCTTTCTCTGGAAAGGGGGGAAGCAGTGCTGAATTTTTTTTGACACCTATAGGTGTCTTCTAATACAGGACTAGTAAAGGCCATAATTTTGTGAGAAAAATATTTTATTCAACAATTTCTAAACTTTTTGTTGGGGGGGGTTACTGCAGGCATCCTGGTCACCCTATGCTTTGCAACTGTCATTCATGAAGAAATCACAAATGAAAGTGATAGTTTTATTCAAGATGTGTTAGCTTTAATAGTGTTGACTTAATGTTTACAAAAAGGTTACCTCTAGCGCAGACACCTTCCCGTTCCACCGTGCCCTTTCCCTCGTACTTCGGAACGAGGTAGTACCCCTTAAACTTTTGTTCTTTCTTCACTTTGGTCCCGAGCCAGATGTCTATTTTGTCTATGCCTCCTTGGGTGAAAGGGGGCCAGCTCGAGCGGACCTCAAGCCCCAGAACAATGTCCAGTGAGATAGGGACCGTTCCCGTCCCGTTTATCAGTAAGGTCACCGCCGGGCAACCCTTCTTTTTCTTCTCCAACCGCACATCTTGATAGGAGTATGGAAATAAGAAACATTTAAATTAACAAATGTTTTGCATACATACGCTACATTAAAGGCATTTGGGAAGCGCGCGCTACAGCCGTACACACCTTTGAGTATCTTCACACACTTTTTAACCTCATTTCTGAACTCCGTAAGCATTCCACTGGCAGATATTGTGTTGTCTTCATCTAGAAAGCGATCCAACGAGTGTTTTCCTCGTTTGAACGCCACGCTGTAAAACGCCCCATCATCCCCAAACAACCGAATGTCCACCCGCTCGACAGGCACAGTTAACATCACGTCAAATTCGTCGGGATTAGAAATCTATATTGATGAAAAGATCGTCAAACATTAGTGAAGCATGAAAGAGTATTAGGTCACACTGGTGATGTATGATTGAATTCAATTAATAACCCACCTTTAAATTCTCGTAGTAACTTCCAGTGCGCAGAGCATTTACATCTTTGAAGCATTCTGTACACTTTTTCATGTGGTCCATTATACGCTTTACCGTGTCATTGACAATACTTGCTGATTCCGATTTATGTTTCTTCTTAATCGTCAATTGATCAATGGTTGTAAACAGGATCTTATTCGGATTTGAGTCAACGCTGTGACCTTTTTTGACCATCCTTGATCCGGTTTTAACTTCTACGCACTTATGTGGCACAGGTGCCTTTTCCTCAGTTGTGAGCTTAGGCTGCTTAAATTCCTTAGTTTTCTTGGGTTTGCTTTCATCAGTGATCTGTTGCGTTTCCTTCTTAGTGTCTTTCACTGGTTCCTTTGGAGGTTGCCGGGCACTCTTGGCCCGAACCGGATTCTTGGCATGCGCTGGTTCCGGACTCTTTGCGCGCACGCTTTGTGATTTCCCTCTGCCGCTCATTGTAGTAAGTATGATCGTGATGTGACAGCGACGAGTTAAACTGTCTTCTATGCTAGCTAAATGAAACTCTCTTCACTGTTTCCGTGTGATGAAAAGTGAATGTGAACACTCCCCTTTCTACATACAGCATCCGTTCATCGCCGTCTTGTGTCGAAAGCTATTGAGACAGAGTAAACTAAATCACATGCACGCCCACCTCTCACTTGTGTCATGTATGATTTCCCTGAAATGTGCTATTGTCAGGTAAATGACGTGATAGATGCTTGTCGCTCCAAATCCCTATCTTCCATCGAGTAACTTAATGGACTTAACTTTCAGTATGATAGCGATAAATATGTAACTTTTACTATTTTACTCTTACATGAATTAACTATATTACTAAACCAGGGCAAATTACTACCCTAAACCAGTTAAACAAGTATAATATGTCTCTTGAGATATCCATGAACCCCAGAGGGGATCTTCAGGTCATCAGACTGTTAAACAGTCATCTCTACCCTGGACCATAGAGACTGCTGCCCTATCAATCTGGTTTCAGAGCATTTTGTGTTATTCTGTACGTAAATCCGAGACCCTCAATTTAGTGGGATATGTTACATTTTGTATGGTATGCATTAATTTGTGGATGTCCATCATCCATTTCTCAAATTATATGTAATGAATTTGTATGATATGTTACGAATTTGCAAAACGTAATATGTTACGAATGTGCAAAACTAATGATATGTTATGAATTCAAATATGTTGTGGCTAACGTTAGCTAGGTGGCTAGATTGCTAATGCTAACGTTAGCTAGCTGGCTAACATTAGCTAGGCTAGGAGTTAGGGGTTAGGGTTACCCAGCTAGCAATGAGTAATTGGCCCAGAAGAGGCCCTCTTCCGGGGGACCGAAACTGATTGAATCGGCCCGGAATCAGGTGTCGGACTCGGCCCGGAATCAAAATGAATGACTGCCCAGAATTTCCGTCTACCAGAATTCAGCCGACTTTGCCGGCATCTTACCAGAATACCACCAGAAGCGGCCTGATGCAAATTGAAATAAATGTGTACAAAATTACCCGATTTATTAATTTTAAATATTACTATTATACATTTTATACATACAAATTATACCCATCCACAAAAAAACATTTTGTGGCGGAGGAAACGCCATACACCTGGTGACCGTGTCAGCGTACAAGCGCCTGGCCCGCCACAGGAGTCGCTACAGTGCGATGGGACAAGGACATCCTGGCCGGTCAAACCTTCCCCTAACCCGGACGACGCTGGGCCAATTGTGCATCGCCTCATGGGTCTCCCGGTCGCAGTCAGCACGGGTCTCGAACCAGCATCTGTAGAAACGCAGTTTGCACTGCGATGCAGTGTCTTAGACCAATGCGCCACTCGGGAAGTTCCACCCACAAAGCTTTTAATGCTTATCAATTGCCTTACACAAAGTATCAAAATACTAAAATACTACACAGGTCTCTTAAAACCTGTTGGGGATAGGGGGCAGTATTTGCACGGCCGGATAAAAAACTTACCCGATTTAATCTGGTTATTACTACTGCCCAGAAACTAGAATATGCATATAATTATTGGCTTTGGATAGAAACCACCCTAAAGTTTCTAAAACTGTTTGAATGGTGTCTGTGAGTATAACAGAACTCATATGGCAGGTACAAACCTGAGAAGATTCCTTACAGGAAGTGGCCTGTCTGACCATTTCTTGGGCTTCTACACTCTCTTTATTGAAAACTGAGGATCTCTGCTGTAACGTGACACTTCCTACGGCTCCCATAGGCTCTCAGAAGGCGGCAAACCGGTGAATGACGTCTTTGGAGCCCCTGGCTGAAAAACATTAGCGCATTTGGATAGTGGTCGATCAGAGGACAATGAGACTGAGGCGCGTGCACGAGGCGAAACCATGTTTTTATTTTCTCTGTCTTTGAACGTAAACAGGGTTTTATGCGTTTTTACGAGAAAAAACGCATAAAAATTGATTTTAAACAGCGGTTGACATGCTTCGAAGTACGGTAATGGAATATTTAGAATTTTTTTGTCACGAAACGCGTCGGGCGCGTCACCCTTCGGATAGTGTCTTGAACGCACGAACAAAACAGAGGATATTTGAACATAACTATGGATTATTTTGAACCAAATCAACATTTGTTATTGAAGTAGAAGTCCTGGGAGTGCATTCTGACGAAGAACAGCAAAGGTAATCACATTTTTCTAATAGTAAATCGGAGTTTGGTGAGGGCCAAACTTGGTGGGGTTCAAAATAGCTAGCCATGATGGCTGGGCTATCTACTCAGAATATTGCAAAATGTGCTTTTGCCGAAAAGCTATTTTAAAATCGGACATAGCGATTGCATAAAGGAGTTCTGTATCTATAATTCTTAAAATAATTGTTGTTTTTTGTGAACGTTTATCGTGAGTAATTTAGTAAATTCACCGGAAGTGTTCGGTGGGAATGCTAGTTCTGAACGTCACATGCTAATGTAAAAAGCTGGTTTTTGATATAAATATGAACTTGATTGAACAAAACATGCATGTATTGTATAACATAATGTCCTAGGGGTGTCATCTGATGAAGATCATCAAAGGTTAGTGCCGCATTTAGCTGTGGTTTGGGTTTATGTGACATTATATGCTAGCTTGAAAAATGGGTGTCTGATTATTTCTGGCTGGGTACTCTGCTGACATAATCTAATGTTTTGCTTTTGTTGTAAAGCCTTTTTGAAATCGGACAGTGTGGTTAGATTAACGAGAGTCTTGTCTTTAAAATGGTGTAAAATAGTCATATGTTTGAGAAATTGAAGTAATAGCATTTCTAAGGTATTTGAATAACGCGCCACGGGATTCCACTGGCTGTTGAGTAGGTGGGACGATTTCGTCCCACATACCCTAGAGAGGTTAAAGAATTTCATTTAAATGTTAATTGCATTTTTTGATCACTGAAACAATGAGGAAAATATGGAAAAATAAATAAATAATGAAATGTTAATTATATAAAGCAGCCCGTGTAATCATCTGCCAGAGAGTAGCCCCAATCGGTCCGAGCCCCAAGTAATAGATTTGGACCGGATAACTCACACCGGAATTGGCCCGAGCACCAAGTAATATATACATTTGGGCCAGATAACTCTCACCGGAATCGTCCCAAGCCCCAAGTAATACATTTGGACCGGATAACTCACACCGGAATTGGCCCGAACACCAAGTAATATATACATTTGGGCCAGATAACTCTCACCGGAATCGTCCCAAGCCCCAAGTAATACATTTGGACCGGATAACTCACACCGGAATTGGCCCGAGCACCAAGTAATATATACATTTGGGCCAGATAACTCTCACCGGAATCGTCCCAAGCCCCAAGTAATAGATTTGGGCCAGATAACTCACACCGGAATTGGCCCGAGCACCAAGTAATATATACATTTGGGCAAGATAACTCACACCGGAAGCAGCCCGAGCATGCTAGCCATAAGTAATACTGCCGATGGCGGCCCAGACTCGGGCCACATGACGTCGGCCGAGTCTGACTCTCAGCCGAGTGCCCCGACTCTCAGTCGGAATCAGCCCAGATTCACTGTGCTAGCTGGGTAAGGTTAGGAGTTAGGTTAAACGGTTAAGGTTAGAGTTAGCTAAAAGAGTTAAGGGTTAGCGAACATTCTAAGGAGTTGCAAAGTAGCTAAAAAGTAGCAATTAGTTGAAAAGTTGCTAATTAGCTAAAATGCTCAAGTTGGCCAAGATGATATTCAAACACACAACCTTTGGGTTGCTAGAAGTTCGCATTATATGCCTATCCATCCACCATGACCAACCACCCTCCTTTTGTTTTTGCCTTAAATAATGTTCTGTCTCATGTAACCATACCAAACCTAACATAACATACTAATTTGAGTGTCCCGGATTACATTTAATGTTACTTCTAGTCCACAGGAGGTTGGTGGCACTTTAATTGGGCAGGACGGGCACGTAGTAATGGCTGGTGTTTAATGCCATTCACTCTGTTTCAGCCATTATTATGAGCCGTCCTCCCCTCAGCAGCCTCCACTGTTCTAGTCTATAAGAACAGGCTGTCCTATAGACAGTGAGCTTCAAAAGTATTGGGACAGTCAGTGACACATAATTGTTTTTTTTGTCTCCAGCACTTTGGCTCATTCTATATAACTACTGCTGTACACACTGTCACGTTGCGCCAATTCAAATCTGGTATTAGGATATAAACAAACCATGCAACATAGTTTTGCACTGATTATTTAATTCATAAATAGAATGATAGTACAAATGGAAAATATGATGTTCGTATACGGTCTCGCTGTGACACCACGCAGGGCAGACAGAGAAGAGAGCGTCACATCCGATTGTTCTCTCTTATATACTCTGACAGAGATAGTTCCCGCTCAATGCTGGCCTGTCAGGGCGAGGATGAGCGTGGTTTAAACTTGCTCACCCTAACGTCGGCGTGCAGGCAGGTCCCAGCCTAGTGACGCACTTCCTGTCGCCGGGTGTAGTTCTTGTCTTCAGCAGTTGACTTATCCGTAGTTTATATACTTAATATTGTAGCATAGCTTCCCCGGTATATTATATAGGTTATGCAAACAAATAGCCAGTTCAACCCTAACAACACCTTTTCTATTCATATAGGGGAGAGTGGGGTATTTTGAGCCATTTTTTACATTCAGCATCACTACTTCAAAGGAAATATATACTGCTAAAAAAAAAGGGAACACTTAAACAACACATCCTAGATCTGAATGAAATAAATAATCTTATTAAATACTTTTTTCTTTACATAGTTGAATGTGCTGACAACAAAATCACTCAAAAATAATCAATGGAAATCCAATTTATCAACCCATGGAGGTCTGGATTTGGAGTCACACTCAAAATTAAAGTGGAAAACCACACTACAGGCTGATCCAACTTTGATGTAATGTCCTTAAAACAAGTCAAAATGAGGCTCAATAATCTGAGTGGCCTCCACGTGCCTGTATGACCTCCCTACAACGCCTGGACATGCTCCTGATGAGGTGGTGGATGGTCTCCTGAGGGATCTCCTCCCAGACCTGGACTAAAGCATCTGCCAACTCCTGGACAGTCTGTGGTGCAACGTGGCGTTGGTGGATGGAGCGAGACATGATGTCCCAGATGTGCTCAATTGGATTCAGGTCTGGGGAACGGGCGGGCCAGTCCATAGCATCAATGCCTTCCTCTTGCAGGAACTGCTGACACACTCCAGCCACATGAGGTCTAGCATTGTCTTGCATTAGGAGGAACCCAGGGCCAACTGCACCAGCATATGGTCTCACAAGGGTTCTGAGGATCTCATCTCGGTACCTAATGGCAGTCAGGCTACCTCTAGCAAGCACATGGAGGGCTGTGCGGCCCCCCAAAGAAATGCCACCCCACACTATGACTGACCCACCGCCAAACCGGTCATGCTGGAGGATGTTGCAGGCAGCAGAACATTCTCCACGGCGTCTCAAGACTCTGTCACGTCTGTCACGTGTTCAGTGTGAACCTGCTTTCATCTGTGAAGAGCACAGAGCGCCAGTGGCGAATTTGCCAATCTTGGTGTTATCTGGCAAATGCCAAACGTCCTGTACGGTGTTGGGCTGTAAGCACAACCCCCACCTGTGGACGTCGGGCCCTCATACCACCCTCATGGAGTCTGTTTCTGACCATTTGAGCAGACACATGCACATTTGTGGCCTGCTGGAGGTCATTTTGCAGGGCTCTGGCAGTGCTTCGCCTGCTCCTCCTTGCACAAAGGCGGAGGTAGCGGTCCTGCTGCTGGGTTGTTGCCCTCCTCCACGGCTCCTGATGTACTGGCCTGTCTCCTGGTAGCGCCTCCATGCTCTGGACACTACGCTGACAGACACAGCAAACCTTCTTGCCATAGCTCGCATTGATGTGCCATCCTGGATGAGCTGCGCTACCTGAGCCACTTGTGTGGGTTGTAGACTCCATCTCATGCTACCACTAGAGTGAAAGCACCGCCAACATTCAAAAGTGACCAAAACATCAGCCAGGAAGCATAGGAACTGAGAAGTGGTCTGTGGTCCCCATCTGCAGAACCACTCCTTTATTGGGGGTGTCTTGCTAATTGCCTATAATTTCCACCTGTTGTCTATTCCATTTGCACAACAGCATGTGAAATTTATTGTCAATCAGTGTTGCTTCCTAAGTGGACAGTTTGATTTCACAGAAGTGTGATTGACTTGGAGTTACATTGTGTTGTTTAAGTGTTCCCTTTATTTTTTTGAGCAGTGTAGTATTGTTTCTAACAAAGATATCTACATATATTTCAGAATGTTGTGAATCCTTGGAAATAATCAGAATTTATGCAAACATAACAGCTTTGAAAAGATAGCTTGTCCAAAAAAAAGTGGTCTCTTGGCACAACTTACCCCAGGTGTGGGGTAAGTTGAGCATAGGGACAGGTTAAATTGAGCAGCCTTGGGATAAGTGGGTGATGGTGTCCTGTGACAGTGGGCGAAGGTGCAGGTACAATGGCAACAAAAAGTATGTGAACCCTTTGGAATTACCTGGATTTCTGCATAAATTAGTTATAAAATTTGATCTGATCTTCATCTAAGTCACAACAATAGACAAACACAGTGTGCTTAAACTAATAACACACACATTGTTGTATTTTTCTTGTCTATATTGAATACATAATTTAAACATTCACAGTGTAGGTTGGAAAAAGTATGTTAACCCCTAAGCTAATTGGAGTCAGGAATCAGCTAACCTGGAGTCCAATCAATGAGACGAGATTGGAGATGTTGGTTAGAGCTGCCCTGCCCTGTACGAAACACTCAACATTTGAATTTGCTATTCACAAGAAGCATTACCTGATGTGAATCATGCCTTGAACAAAAGAGATCTCAGAAGACCTCATTTTAAATTAAGAACTGTTGACTTGCATAAAGCTGGAAAGGGTTACAAAAGTATCTCTAAAAGCCTTGATGTTCATCAGTCCACGGTAACACAAATTGTCTATAAATGGAGAAAATTCAGCACTGTTGCTACTCTCCCTAGGAGTGGCCGTCCTGCAAAGATGACTGCAAGAGCACAGCGCAGAATGCTCAATGAGGTTAAGAAGAATCCTAGAGTGTCAGCTAAAGACTTACAGAAATCTCTGTAACACGCTAACATCTCTGTTGACGAGTCTACGATACGTAAAACACTAAACAAGAATGATGTTCATGGGAGGACACCATGGAAGAAACCACTGCTGTCCAAAAAAATCATTGCTGCACATCTGAAGTTCGCAAAAGAGCACCTGGATGTTCCACAGTGCTTCTGGCAAAATATTCTGTAGACAGATTAAACTAAAGTTGAGTTGTTTGAAAGGAACACACAACACTATGTGTGGAGAAAAAAAAGCACAGCACACCAACATCAAAACCTCATCCCAACTGTAAAGTATGGTGGAGGGAGCATCATGGTTTGGGGCTGCTTTGCTGCCTCAGGGCCTGAACAGCTTGGTATCATCGACGAGAAAATGAATTCCCAATTTTATCAAGACATTTTGCAGGAGAATGTAAGGCTATCTGTTCACCAATTGAAGCTCAACAGAAGTTGGGTGATGCAACAGGAAAATGACCCAAAACACAGAAGTAAATCGACAACAGAATGTCTTCAACAGAAGAAAATACACCTTTTGGAGTAGCCCAGTCAGAGTCCTGACCTCAACCCGATTTAAAATGCTGTGGCATGACCTCGAGAGCGGTTCACACCAGACATCCTAAGAATATTGCTGAACTGAAACAGTTTTGTAAAGAAGAATGGTCCAAAATTCCTCCTGACCGTTGTGCAGTTCTGATCCACAACTACAGAAAACTTTGGTTGAGGTTATTGCTGCCAAAGGAGGGTTAACCAGTTATTAAATCCAAGGGTTCACATACTTTTCCCACCCTACACTGTGAATGTTACACGGGGTGTTCAATAAAGACATGAAAACATATAATTGTTTGTGTGTCATTAGTTTAAGCAGACTGTGTTTGTCTATTATTGTGACTTAGATGAAGATCAGATCAAATTTTATGACCAATTTATGCAGAAATCCAGGTAATTCCAAAGGGTTCACATACTTTTTCTTGCCACTGTAGGTCAAAGTTTAATTAATGGAATGGGGGTGTGGTATATTGTATATCTTAAATTTATGCCTACATTCAGATATACAGTGCCTTCAGACTTTTTCCCCATTTTGTTGTGTTATAGCCTGAATTTAAAATGCATTAAATGTAGATATTTTTTGTCACTGGCCTAGACACAATACCCCATAATGCCAGTGGAATTATGTTTTTCGAAATGTTTACAAACTCATAAAAAATTAAATGTTGAAATGTCTTGAGTCAGTACGTATTCATCCCTTTGTTATGGCAAGCCTAAATAACTTCAAGAGTAAAAATGTGTATAACAAGTCCAATAGTAAGTTGCATGGTCTCACTCTGTATGCAATAATAGTGTTTAACATGATTTTTAATGACTACCTCATCTCTGTACCCCACACATACAGTTAGCTGTAAGTTCCCTCAGTCGAGCAGTGAATTTGAAACACAGATTCAACCACAAAGACCAGGGAGGTTTTCCAGTGCTTTGTAAAGAAGGGCACCTATTGGTCAGTAGATGGGTAAAAATACAAAAATCAGATATTGAATATCCCTTTGAGCATGGTGAAGTTATTAATTACACTTTGGATAGTGTATTAATACACCCAGTCACTACAGCGATACAGGTGTCCTTCCTAACACAGTTGCCGGAAAGGAAGGAAACCGCTCAGGGATTTCACCATGAGGCCAATGGTGACTTTAAAATAGTGACAAAGTTTAATTGCTGTGATAGGAAAAACTGAGAATGGATGAAAATTGTAGTTACTCCACATTGTAGTTACATTGTAGTAACATTGTAGTTACATTGTAGTAACTACATTGTAGTTACTCCACATTGTAGTTACTCCACAATACTATCCTAATTGACAGAGTGAAAAGAAGGTAACCTGTACAGAATACAAATATTCCAAAAATGCATCCTGTTGGCAACAAGGCACTAAGCTAATACTACAAAAAAATGAAGCAAAGCAATTCACTTTTTGTCCTGAATACAACGTGTTGTGTTTGGGACAAATCCAATACAACACATTATGGAGTACCACTCTCCGTATTTTCAAGCAAAACAGTAGCTGCATCATGTTATGGGTATGTTTGTAATTGTTAAGGACTGGGGAGTTTTTCAGGATAAAAAAATAAATGGATTGGAGCTAAGCACAGGCAAAATCCTAGAGGAAAACCTGTCTCAGTTTGCTTTCCAGAAGACACTGGGAGATGAATTCACCTTTCAGCAGGACAATAACCTAAAACACAAGGCCAAATCTACACTGGGGTTGCTTACAAAGAAGAAAATGATTGTTTCTGAGTAACCGAGTTACAGTTTTGACTTAAATCTACTTGAAAATCTATGGCAAAACCTGAAAATGGTTGTCTAGCAATGATCAACAACCAATTAAACAAAGCTTGAAGAATTTTGAAAATAATAATGGGAAAATGTTGCACATTTGTGGAAAGCTCTAAGAGACTTACCCAGAAAGACTTGCAGTTGTAATCTCTTTCAAAAGTGCTTCTACAAAGTATTGACTCAGGGCTGTGAATACATACAGTATGTAAATTAGATATTTTTGTATTTCATTTTCAATAAATGTGCTAAAATTTCTAAAAACATGTTTTCACTTTGTCATTATTGGGTGTGGTGTGTAGATGGGTGAGATTGTTTTTAATCGATTTTGAATTCAGGCTGTAACACAAAAAATGGTGGAGTAAGTCAACGGTTTTGAATACTTTCTGAAGGCACTGTAGATCTCTCTGTTCAATATCACTTACCCTTCTATTTCTTGACCAGTTGTCTGGGACAGGGATGTTGTATCAATGTGTCAATTTGTAGTTAAGTGCTTTGCATTTGAGGCTACTAAGCCCATTAAACTGGCCTGAAGATTCTTGATATCTTTAGCAAGCGCAGCCTCCATGTCATCAGATAAAACTGTGTGTGCCTCTGCTACTCTATCATAGCCTCTCTTTCGCACAGATACTCTTTCCTTTTTGTCAATGTACCTCTTCTGTGTCATTCAGTCTATTTTTTCATACCTTGCTGCTGCTCGATTGGACTTCTTCCCTACTCTCACTTCCTTGACTACCTCTCTCAAGAACCTCACTGGGGGGGGGGGGGGGGGGGGGGGTGTTTGATGTTTGTATACAAGGGGCATGATGATGTCTGCTTTGTAACAATAAAAATGCACTTAAGTTCATATGCATGACACATTGCGAAAATACCATGCATATTACTCATAACACGGACTACATGTACTCATAATTTGTATGGGGTATGGTGACCATTGGCTCAATTTACCCCTTGGCTATTGGCTCAACCTACCCATAGGCAAAACCACATGAATATATTAGCCCACACAGCTACAAGGATGCACTTTCATGCTGGGTTAAGGAACTCATATTGTAGCTTATAGAGACCCCAACTGATGTATAAAACAATCTTAAAAATATGTACTTTGGTTTCGATACAAGCATGAAACCTATACAGTGTCTTGCAAAAGTATTCATCCCCCTTGGCGTTTTTCCTATTTTGTTGCATTACAACCTGTAATTTAAATTGATTTTTATTTGGATTTCATGTAATGGACATACACAAAAAAGTCCAAATAGGTGAAGTGAAATGATAAAAAATAACTTGTTTCCAAATATATTTTATTTATTTATTTTATTTATTTATTTTATTTCACCTTTATTTAACCAGGTAGGCAAGTTGAGAACAAGTTCTCATTTACAATTGCGACCTGGCCAAGATAAAGCAAAGCAGTTCGACAACATACAACAACACAGAGTTACACATGGAGTAAACAACATACAGTCAATAATACAGTAGAAAAAAAATAAAAATAAGACTATATACAATGTGAGCAAATGATGTGAGATAAGGGAGGTAAAAGCAAAAAAATGCCATGGTGGCAAAGTAAATAAAGTATAGCAAGAAAAACACTGGAATGGTAGATTTGTAGTTTGAAGAAAGTTCAAAGTTCAAATATAATAATATATATATATATATATATATTTTTTTTTTTAAACGGAAAAGTGGTGCGTGCATATGTATTACCCCCTTTTCTATGAACCCCTTAAATAAGATCTGGTGCAACTAATTACATTCATTTGTCACATAATTAGTTAAAAAAAGTCCACCTGTGTGTAATCTAAGTGTCACATGATTTGTCACATGATCTCAGTATATATACACCTGTTCTGAAAGGCCCCTAAGTCTGCCACACCACTAAGCAAGGGGCACCACCAAGCTAGCGGCACCATGAAGACCAAGGAGCTCTCCAAACAGGTCAGGGACAAAGTTGATGGAGAAGTACAGATCAGGGTTGGGTTATAAAAAAATATCAGAAACTTTGAACATCCCACGGAGCACCATGAAATCCATTATTAAAAAATAAATATGAATATGGCACCACAACAAACCTGCCAAGAGAGGGCCGCCCACCAAAACTCACGGACCAGGCAAGGACGGCATTAATCAGAGAAGCAACAAAGAGACCAAAGAGCTGCAAAGCTCCACAGCGGAGATTGGAGCATCTGTCTATGGGATCACTTTAAGCCGTACACTCCACAGAGCTAGGCTTTACGGAAGAGTGGCCAGAAAAAAAGCCATTGCTTAAAGAAAAAAATAAGCAAACACGTTTGGTGTTCGCCAAAAGGCATGTGGGAGACTCCCCAAACATATGGAAGAAGGTACTCTGGTCAATGAGACTAAAATTGAGCTTTTTGGTCATCAAGGAAAACGCTATGTCTGACCCAAACCCAACACCTCTCATCACCCCGAGACCACCATCCTCACAGTGAAGCATGCTGGTGGCAGCATCATGCTGTGGGGATGTTTTTCATCGGCAGGGACTGGGAAACTGGTCAGAAATGAAGGAATGATGGATGGCGCTAAATACATGGAAATTCTGGAGTGAAACCAGTTTCAGTCTTCCAGAGATTTGAGACTGGGACAGAAGTTCACCTTCCAGCACAGCATTGACCCTAAGGATACTGCTAAAGCAACACTTGAGTGGTTTAAGGGAAAACATTTAAATGTCTTGGAATGACCTAATCAAAGCCCAGACCTCAATCCAATTGAGAATCTGTGGTAGGACTTAAAGATTGAGGTACACCAGCGGAACCCATCCAACTTGAAGGAGCTGGAGCAGTTTTGCCTTGAAGAATGGGCAAGAATCCCAGTGGCTAGACGTGCCAAGCTTATAGAGACATAGCCCAAGAGACTTCCAGCTGTAATTGGTGTAAAAGGTGGCTCTACAAAGTATTGACTTTGGGGGAGTGAATAGTTATGCACGCTCAAGTTTTCAGTCTTTTTGTCTTATTTCTTGTTTGTTTCACAATAAAAAATATTTTGCATCTTCAAAGTGGTTGGCATGTTGTGTAAATCAAATGATACAAACCCCCCAAAAAATCTATTTTAATTCCAGGTTGCAAGGCAACAAAATAGGAAAAAATGCCAAGGGGGGTGAATACTTTTGCAAGCCACTGTAACACAATACATTTATTTGACTGTGAAAATCAGTTTTTTGGACCTAACTTGCTTACCACTTTTTCGATGTGGTTTCTTCCTTCAGACACCATGTATATAGCCTCGCTATTGTTATCTTATTGCTTCTGTTTAATTATTTTTTACTTTTATTTTCTATTTTTTACTTATCTATTTTTACTTAACACTATTTTTTTCTTAAAACATTGTTGGTTAAGGGCTTGTAAGTAAGCACTTCATTGTAAGGTCTACACCTGTTGTATTCAGCGCATGTGACAAATCAAATTTGATTTGAAGATGACATCTTCCTTAATATTTGGTCAAGATTCATTTTGTGTATGGTTTCCTAGAAAAAGGTGGTGGCTGAAGTAACCCTTCGGCTCAAATTACTTCACTCCCCTACTGTCCATTCTGTCTATACACACCATTCAAATACATTCTGTATATATTTACATTCTGGTTCTGACATTGCACGTTCTGATATTGCTCAACATGATGTCTTAATTTATTTTTTATTGTGTGTATTGTTATTGTATTGCTAGATATTGCTGCATTGTCGGAGTGAGAAACAAGCATTTTGTGCACCTGCGATTACATCTGCAAAAACTGTGTACGTGAACGTTCTGGTTGGTTGAAACATCTTTAATGTCATGAACATGGCTTCTGCCATCTTGAACAGAGTAAGATGTAACAGCTTCTGCCAATTAAAACATTTTCCAGTGCAAAGTTAACAAAACGCCAATTAAAAGTGCTTGGAGAGTCAACAATTGGTCTGCTCAGTATGCCTAGAGTGAGACAAATGTAAAATGTTTAGCTTTTTTGTTTACTTTAAAGCTATAATAAAACATACACTTAACTTTTCTCAAATGTTCTACTTATAAGAGTTTTAAGTTGTATTACCATAGGCTGCTATAAAGCACCTGGTAGTTTACAAACAAACACTTAAAGCAAGACAACAGACTGTGTGAAGAGTGAGTTATAACTGCGCCCCTCTATGGTTAAAATATCTCACACACGGGTGACATGGTCATTCACTTATTTAACAGTACACGTTTAAAACTAGCAATGTGCTATTACAACGTAAATACATATGAATCTAGCCACTTTGAAATGGGAGTAAGAACAAACACTGTCTTAAGGACTAGGCTTATTTTTTTCTTTCCTTCTGATACTTTTGCGATGCATTGTGATTATTAACCAGTCCTTGACTATGGAGTTGAAGCAGCCAATAGGGGGGTGGGGTTGGGTGACCACTGTCCTGCCATGGGTGACTCTGGAGTCGGCAGCGCAGCACAACATTCATTTGGTCTTCTGGGCCTTCTGGGCGGACTTGGTGACCTTGCCAGTGGAGGGAGCTTTCTTCTCCACACCCTTGATCACCCCGACTGCCACTGTCTGGCGCATGTCACGCACTGCAAAACGACCTGCAGAGAGAGAGAGCGAGAGAGCGAGCGAGAGAGAGAGAGAGAGAGAGAGAGAGAGAGAGAGAGAGAGAGAGAGAGAGAGAGAGAGAAGATGTCAGATCAATGATAACTTCAAGGGAGAGTGGAATGATTTTCAAAGAATTCCAACCAGGCCCAAGAGAACTACTACCCAACAATACTCACCCAGTGGAGGGTACTCAGAGAAGCTCTCCACACACATGGGCTTCCCCGGGACCATATCCACAATGGCGGCATCCCCAGACTTCAGGGCCTTGGGGTTGTCCTCCAGTTTCTTGCCTGAGCGACGGTCAATCTTCTCCTTGAGCTCAGCAAACTTGCAAGCGATGTGGGCGGTGTGGCAGTCCAGCACCGGGGCATAGCCAGCACTGATCTGACCAGGGTGGTTCAGGATGATCACCTAAAGGAGGGAACATCAGACACAGTTAACATGGTTGTTCTGTCAACACCTGTATCAGCACTGATGTGGTAACTATGACATTCAATGTTGGCCCCTTTTCTGCCAAAAATAGTTCCCCACAGCTCATCACACTGTGCCACAAATATATATTTGTGAGAAAGAGAAATATGGGATATTAATAGTAACTATTAAGCTGTATCAGAGCCACAAATACTTTTATCCATGTGATCATTACTGTGTATCATAGTTAAACATAATAATTATTTGTAGTTGTATGACTTTTGGTTCTATGGTTTTTACACCTCTACAGTAGTTTGTGTGTGTGTGTGTGTGTCTGTGTCTGGCCCTGCTCACCTGAGCAGTGAAGACGGCTGCCTCCATTGGGGGGTCGTTCTTGCTGTCTCCGGCCACGTTGCCACGGCGAATGTCTTTGACGGACACGTTCTTGACGTTGAAGCCCACGTTGTCTCCGGGCATTGCTTCGGTCAAAGCCTCGTGGTGCATCTCCACAGACTTCACTTCGGTTGTCACGTTAACAGGGGCAAAGGTCACCACCATGCCTGGCTTGATCATACCCGTCTCCACACGGCCCACGGGCACTGTGCCAATTCCTGAGTGAGAGAGGATAAGAAAGTGAGCGTGACAGATGTATCATCAATATGGATGGACAGCCTCTAGGGTGGGTGGGATGCTCACCTCCAATCTTGTAGACATCCTGCAGGGGCAGGCGGAGGGGCTTGTCGGTGGGGCGGGACGGGGGCTGGATGGCATCCAGAGCTTCCAGCAGGGTGGTCCCGGACGAACTGCCATCCTTCCTGGTGATCTTCCATCCCTTAAACCAGGTCATCTGAGCATGCAGGAGACAGGAGTTAGCAGTATGTTCAATGCAAATTTATGAAGGGTGCTGTGCTAAATATTGACGTACTTTCTTCAAATTAAAGTGGAGAGCAGATTATATTACATATAGTCATAGATGGCTCACTGTGGCTGCAACGCTATCCTAGAATAATGACCAAAAATAACAAGAAATGCACTTTAGTTTTGTGCTTACGTACGTTAGGACTGGCCTCTAGCATGTTGTCTCCGTTCCAACCAGAGATAGGAACAAAGGCTACCATATCCGGGCTGTAGCCGATCTTCTTGATGTAGGTGCTGACTTCCTTCACAATCTCCTCATAGCGCTTCTGGCTGTAGTTGGGCTCAGTGGAGTCCATCTTATTGATTCCCACGATCAGCTGCTTGACCCCCAGGGTGTAGGCTAGGAGGGCATGCTCGCGGGTCTGCCCGTTCTTTGAGATGCCCGCCTCGAATTCACCCACGCCGGCCGCCACGATCAGCACTGCACAGTCTGCCTGTAAACACCAGAACATGGGAATAATGCATACAATAAGTTTTCAAAAAAGTAATATGCTACGAAGGCACTTTACGACTACTGAAGTTGTCTGGGGTTATAGTACAGCTATAAGCTAACCTTGAAAACCAAAGCGGCAAGTTTAATAATAGACTTCCAGGCCCTGCAAGTGAAGACCTGGCAAGTGTCTCTGTGTAAAGAAAGACTGTCATTGTGGTTCAGACCTGGGAGGTTCCAGTAATCATGTTCTTGATGAAGTCCCTGTGTCCGGGAGCATCGATAATGGTGACGTAGTACCTGCTGGTCTCAAACTTCCACAGTGATATGTCAATGGTAATGCCACGCTCCCTCTCTGCCTTCAGCTTGTCCAGCACCCAGGCATACTTAAAGGATCCCTTCCCCATCTGAGAAAACCACACATCACTGGTTATAAACATGTTACTGAGGAGTAACATGGTAGTGAATTTTACTCCCAAGATAAAGGATTGTCGCATTTTTGACACATATTGTTATATCTTGTCTATCTTTAAGTAGCCTATAAAGATGATTGGATAATACAATATAACAGCAGCCTACAAACCCTTTTTCATAACACGTCGGCTAACAGAAGAACGGACTATCAAGAGTTGATTGCAAAGTACAGTACGAACTCCTACTCACCTCAGCAGCCTCCTTCTCAAACTTCTCGATGGTCCTCTTGTCAATGCCACCGCACTTGTAGATCAGGTGGCCAGTGGTGGTGGACTTTCCAGAGTCCACGTGGCCGATCACCACAATGTTGATGTGAAGCTTTTCCTTGCCCATGGTCAAAGTGACAGTGAGAGAGTCTGCAAACGGAAAACGCAGCACGGTCAATGGATCTTAAGGGATTTCCTTGGCAAAAACACAGCAGGGAATAGATTGAATTATAGCACAAGGACACTACAACTGACTTGCCATTGCGTAACAGCCCCAGCAGCTACTGCCTCAGTATAACTTCTAAGGGCAAGCACAGTTTACACACACACAAACAATTTCACATATTTGTCACCACGAGACAAATAAGCAATCACTTAATGTCAGCAAATTGGGCATCACGTCAGTGGGCACAGAATTGTGTCAAGCTCAAGACACACTGACAGTTTCTTCCCTCGCCTCACATCCCTCCACACACCTCTCTTCTTCCACTTAGCAGGCCAGGTAGTTATCCCTCCTTTCCTCTGCCACCACAGCTCAGCTCAGTAATGAGACATTGAGACGATCAGATCTTATGTCACTGAATATCCTCCACATTCCGTATCAATTTGCTAACTATAGCCTCACAGATAGTCCTCCATTTTGTCATGATCCTTGCCATTGGAAGTGCAGCATCCATTTCTGAAGCCAGACAACTGCATTGGATGCATGCACAGGTTAAATGAAGGGGAATAACGTGTCAACAATTTCTGGCTTTACTAGGGCAGTAGTGTGGATTCCTTTTCTTTTACTTACAACATGACAATGACAGATAAACAAGATCATCACAAATTCACCTAATTTTGCATTTGCCACAATCAACACCCTAGGTTGTTATTTATTTATGACATAACATTTCATTAACTGAGTAATGTATGGAAATTGTTACAGTAGCCAGTTCTGCAAGATTATCTATGTGCACTGGGAGCTGATACCAGATATAATCAGAACTGACAGTTATTTTTTACTATAAAATTCTGGTAGCTTTGCAATAGTTTATTTTTCTTTGCAATAGTTTTTTTTCTCCACTGTTCATTTTCCTTTGCTGTCCATGTATTAAAAAATAGGTGACTAGAAAACGGGGGCGTGTGCTACAATTAGCAGCGCGACCAGATAATTCTAGAGTCTAGGGGATTTATCAGGCTTTTCGAGCTCTCCTTCTGCCTCTGCCGCCATGTTCTCTCATCCCTCTGTTTACTGGAATAGACTATCTATGCGCATTAGCGGCCGACTGTCGGCTTCCAGCGTCAATACAATATTCACACGCACACAAACATTACGGACAACAATATTATAAGGACACATTGAAAATAGAAAAAGATAATTCAATCATTCGCCATTTACAGCATTGCATTTGAGAACAATTTATCAAAGGGTGAAATATTATCGGGAACTGTTGCCTACCTGCTCAAACGACAGTCAAGTTCGGTGCTGAATGAAAGACCGTGTGTAACGAGATGCTGATCCGCTTATATCCCAGACAGTAGGGAGTTATGCAATTGCGCTCAATTCTCATACCCCCTCCTAGACCGTCCTAGACAGAGCATCAGAGCAAGGGAACGAGTAGATGAGGCACAATTGAGTTATGATAACAGGTCCCGCGTTTTGCTAGCGACAACATTGAGCCGCCATCAGTCCATACTTGTAAAAATTGTAATTATGAAAACTCCTACCTGTACCTATGTTTGTCCTGTACAACCGCAGTCTTCCGCGTGGTGCTGAAATTCATACTTTTAATTAAAAACTTTTATCGAATACATCCCCTGACTTTTTCCTCATTTGTATTGCTCAACTTAATTTGAATTCGTCAATGAAAGTGTATTTTTCCTCAGTTAGGGAACGAGCGGTTAGGGATATAATCCGTAGAAGTAATTTTTTAGATAAATAATAATTGTGTATAAACTAAATAAGGTCCTATAAATAAGACCGACCCTATAACAAATGCATGGACACCTGCTATGGAAGTAAATTAGAGACATAATGTATTGTGTAGGCATGTAAAGTATGACTTGCACATGTAAAATATGAGTTGCACCTGTAAAATCAGTTTTGTAGTTTCAAAAAATAAATTATTTTGAGAATAAATGCAGCAATACTCGCAAACACGTAACGTGATGTGTGAAAAAATACAACACTTGCAAACATATAACTTGATATGTGAATAAATTCAATACGATTTGCAAGCATGCAACTCAATTTGAGAATGAATGCAACTCATTTACAACAATTGCAACTGGTGAATCTTCTGTTTTGTAAGAGCTGCTCTGCAAGCAAGTGTAGCACATAGGGATGTGTGAAACTTACTCCTCGGCGGGCAGTGTCCTCACTAGCGCCAGCGAATAGCTAGCTTTTCATACTGTATATAAGATGCTTCAGGAGGGCGGTCACATGTGCTAGCGAGGCAGAGGTCCCGAGTTCTCGCCAGGTAAGGGCCGAAGTGGAACCACTGATCAGTGGTGTAAAGTATTTAAGTAAAAATACTTTAAAGTATTACTTAAGTCGTTTTTTGGGGTATCTGTACCTTACTATTTATATTGTGTAACGCCCTGGCCATAGAGAGGGGTTTTTTGTTCTTTATTTTGGTTAGGCCAGGGTGTTACATTGGGTGGGTGTTCTATGTTTTTTTTCTAGGTTTTTTGTATTTCTTTGTTTTGGGCCGTGTGTGACTCCCAGTCAGGCACAGCTGAAGTTCGTTGTTGTTGATTGGGAGTCACACATAAGGAGCAGGTTTTTCCTTTGGGTTTTGTGGGGGATTGTTTTCTGTTTCTGTTAGTGTTTGCACCTGACAGGACTGTTGGCTGTCGGTTTTCTCTTTTCTTGTTTTTGTATAGTGTTCCCGTTGTTCAATTAAATATGAAATGATGAACACTAACTCCGCTGCGTTTTGGTCCACTCTCTCTTCAGACAGCCCTTACAGAATTACCCACCACAACAGGACCAAGCAGCAGAGAAAGGAGCGGCAGGTTGAGTATATGGACTATGCTGACGAATGGACTTGGGAGGAGATTCTGGACGGGGCTGGACCTTGGCATCAGGCTGGGGAATACCGTCGCCCACGGGAGGAGATCGAGGAGGCGAAGGCTGAGAGGCGGCGTTATGAAGCAATGAACGCGCTGGTGAGGAAGCCGGAAAGGCACCCCCAACAATTTTTTTTGGGGGGGGCACACAGGTAGTTTGGCTGGGCGTAGGAAGAGCCATAAGCCAGCTACCCGTGAGTGCAGGAAGGAGAAGAGTTATCGGGACTCATGGACGTTGAAAGAAGTGGAGAGAAGCTATCTGGAGTCGTGGCCTTGGGAGGAAATCCTGGACGGTAAAGGACCATGGGCTCAGGCTGGGGATTATCGCCGCCCGCAGTGGGAGATCGAGGCGGCGAGAGCTGAGAGGCGCTGGTACGAAGAGAGGGAGCGCAACGGACACGGGAGGCAGCCCCAAAACATTTTTTTTGGGGGGGGCACATGGGGAGATTGGCGGAGTCAGGCGGTAGACCTGAGCCAACTCCCCGTGCTTACAGGAGGCAGCGCAGTACTGGTCAGGCACCGTGTTATGCGGTAAAGCGCACGGTGTCCCCAGTACGCGTTGATAGCCCGGAGCGCTACATGCCAGCCCCCCGCAAGTGCCATGCGAGAGCAGGCATCGAGCCAGGACGGGTTGTGCCAGCTCAGCGCGTCTGGTCTCCAGTGCGCCTCCTCGGTCCAGGTTATCCTGCGCCGGCATTGCGCACTGGGTCTCCAGGGCGCTGGGAGGGTCCAGTTCGCCCAATGCCTGCTCTCCGCCCGTGCCGGGCCAAAGTGGGCATTCAGCCTGGAGTAAGCATGTCGAGCGTCCGTACCAGAACTCCAGTGCTCCCCCACAGCCCGGTTTATCCTGTGCCTCCTCCTAGGTCCAGGCCTCCAGTGGGTCTCCCCATCCTGGTCCGTCCTGTGCCTCCTCCCAGGACTAGGCCTCCAGAGTGGCCCGCTTGTCAGGAGCTGCCAGAGTGGCCCGCTTGTCAGGAGCTGCCAGAGTGGCCCGCTTGTCAGGAGCTGCCAGAGTGGCCCGCCTGACCGGATCTGCCATCGCCGCCCGCCAGCCGGGCGCAGCCAGGGTCGCCCGCCAGCCGGGCGAAGTCAAGGTCGCCCACCAGACCTTTGGCGCGGCCAGGTGCGCCACCTAAGAGGGCGACACCAAGGGTGGGGCAGAGGCCACGTCCCGCACCTGAGCCGCCGCCGTAAGAAGGCCCACCCGGACCCTCCCCTTCAGTGTCAGGTTTTGCGGCCGGAGTCCGCACCTTGGGGAGGGGGGGGGGGTACTGTAACGCCCAGGCCATAGAGAAGGGTTTTTTGTTCTTTATTTTGGTTAGGCCAGGGTGTTACATTGGGTGGGCGTTCTATGATCTTTTTCTAGGTTTTTTGTATTTCTTTGTTTTGGGCCGTGTGTGACTCCCAGTCAGGCACAGCTGAAGTTCGTTGTTGTTGATTGGGAGTCACACATAAGGAGCAGGTTTTTCCTTTGGGTTTTGTGGGGGATTGTTTTCTGTTTCTGTTAGTGTTTGCACCTGACAGGACTGTTGGCTGTCGGTTTTCTCTTTTCTTGTTTTTGTATAGTGTTCCCGTTGTTCAATTAAATATGAAATGATGAACACTAACTCCGCTGCGTTTTGGCCCACTCTCTCTTCAGACAGCCCTTACATATTGTTAGCAACTTTTACTTTTACTTCACTACATTCCGAAAGAAAATATTGTACTTGTTACTCCATAAATGAAAAAAAAGAAAAAACCTCAATGTTAAAAAAAGGATACAATAATGAGATGTATCCACCAATCCAAAGAAAGGATATGTGGGAGCTAGACAGCACGCTGTGCCGCTTTGTGGACAAACGACTCTCATTGTTATGGTGGAGAGACATGTATCTTGTCAGTATATCCATAATCTTTGGTGGTACTCGCTAACATGCTGACCAGACCGGACACGAGCGTCACAAAATAAATTTAGAAATCCATGTTATTCAATTATTGCACCCACACTGCTCTCGCGCACCAACGAGCGTCTGCGTTGCCAAGGGCTAAAATAGATGTCATTCCTATTTCTGACGCAGATCGTGCTGAAAGTCCTGCCTCTCCCATCTCCTCATTGGTTTGTAGAAGCAGGTACCCACTTGCCATCGTCTCATTGATTAAACCCACGTGGGTGACTGGATGAAAAGGTCTGGAAGGAGGAGATATGACTAGAAACGATTCGGTTGGCCGTTTTATGTGTGGATTAATTGTCGGAGTAGAGGACCTTGTGCATTTCAGGTAAAATAACAACTCAATGTTTATATCCCAGGACAAATTAGCGAGCAACAGCAAACTAGCTAAATAGGACAAATTAGCTAGTAAGTGCAAGCTAACTAGCTAAATTGCCATACATGTTTAGTGCTTTTCGACCTGTCCCCAAATTAATGTCATTGGTTCAGAGTTTGTTTTGATATTTTAACCTGCGTGTCGTGATCGCATTTGGTGTAGGGAGACAAAATAAATTGATGCACGATAGCGCACGATGGCGCACGCACGCAGCTGGTTTGGGTTCCGTGTAAGTAAGCAGCATGACATCCTTAACAGCGGTGCCTAGTAACTCGGATCTACAGTTGCACTCAGCGGCTGTTAATAACAAGTGTCAAGTCTGTCACTCAACCATGAACTGAATTTACTTGCGGTGTTTGTATAATGATTCCTTAAGAAACAAACAAGTAATGCATTGATTGTAAATGTTAATTACACATTAACAATCTCTCTAAAAAGTTAATATCAAATCATGTCCTTGAACAAGTAAACGTCAATTCGGCCTCTATGCAAGGAGTGTGATTTTGATTGTTGAGTATTTTCTCAACAGCCTTTGTGAAAGTGAGCGACCCGGCCCTACGTATTTCACTGGTTTGGTTTGTGACTCACTGACACCGCCGCTGGTTAGAGGGGAATAAGGCAGTCCAAGAGTTAACACACATACATAACGTTTATTCACACACATGGGTATGGTTCTGTAAAGGTACAGAAACAGAGAGATAATTAATATACACATGGAAAGCAATGAATAGAGCAGGATGAATGTCTGCATATGAAATGGGCTAAAACAGTGAATAAAAAAATGGAAGAGAACTGCAATAGCACAATAGGTAAGGACTGTCTCTAATAACCAGGTATTAAATAATAGCATAATAATAACAACAGCAGAGTTAATGTAAACATCTTACCTAATACTATACAATGAGGCTATACAAATGGGAAACATAAATAGCAAGCATTACACTAAAAGGTAATAATAGCCAATACTAATAACAACTTCAGCATATAACATTGTAATAGCTACGTAGTGCTATACAAAGCCAAGCTAAACAACAATAATAATTTACTCAAGCATCCCATGAACATACTGTATGTCCACCCACAATCACAGACAGGAATACCACTTTAAGGTACAGTGTGGCAATGTTTACTCCCTTTTGAGAGTGTGGGTCAGGCTGGCTAGCCAATCAGGACCTGGAGAGACTGCATGGCTAGAGAATGCACAGGGGTGAGACACATGGCTATTGTCTGATTGGCTGAAGTCATGAGCTGGAGGAGACGTGATCTCTCACGTGAGGGGGAGAAAGGGCCAGGAAGGAGGATGGGTGAGAGTCATTCAGCAAGGCTCCAGCCAGACATAAACAACAACACACACGCTGGAAATTAGTCCCACAGTGCCCTCGGCAGGGACATTCTGTAACACTTGCTCAAAAAAACTGAAGAACGAATCATTTGGGGTGCTACAGTTCGAACTATACTGTGGTTATCGCCCTCATGGCAGTCAGGCAAAATCTTACAAAAAATATTGCAGTCACAGTGCAGTAAAACTGAATTACACTACAGTATAACTGCAGTTAGAGGCCAGTATAACTGCAGTATGCTGGAAATACTGTGCCCAAAATAACACCGTTTTTTTTTACTGCAGTAATTTTGCAGTGTAACTGCAGTTACAGTTATTCTGCAAGTACTGCTTCCAAAATACCACAGTCGACTGCAGTTACTGCACTTTTACTGCAGTTTCAATACAAAAAAAGATTGCAGTTATGGTAGTACATTCCGCAAGTAGTCATTCAAAATCTTGTCCGGTTGCTGCCAGAACTAGACCTTGTTTCAAATGTAGCAAGAAATAATCTTATTTTTATGTCTAGCCATCAACAAATGTACATTGTTTAAAGCACAATTTTACATGTCTCAGTCACAAATGACATCCCTAATAAGCCCTTTATGCTGCACGACTTCAGGATTTTTGGAGACAACTCCAACCAGGAGTTGACTCTTGCTCGACTCCCCAAACACTTGGAAACATGCCTATCTATGCCTGGTGGTGGCCCTTCCATCTCTCTCGCTCCCTCGCTAGCTCTCTCTTTCTTTGCTGTGAAAGATGCAAGAGTTTGTGTTCTCAAAGTATACTATGGAAATTAGTTTCCTCCTTTCAAAAATACAGAATCGTAGAAGTCTTGATACCCAGAAATAGGAGTCGACGGGCAAGGACTGGTGGAATCAATTCTTTAGGAGGCGACTCCCCACGACTACCCTTGTGTTGAACGAAAAGTGAACAAGAGGCTTGTAGCATCAATACTCTTTGTTCGCCGGTAGGCGGTCCTGTGTGCTCTGGGCATTACTTACTCAAATTAAGGAAATAAGTCGAGAGATTTGTTCTTTTCAGTGGGCTAAAGTACTTCAGTAAAAATACTACTTAAGTCGTTTTTTGGGGTATCTGTACTTTTACTTAACTATTCGTATTTTTGAAAACTTGTACTTTTACTTCACTACATTCCTAAAGAAAATATCATACTTTTTACTCCATACATTTTCCCTGACACCCAAAAGTACTAGTTAAATTTTGAATGCTTAGCAGGACAGGAAAATGGTCCAATTCATACACTGGTCATTCCTGGTCATCCCTACTGCCTCTGGTCTGGAGGACTCACTAAACACAAATGCTTTGTTTGTAAATTATGTCTGCATATTGTAGTGTGCCCCTGGCTTCCATAAATTAAAGAAATATTTAAAAAGTGTTCGGTTTGGTTTGCCTAATATAAGCAATTTGAAATTATTTACACTTTAACTTTTGATAATTAAGTATATTTTTGCAATTACATTTACTTTTGATACTTAAGTATATTTAAAACCAAATACTTCAAGTAGTACTTTACTGGGTGACTTCCACTTGAGTAATTTTCTATTAAGGTAGCTTTACTTTTACTCAAGTGTGACAATTAGGTACTTTTTCCACCACCGGTTCATTTCACTGAACGAGTTGAAAAGATCTGTGTCAGTAAAAAGAGCTGAACTTCCCAACCCTATGTGCTTCTTCCACTTGTGTACAGACTCATTCAAGGGCTTTTCTTTATTTTTACTATTTTCTACATTGTAGAATAAGAGTGAAGACATCAAAACTATGAAATAACACATATGGAATCATGTAGCAACCAAAAAAGTGTTAAACATATCAAAATATATTTTATATTTGAGATCCTTCAAAGTAGCCACCACTTTGCCTTGATGACAGCTTTGCACAATCTTGGCATTCTCTCAACCAGCTTCATGAGGTAGTCACCTGGAATGCATTTCAAATAACAATTAACAGTGTGCCTTGTGAAAAGTTAATTTGTGGAATTTCTTTCCTTCTTAACGCGTTTGAGCCAATCAGTTATGTTGTGACAAGGTAGGGTTGGTATACAGAAGATAGCCCTATTTGGTAAAAGACAAAGTCCATATTATGGAAAGAACAGCTCAAATAAGCAAAGAGAAATGACAGTCCATTATTACTTTAAGACATGAAAGTCAGTCAATATGCATTGCATTTTATCGATGGAAATTTGAATGCAACAGAGATACCGTGAAGAGATCCTGAGGCCCAGTGTTGTGCCATTCATCCCCCGCCATCACCTCATGTTTCAGCATGATAATGCACAGCCCCATGCCACAAGGATCTGTACAGAATTCCTGGAAGGTGAACATTTCCCAGTTTTTTCATAGCTTGCATATTCAGACGTCACCCATTGAGCATGTTTAAGATGCTCTGGATTGACATGTACGACAGAGTGTTCCAGTTCCCGCCAATATCCAGCAACTTCGCACAGCCATTGAAGAGGAGTGGGACAACATTCCACAGGCCACAATCAACAGCTTGATCATGAGGCAAATGGTGGTCACACCAGATACTGAGTGGTTTTCTGATCCACATCCCTACCTTTTTTTTAAGGTATCTGTGACCGACAGATGCATATCTGTATTCCCAGTCATGTGAAATCTATATAAACGTCTAATGAATTTATTTCAATTTACTGATTTCCTTATATGAACTGTAACTCAGTAAAATCTTTTAAATTGTTACATTTATATTTTCGTTTAGTATAAAAGTATTGTGTAATATTTGTTAAACGCATTTCCAACGTTTTCAGTTTGCCAGATTATCTGTGCCAGTATGTTTAACAACCTAGTGTCAAGTCTTTGTGTCAACAGTAAATCGATTTATTTTAATGAAAACTTTCTAAATGATGCAAATGTTTCTCGCTCAATTTCTCTGCTCAGCGATACAAGCACTTAGACCTCACTACAGTGTCCAAAAAATGATTGAGCCAAACGTAAAGAATGTGTTGTGTTTTGTATAGTACTCACTGGTTGTGGCATTGCTTCCTGACCAGTCTCTTCATGGCAGTCTACCCTTTTGTCTACGACTTGCACTACTTCTTCTCCAAGCTGCATATCATTAGCGTGGCTGCCGGCCACTACCATCCTCTACTTCATCATGATCGTGGTGCTCATATTCTTTCTCTTCACTGTCAACGCAGTGCCACACTACACAAGCCTAGACTCTGTAACAGGTTTTTGCAGAGGAACTCAAACAAATCTCCTGATTTTCACTTTAACAAACACAGTGTTGTAGCTTTTGTCAGTCTTTGGCAGATTCATCGGCTGTTTCCAGCTATCCCCTCTCAATAGGAATTGAATCTGCCTTTAATAAATGTACATTTGTGGAAAAGCGAGCCAAGCCAGTTGAAAATGTTGATGTTTTTGGTGTCTGTGTGCTCCTGAAGTGCTGTGATCCTGTGTGCGCTTTCATTAGTTTAGTGTTTTTATTAGTTTATTACTGGTACCCTCCTACCTGAGCGGCATGAGGTCTGTGTGGTGTCACACTGTTAAAATCATCCCAGTGTGGAGATGAAACATTTGCGTGTTGCCAAGCCACATGCTCTAAGTCCTCTCTGCTCTACCTAGGTGTTTAAATGGGCTGATGTAGATACAGTAATACTAATACAGAGATAACCATTGTAAATGTATTTTTTCCTCTTTAATGCTTTTTGCCTTATGACATTGTTTTTACCACTTCAATGCCCTTAAAAAATCTCTTAAGGATCTGACCCTTTTAAAAAAAAATGTTGCCTCAAATGACATACCCAAATGTACCTGCCTGTAGCTCAGGACCTGAAGCAAGACACAGCAGGGGTTCAAACTGTAGAACCCAGTTCCTACATTTGAATATAAAAATGTATTTTATCAAACAAAACATTTTATCTCTGGGACCATCAGGATGACAAATCAGAGCAAGATTACTGAATGTAAGTACATTGTTTACCTTCAGAGGTGAATGTATCAAACCAGTTACCGTGATTAAAAGTTTGTTGTTGTGCAGTCTCCTCAAACAATAGCATCGTATTGTTTTCACTGTAATAGCTACTGTAAATTGGACATTTCAATTAAATTAACAAGAATTCAAGCTTTCTGCCCATATAAGACATGTCCATGTCGTGAAACTTTGGCTGTTACTTACAACGTCATTCTAGTCACATTAGTGCACGTTAGCAACAACCGTCCCGGTATAGGGACACCGATCCCTTAGAGGTTTAAATCTGTAGTCTGAAACATATGCATACATGCCATCAAAGTATCCACACCCCTTGACTTTTCCACATTTTGGAATGTTACAGACAGAATTTAGAATGGTTTTACATTGAGAGTTTGTGTCACTGGCCTACACACAATACCCCATAATGTCAAAGTGGAATTATGTTTTTCGAAACGTTTACAAAGTAATAAAAATGTCAAATTGAAATGTCTTGAGTAAATAAGTATTCAACCCTTTGTTATGTCAAGCCTAATTAAGTTAAGGAGTAAACATTTTCTTAACAAGTCACATAATAAGTTGCATGGACTCACTCGGCATGCAATAATAGTGTTTAATTACACATTGGATAGTGTATCAATACACCCAGTCACCACAAAGATACAGACGTCCTTCCTTACTAAGTTGCCGGAAAGGAAGGAAACGGCTCAGGGATTTCACTATGAGGCCAATGGTGACTTTAAAACAGTTACAGAGTTTAACGGCAGTGATAGGAGGAGGATGGATCAACTGAGGATGGATCAACAACATTGTAGTTACTCCTCAATACTAACCTCATTTACAGAGTGAAAAGAAGGAAGCCTGCTCAGAATAAAAATATTCCATAACATGCAGTCTGTTTGCAACAAGGCATTAAAGTAAAACGGGCAAAAATGTGGCAAAGCAATTCACTTTTTGTCCTGAATACAAAGTATTATGTTAGGTTAAGTCCAATACTGACACATTACTGAGTACCACTCTCCATATTTTCAAGCATAGTGGTGGCTGCATCATGTTATGGGTATGTTTGTAATTATTAAGGACTGGGGAGTTTTTCAGGATAAAAAAATAAACAGAATAGAGAGTTAGCTCTATTGTGCTAACTCTCTATTCCGTTTAGTCTGCTTTCCACCAGACACTGGGAGATGAATTCACCTTTCAGCAGAACAGTAACCTAAAAAACAAGGCATATCTACACTGGGGTTGCTTACCAAAAAGACAGTGAATGTTCCTGAGTGGTTGAGTTACAGTTTTGACTTAAATCTACTTGAAAATCTATGGCAAGACCTGAAAATGGTTTCCTATAAATTAACAACAATCAATTTGACAGAGGTTGAAGAATTTTGAAAAGAATAATAGGCAAATTAGTTTGCACAATCAGGTGTGGAAAGCTCTTAGATACAGTACTTACCCAGAAAGACTCAGAAACCCAGAAAGACTGCTACCAAAGTTGCTTCTACAAAGTATTTACTCAGGGTTGTGAATACTTATGTAAATGAGTTGACGCTGGAGCCATGGGTCAGTGAGACATGGGTGCCAGCCCACGTAAATGGAAACAGAAAAGTCAGTGTATTTTAAAATATATGATCACATATTTGAATAACATTTATAAATCTCACACCCCTCCATAACAAAATTATAATATGGATATGTATTTTCATCATGTACTCAGAAAAAAACATTCATTTATTGTTATGAAATGTGTTCCACAAACGTTTTTTTTACATGGCATATCATTATTTAAATTTTAGTGTTAGGCAACTTTATGACTACTTTGTCTTATCTTTGTTTGTACTGTAGATGTTGCCATCTCATTATGAGATTAGATTGAGATGTCACATAGACTATTGTTGTCACACCCTGATCTGTTTCACCTGTCTTTGTACTTGTCTCCACCCCCTTCCAGGTGTCGTCCATCTTCCCCATTATATTTATACCTGTGTTCCCTGTTTGTCTGTTGCCAGTTCGTTTTGTTCATCAAGCCTACCAGCGTTTTTACCCTTGGTCCTGTCGGTTTCTAATTCCTGTTTTTTAGTTTTCCAGGTTTTGACCATTCTGCCTGCCGTGAGCTTGCCTGCCTGCCGTTCTGTACCTTGTCACACTGGATTATTGACCTCTGCCTGCCCTGACCTCAGCCTGCCGTTCGGTACTTTTTGGACTCTGATCTGGATTAATGACCTCTGCCTGCCCTTGACCTGTCGATTTGCCTGCCCACTGTTCTAGTAATACACTTTTGTTACCTCGACACTGTTTGCATCTGGGTCTTCCCTGAAACGTGATAATTGTAGGTTTATAATTTGTAATGTACAAGTTTTGAAAACGTACAGATATCTAAGTATGAATATTTATTTGTAGCAAACTATAGTTGTGGCTGCCCATAAGATTATGGAATCACATTGTATTTATAAAACATGGTTTAGATATTGTTGTAATCAATGACTGTATATGGTTGTAATCAACTATTTTGGTTTGAGTCCTCCAAAGATTTCCATTGGGAATTGTTTATGCCCGTTGCAACCAGCAATTACTAATGGAAATCTTTGGAGGACTCAACTCAAAATAATAGCAGTTTACGTCCCCCCTCCCCTCAACAACACTCGAAGAAGACGCCTGTGACAATTCTACTCTTTCTCCTACACTTTTTCTTTGTTATCTTAAACAGGTATGTGGTGTACAAAAGCACATTGTCTATAGAAAATGTTAGTGATACTTACCTTTAATGTTTAAATTATCAAGTTTAAATGTGTAAATTGTTAGTATTCAGACCCTTATTATACAATGGATTACATACATAAAAAATGTTCCTCATCAATCTACACACAATACCCCATAATGACAAAGTGAAAACTGTTTTGAATTTTTTGCAAATTTATAGAAAAACAAAAACAGAAATACCTTATTTACATAGCTACTCAGACCCTTTGCTATCAGACTCAAATGAGCTCAGTTGCATCCTGTTTCCATTGATCATCCTTGATATTTCTACAACTTGTTTGGAGTCCACCTGTGATAAATTCAATTGATTGGACATAATTTGAAAAGGCACACACCTGTCTAATTAAGGTCCCACAGTTGCAATGCATGTCAGTGCAAAAACCAAGCCATGAGGTTGAAGGAATTGTCCGTAGAGCTCCGAGACAGGATTGTGTCCAGGGACAGGTCTAAGAAAGGGTACCAAAATATTCTGCAACATTGAAGGTCCCCAGAAACACAGTGATCTCAATCATTCTTAAATTGAAGAAGTTTGGGACCACCAAGACTCTTCCTAGAGTTGGCCGCCCGGCAAAACTGAGCAATCGGGGGACAAGGGCCTTGGTCAGGGAGATGACCAAGAACCCGATGGTCACTCTGACAGAGCTCCAGAGTTCTTCTGTGGAGATGGGAAAACCTTCCAGAAAGACTCTGCAGTCTCCACCAATCAGGCCTTTATAGTAGTGGCCAAACGGAAGCCACTCCTCAGTAAAAAGGCACATGACAGCCCACTTGGAGTTTGCCAAAAGGCACCTAAAGACTCTCAGACCACGAGAAACAAGATTCTCTGGTCTGAAGAAACCAAGATTCAACTCTTTGGCCTGAATGCCAAGCGTCACGTCTGGGGGAAACCTAGCACCATCCCAACAGTGAAGCATAGGGGTGGCAGCATCATGCTGTGGGGATGTTTTTCCATCGGCAGGGACTGGAAAGCTGGTCAGAATTGAAGAAATGATGGAAGGCGCTAAATACATGGAAATCCTTGAGGGAAACCTGTTTCAGTCTTCCAGAGATTTGAGACTGGGATGGAGGTTCACCTTCCAGCAGGACAATGACCCTAAGCATACTGCTAAAGCAACACTCGAGTGGTTTAAGGGAAAACATTTAAATGTATTGAAATGGCCAAGTCAAAGCCCAGCCCTCAATCCATGTGTGGTATGACTTAAAGATTGCTGTACACCAGCAGAACCCATTCAACTTGAAGGAGTTGGATCAGTTTTGCCTTGAAGAATGGGCAAAAATCCCACTGGCTAGATGTGCCAAGCTTATAGAGACATACCCCAAGAGACTTGCAGCTGTAATTGGTGTACAAGGTGGCTCTACAAAGTATTGACTTTGGGGGAGTTAATAGTTATGTACGCTCAAGTTTTCAGTTTGTCTTATTTCATGTTTGTTTCACAATAAAAAATATTTGCATCTTCAAAGTGGGGAATTGTCCTTTTGGAAGACCCATTTGCGACCAAGCTTTAACTTCCTGACTGATATCTTGAGATTGCTTCAATATATCCACATAATTTTCCTTCCTCATGAAGCCATCTATTTTGTGAAGTGCACCAGTCCCTCCTGCAGCAAAGCACCCCCACAACATGATGCTGCCACCCCCATGCTTCACGGTTGGGATGGTGTTCTTCGGCTTGCAAGCCTCCCCCTTTTTCCTCCAAACATAACGATGGTCATTATGGCCAAACAGTTCTATGTTTGCTTCATCAGACCAGAGGACATTTCTCCAAAAAGTACAATCTTTGTCCCCATGTGCAGTTGCAAACCGTAGTCTGGCTTTTTATGGCAGTTTTGGAGCAGTGGCTTCTACCTTTGCCGAGCGGCCTTTCAGGTTATGTCGTTACAGGACTCGTTTTACAGTGGATATAGATACTTTTGTACCTGTTTCCTCCAGCATCTTCACAAGGTCCTATGCTGTTGTTCTGGGATTGATTTGCACTTTTCGCACCAAAGTACATTCATCTCTAGGAGACAGAACGCGTCTCCTTCCTGAGCGGTATGACGGCTGCGTGGTCCAATGGTGTTTATACTTGCGTACTATTGTTTGTACAGATGAACGTGATACCTTCAGGGGTTTGGAAATTGCTCCCAAGGATGAACCAGACTTGTGGAGGTCTACAATTTATTTTCTGAGGTCTTGGCTGATTTCTTTTGATTTTCCCATGATGTCAAGCAAAGAGGCACTGAGTTTGAAGGTAGGCCTTGAAATACATCCACAGGTACACCTCCAATTGACTCAAATGATGTCTATTAGCCTATCAGAAGCTTCTAAAGCCATAACATAATTTTCTGGAGTTGTCCAAGCTGTTTAAAGGCACAGTCAACTTAGTGTATGTAACCTTCTGACCCACTGGAATTGTGATACAGTGAATTATAAGTGAAATAATCTGTAAACAATTGTTGAAAAAATTAACTGTGTCATGCACAAAATAGATGTCTTAACCGACTCACCAAAACTATTGTTTGTTAACAAGAAATGTGTGGAGTGGTTGCAAAACGAGTTTTAATGGCTACAACCTAAGTGTATGTAAACTTCCGACTTCAACTGTATCTGCATGTCCAGGTCTTATATTTAGCCTCATAGCAAAGTGTTTTATCATTTTTCTTTTCAGGACAACCAGAGCTACAATTACAATACAAAACAAGTTCACATAAATAGATGTATTCATGAGTTTTTTTTTACAAATGTCAATAAAAAAATAAGGCATGCCAAAGCAAAACATTTAAAATGATACCAGCAGATAATATATGAGGCTAACCAACCTCCTTTGTTTTTTCTGACATGAAATTGTTTAGTGCAAATCCATCCCTTGTATCGTATGTACAATATTGTATTTGAAAATAAGGAGCTGACAATTTGTAGGGTAATTGAAAATGACGAAAAGGATCTTGGGGCGTGTAATTCTACCTTATTTGCTGAGAATGATTTGAGAGTACAAGGTCAATGGCATGGAGGAGGATTGCAGAGATTGCTGATGTTGAAGTTAGGTGAAGAGAGCTTTGCACAATTTTTGCAAGTCAAAACCACAATTTCCTTAACCTAAAGTACCCAGTACTTGTAGGCCAATGTATTTTACAGGAAGTGAGCTATAAATCATCCATATCAAGACACAGGTATAATGAAAGAGCCATAAGATATAATATATGAGAATCATGATGTTATGATACCATAATTAAATTGGTAGCATTTGACATGGGAAATTCATGCCCAGTGTTTCATTTACAATGTTGTGTGTTACTGGTGATTTCTACCCATTGGTGGGCAAATTTAATAAAAATTAGTCAACACATTCACAAATAGTGGCCTTGATCAGTTTTGAGGTTTAGATTGATTGAGTTTCATAGCTAGCTAACAGAACAAGCTAGCCAACACTCTCTGCAATCCTCCTCCATGATTTTGTCTCTGTATTCTAGCAAAGCGAGATCATATAGAATTGGAAAACCAGACACAGCAATGATTGGCTTTCCTCCATCTTTTTTGGTCTTGCTTGCCCGGAACTAATGGCAGGTGGAACGGTTTCATGAACGGAAGTTTTTCAAGCACATTTGCTCCTCACCTGAAGAGTCTTACCAGTCGGTGCCATGCAAAAAGCTAGCTATTCGCTGGTGCAGTGGGGACACTTCAGGCTGAAGAGAAGTTTTACACATCCCCATGTGCTATACTTGCATGCAGTTTTTTTTTCACCTACAAAACTTTTGCCAGAGGTCAGTTGCTAAATTAGTGATACAACTATTGAGTGTGCAGATTCAAAATCGGCAAATGTAGTTCTGCTTCACAGATGGTTAATCAGTCGCAAATTTAGTGAATGAGTTGCATTCATTCTGAAATTGAGTTGCATGCTTGCAAATCTTATAGAATTTATTCACATATCAAGTGACATGTTTGCAAGTGTTGTTGTATTTATTTCTATGTCACGTTGCGTGCTTGCGAGTTGCATTTATTCTCAAAAGCAGGAAATGTTCTTTTACATTATTAAAGACTCTCAGCATCATTGCAAAAATGTGTAGAAAAGGATGATATTAGCTATAAAACTGCACATTTTCCTCTCAGCCTCATGGCAAAATGTGTAGAATATCATGAAATTAGCTATAAAACAGAACATTTTTCTCTTTGACCCATGGTAACATTTGGAGAATTGTTGGAAGTTAGCTGTCCCCCCCCAAAAATCCTAAATTATTATTAAAAAAAAAATTGTGTGGGGGGGGGGCTGCAAAACTGCAGTACGCCAATGGGTCCAGCAATATAAATCAAATTGAATTAGTCACATGCGCCGAATACAACAGGTATTCAGTGAAATGCTTACTTACGAGCCCCTAACCCGACAGTGCAGTTTAAAAAAATACGGATAAGAATAAGAGATAAAAGTAACAAGTAATTAAAGAGCAGCAGTAAAAAATAACAATATATACAGGGGGGTGCCGATCCTGAGTCAAAGTGCGGGGGCACCAGTTAGTTGAGGTAGTATACCAGGCAGTGATGCAACCAGTCAGGATGCTCTCGATGGTGCAGCTGTAGAAACTTTTGAGGATCTGAGGACCCATGCCAAATCTTTTCAGTCTCCTGAGGGGGAATAGGTTTTGCCGTGCCCGCTTCACGACTGTCATGGTGTGCTTGGACCATGTTAGTTTGTTGGTGATGTGGGCACTAAGGAACTTGAAGCTCTCAACGTGCTCCACTGCAGCCCCGTCGATGAGAATGGGGGCATGCTTGGTCCTATTTTTTCTGTAGTCCACAATCATCTCCTTTGTCTTGATCACGTTGAGGGAGAGGTTGTTGTCCTGGCACCACACGGCCAGGTCTCTGACCTCCTTCCTATAGGCTGTCTCGTTGTTGTCGGTGATCAAGCTTACCACTGTTGTGTCATCTGCAAATTGAATGATGGTGTTGGAGTCGTGCCTGTTCGTGCAGTCATGAGTGACCCCTGAGGGGCCCTGTGTTGAAGATCAGCATGGCGGATATGTTGTTACCTACCCTTACCACCTGGGGGCGGCCCGTCAGGAAGTCCAGGATCCAGTTGCAGAGGGAGGGGTTTAGTCCCAGGGTCCTTAGCTTATTGATGAGCTTTGAGGGCACTATGGTGTTGAATGCTGAGCTGTAGTCAATGAATAGCATTCTCACATAGGTGTTCCTTTTGTCCAGGTGGGAAAGGTTAGTGTGGAGTGCAATAGAGACTGCATCATCTGTGGATCTGTCGGGGCGGTATGCAAGTTGGAGTGGGTCTAGGGTTTCTGGGATGATGGTGTTGATGTGAGCCATGACTAGCCTTTCAAAGCACTTCATGGCTACAGACGTGAGTGCTACGGGTTGGTAGTCATTTTTGCAGGTTACCTTAGTGTTCTTGAGCACAGGCACTATGGTGGTCTGCTTAAAACATGTTGGTATTACAGACTCAGACAGGGAGAGGTTGAAAATGTCAGTGAAGACACTTGCTAGTTTGATCAGCGCATGTTCGCAGTACACGTCCTGGTAATCCGTCTGGCCCTGCGGCCTTGGGAATGTTGACCTGTCTAAAGGTCTTACTCACATCGGCTGGGGAGAGCTTGTTCACACAGTCTTCCGGTACAGCTGGTGCTCTCATGCCTGTTTAGGTGTTATTTGCCTCGAAGCGAGCATAAAGTAGTTTAGCTCGTCTGGTAGGCTCGTGTCACTAGGCAGCTCTCGGCTGTGCTTCCCTTTGTAGTCTGTAATGGTTTGCAGGCCCTGCCACATCCGACGAGTGTCAGAGCCGGTGTAGTACAACTCGATCTTAGTCCTGTATTGATGCTTTGCTTGTTTGAGGGTTCATCGGAGGGCATAGTGGGATTTCTTATAAACTTCCGGGTTAGAGTCCCACTCCTTGAAAGCGGCAGCTCTAGCCTTTAGCTCAGTGCAGATGCTGCTTGTAATCCATGGCTTCTGGTTGGGGTATGTACGTACGGTCACTGTGGGGAAGATGCCATTGATGCACTTATTGATGAATCCAATGACAGATGTGGTGTACTCCTCAATGATATTGGAGGAATCCGGAACATATTCCAGTCTGTGCTAGCAAAACAGTCTTGTAGCTTAGCATCTGCTTCATCTGACCATTTTTTTATTGATCTAGTCACTGGTGCTTCCTGCTTTAATTTTTGCTTGTAAGCAGGAATCAGGAGGATGGAATTATGGTCAGATTTGCCAAATGGAGGGCGAGGGAGAGCTTTGTATGCATCTCTGTGTGTGGAGTATAGGTGGTCCAGAGTTATTTTCCCTCTGGTTGCACATTTAACATGCTGATAGAAATTTGGTAAAACTGATTTAAGTTTCCCTGCATTAAAGTCCCCGGCTACTAGGAGCGCCACTTCTGGTTGAGTGTTTTCTTGTTTGCTTATGGCGGAATACAGCTCATTCAATACTATCTTAGTGCCAGCCTCTGACTGTGGTATGGAAACAGCTACAAAGAATACAGATGAAAACTCTCTCGGTAGGTAATGTGGTCTACAGCTTATCATAAGAAACTCTCCTCAGGCGAGCAATAGCTCGAGACTTCCTTAGATATTGCGCACCAGCTGTTGTTTACAAAAATACATAGACCACCGCCCCTTGTCTTACCAGACACCACTGTTCTATCCTGCCGGTACATCGTATAACCAGCCAGCTGTACATTGATATTGTCGTCTTTTAGCCACGACTCCGTGAAGCATAAGATGTTAGTTTTTAAAGTCCCGTTGGTAGTTTAATCTACCCAATAACTCGTCCATTTTATTGTCCAAAGATTGCATGTTTGCTTGCAGAATTGAGGGGAGTGGGGGTTTATTCGATCGCCTCCAACTCCTCAGAAGGCAGCCTGCCCTCCGGCCTCTCTTTCTCCGCCTCCTCTTCACGCAGATCACTGGGGTCGGGGCCTGTTCCCGAGGGAGACGTATATCCTTCGCCTTGGCCTCGTCAGAGTCGTGAAAGAAGAAAAAGGGTTCTGCTAGTCTGTGGTGAGTAATCGCAGTCCTGATGTCTAGAAGTTATTTTCGGTCAGAAGAGACGGTAGTAGCAACATTATGTACAAAAATAGTAAAACAATAAGTTACAACACAGATAAAAGAACAAAAAAAACAATCGGTTGGGTGCACGTAAAACGTCTGCCTTCTGCTCCGGCGCCATCTTAGCCTATAGGACTGTTCTCCATGTTTTGCACAGCAGGTACATGAGAAAAATTATAGCCACACCCTGGTTGGCTTTAGAATTACTCCAAATGAACCACTACCTGCTGTCAGTGAGTCTGTGTAATTAAGGGCTAAATGAAGAGTCAAGACCATGCATATTCAATACGATTTCATTAAAATGTTTTATTAAGGCTTCCCGAGTGGCGCAGCAGTCTAAGGCACTGCATTGCTAGAGGCATCACTACATATCAGGGTTCGACCCCGGGCTGTGTCACAGACAGCTGCAACAGGGACACCCATGAGGCGGCGCACAATTGGCCCAGCGTCGTCTGGGTTAGGGGAGGGTTTGTCCGACCAGGATGTCCTTGTCCCATGATGCTGTAGCGACTCCTGTGGTGGGCCGGGCACATGCGCACTGACACGGTCGCCAGTTGGACTGCGTTTCCTCCGACACATTGGTGTGGCTGACTTCGGAGTTAAGCAAGTCAGTGTATCAAGAAGCAGTGCGGTTTGGCAGGGTCGTGTTTCGGAGGACACAACGCTCTCGACCTTCGCCTCTCCCGAGTCCGTACGGGAGTTGCAGCGATGGGACAAAACTAACTACCAATTGGATATCACGAAAAAGGGGTAAAAAGTAGCAATTCATAATTACAATTATAAACTACAACAAAAAAACGATATCAATAAAAACTTTTACATTGGTCATTGACTGAAATAAATGGTTAAATAATGTGCTGTTCTTTATTTTGCTTTTACTTTCTAAAAGATCAAGCGTCAAATTCAACCTGGTATGCCAATATTCAAATTTAAATTCATTTTCCACATTGATTACTTTGAGGTGTTTAAAGCTTATTCAGAAACTGACCATTTAAGATCTCTCAGAAATATAAAAAGTACAGTTCCTTAAGGTGGGGGAAACAGCCTGTGCAATAAATGTCAGCCTCACATAAAGCAAACAAATTGGCCATAATAGTAACAATATACCATGATTAACATTGTATGTAGTGTGTAAAGAATGTTTGTGTTCAGAATATTATCTCATGAAAAAATTGAAACATTATCTAAAAAAAATGTATTAAGTAGCTAAGTCTCTTAAACTCCTTAATTGTAGTTGGACCAGCAAGTAAACATTAAACAATTGATCAGTAACAAAAAATGTTTTTATGACATTTGGATGGTAGACAGATTCACACAGGGAATACTGCTGTTTGTATCCGTTTTTTGTCACGTCTCAATTAGATGAGACACACTGGGTTGATGATGGTCATATTCCTATACACTCTAGCCCAGTAGTTCCCAACCGTTTTTGAACCGTTGCACACCTTGATGGACAAAAAAACGAATCTGTGGCACGTCGTGGAAATTCTAACCAAAAGGAAGAGAGACTGTAGGTTCTTCAAAACATCTTTATTATAAGAATTGCAGTTCTGGAGCAGTTAACAATCACTCAATTGTGCAGAGCTAAGAGCCTAATAAACAGAGTTGTGTCTCAGCTTTTATAGAAAAGTACAACCTCTTTGTCTACGTGGCAGTTAGTAGATGTGTGAGAACCTGGTGTGAACATAGCGTGAAAACAAGTAACAACACCAGTTTTGTTACTCTTTTCTAGGTGCTGCTGCTCAAGCTAGCTTCTGTTCTCTTCATATCTCCACAGAGTTGTGTCCTTCCTTGACAGATACCAAAAGAACAGGATGTACCAAAACTTAAATAAGGTTTATTTAAACTATATTCATAGTTTCTTACTCATTATGGTTAATTTGTGTGTAAACCTTCAAGAGCGTCCCACAAATCTCCAATAGAAACAAACACCATGTAGGCTCGCTCCAGTAAAACAGGTCTTACTTTTGAACAAAAAGGTCTAGAGACAAGTGGTTTTCTGCAATGTAAAATGTGCAACCACAGACACGAAGCCACTCCAGGTTCTTTTCTATGGCAGAGGCTGTGGTACTGCTAAGCCTAATCAGACTTGCCTGTGCTAATGATTCTCACAGGCAAAGTAAAATTATACAAATTACTTTGCTTGTGATTTATGCCCCTCAAGTTATAAATGTAACAGATCCGTCGCACCAGACTTGAAACAACAATACAGATGTAACCATCTGTGCCATTTAATGTATTGTTCAGTGGATTGTCATTGTAACGGCACTGGTGCTCAAGTCAAAATCCCACATTCATTCCACAGGTCACATTTATATGTGAGTGTTTCAAAAAATGTTCACCGGTTGAAAACCACTGTAGCCATCACTAAGACACAAGCGGAAGGGCAGAAAATTTGTTTCTCACAAGTAGAGAAACCCACCAGTGGGTGAACTGCACTTGGATTCTATCCTCTGAGATTGGGTTTATTCAGTTGGCACTAACTGTGCTTACATACAAGATCCTTAATTCATAGGGCTTGTTGTTGTTTTTTCCCCTGAGCATCTAGCAGAGGAAGCAACAAATGATGACTAAAAGTAGAAATGGTACTTGTCTGATGTCAGTCCATGCAAGACTTCATCAAGTGATTTTAGGCACAAGAGTCCACAAAATCCAGCGCAATCCCCTACCCGTCAACAAAGTAAAAAACTAAAGGGGTTATCATACCACACAAAAAGGCCTACATAAAGAGTAAAATCATTGATAATTGATTAAAAGAAATTCACTTATACCCATTATATTGGGTCCACTTAACAAAAATAACATACATTAAAATCTTAAAACGTTTTCTTCACAAGGCTGTTTTCCCAATAGCGTTGTGCGTAGAGCAGCTTGGTGAAGACTGACAGGAAACTGTGCCATGGCTGTGAGTTCATTTTGGTGCACAGGGGGTCACCCATTGTCCCCCTCAGTTGCCTTGGAATGGGGATTGTGGATGCTCAGTGTTGATCCTCGACTTGGCCAAACAGAGTGTAGAAAGCTGCTCCGAACAGGTTGATCCCAGTAGAGATGTAGGACACTGACTGCCACTCCTCTATAGTGTTCTACAATAGGAAGCAACTGTGAGCCCAATAAAGTAGGTTGAAGTTGCCCCTACCTAAACACTGGTCTAAGGTCAGTGTTGCCTTGTTCTCCATAATACTAGTTAGGATTTGATGAGGGTATCTGGTAGGATTTGGATAGGATAGGATCAAAGGATAGGATTTGATGAGGGTATCTGATCCTAGATATGGGATAACTAGAAACTTCAACCTAGTCTCAGAGCATTTCGTATTATTATATATGTAAATCTAAGACACTCCATTTAGTATGATATGTTGCGTTTCGTATGATATGTATTAATTTGTGGATGTCCATCACCCATTTCGTATGATATGTTACGAATTACAATTCGTATTATGTTTTACGAATTTGCTAAATGTATCATATATGTTACAAATTCTAGCTAGCTGGCTAATGTTAGCTAGCTGGCTAACATTAGCAAGGCTAGGGGTATGTTTAGAAGTTAGGAAAAAGGGTTAAGGTTAGGGTTAGGCAGGGCATAAAATTTACTTTTTGATCCACCAGCTACTGTGGCAGGTAGATAAAAAAAATCTACAAGCTCCAATATGATTTTTTTCACTCAAATTACACCAACAAAACAGATGAGCATCCTACTTTGTAATGTTTCTAAAACAATAAATGTATTACTCGTAAGAAGTAATGTGGTACAGTATATTGTTTAATGAAATAATTTGTGACCCAAGTTGTTTAATTAAAATATCACAGATGAGATGACAAATTATTATTTTTTACTATAAATGTGATTATACTTTACTATTTTTATAAAAAAATGCATGTGAAATGCTCACACTGTGGTGCCCTGACCACCCGCCAAAGTGGCTGGTGAAATAGACATTTTACCCGCCAATGCCAAAATCTACCTGCATTTGTCAGGTGTTCATTTTAGGCCCTGAGATTAGGGGAAGGGTTAGCTAACATGCTAAGTAGTTGCAAAGTTGCTAAACAGTAGTAAGTAGTTGAAAAGTTGCTAATTAGCTAAAATGCTCAAGTTGTCCGTGATGACATTCGAACTCGAAACCTGCCATCCACCATACTTTAGTTTTTGCCTTAAGTAACCATCTGTCTAGTGTAACCATACCAAACGTAACATAGTATACTAATTTGAGTGTCCCAGATTTATGTTTACTATGTTACGTCTAGTCTATGAGACCAGGCTGGCAACTTCTACCTGCATCCTCATTCATGTATGTGGGCAGCAGGGTGAGTAGCGTGTAGAAGGTCCAGTGGTAGGAGAAGTGAGCCAGCACTATGACCCACAGCGGCATGGACTTCAAGATGGACCCCCAGGGGATGTGGTCCCCTGTCAGAGAGATCTGAACAAAAGAACATCAAACATGGCCATCTTAAAATAACACTAGACTTCCACATGTGAAATGTCACTTATTCCAGGCTTATTTGAGGGTGGCTGAGAAAAGCGCTTTGTGGATGTTTGGCTAGAAACACCTTTTTTTTTTTTTTTTTAAATGTCTCAATGTCTGCCAAGTGTTGCATAACAAATGTGAAGTAAAAATAGAATAAAAGTTATGTGACCACAGTAAAAGGGTTGCATATAACAGTGTTCATAAAAAGGCAGTCAGTTCCTCCTGTTGAGATTGCTGTCGCACCAAATAGTGTGCCAGTTTACACTGCTACTGTACTGAGGACAAAAAAAAACACAAAAAGCTGTACATAACTTCAGTGCGTATATGACCACTGTATTCTATATTTATGTACTTAATGTTCATGAGCCTAACACAACCATAGTCTGCCACTTTACAAAGAGATTAAACGGGTGTCCTGACTCTCTGAGGTCATTAAAGATCCCATTGCACTTATCGTAAGAGTAGGGGTGTTAACCCCGGTGTCCTGGCTAAATTCCCAATCTGGCACTCATACCATCACGGCCACCTAATCATCCCCAGCTTACAATTGGCTCATTCATCCCCCTCCTCTCCCCTGTAACTATTCCCCAGGTCGTTGCTGTAAATGAGAATGTGTTCTCAGTCAACTTACCTGGTTAAATAACGGTAAAATAAAAAATAAATAAAAATAAAAGATTGGGCCTTAGAGATAAAGATCAGACACTACAATTCCCAGCTGCTTTTGCAACATACCGCCTTATTCAGGGTAGAAGTGATGTAGAGTCTCTCCTGTTCTGAGATCCGCAGGTGTGTGCTTGGAGTGTTACTGACAAGGAGAGCCCACAGGATGAACCATACAATCCCCACAATACCTAAACACACACAGTCAAATAATGCACTAATGGTCAAACTGTACGTTTCTCTGGATAAGAGCATCTGCTGAATGACTAAAATGTAAACACACACACGGACGGACAAGCTTTTCTTGTGACATGGACTTAAATTCCCCCCAATCATATTTCCCACCAAGTGTTTTCCCCTTTATGTTCCCTAAAAAGGGAATGCATCAAGGAAACCGTGTCTGTATTCATTGTAAGCATGAACAAAGACAAAACTGTACAAAGCCGACACTACGGAAAACCTGTGTGAAATGGGTCAAATGCTGAAACGTTCAGTTTCACATCTTCTCTGTTTCAAACTCTCTGCCGGCCTTACCAAATATATAAAAGACCCAGGTCCAGTCGAGGTAGAAGCAGATCTGACCAGACAGGGGAAGGGCGACCACTGTACCCAGCTGAGCACCTGGACAGAGGAGTTTTTTTTATTAAGTTGCCATGTGAAGAAAATCACATCAACTTAAAAGGTGCAATATGCAGGAATCGCGCTGCCATTTCCTGGTTGCTAAGATTCTAATGGTTCGCCTAATTTCAGTTTATGTGACAAAACAAGTAGTGTAGAGAATCATTGTACCATCAAAACCGCTGTGAAATATCTTTTCAATAACCAAAAATATTGTATTGTCAGCTGGTGTACAAAACAAAAAGTAAAAGATGCAAAAACGAAACTTATATTCTGACCACACCACTCATGTCGCATGCGTGAGCGTTGCAAAATAAATGTACACATACGTTAGTCAATCATTGCACCCACACTGCTCATGAGCGTCTGCGTAGCCAGGCGCTAAAATTGAACTTGGTTCTATTTGTGACGCTTTACGCTCTGCAAGTCCCGCCTCTCCCATCTCCTCATTGGTTTATAAGAGCATATACCCACGTGGGTCATTGAAAGATGAACTGAGGTCCACACTCCAGTCCAGTTGGTGGTGGTAATGCTCCTTAAAGTTGGTTGCCAACTGCCATATAAAGTCCAAAGAAGAAGAAGAAGAAGAAGACTGAAGGAGGAGAGATTACTAGAATCTAACTTTTATCTGTGAATTAATTGTCAGAGTAGAGGACCTTGTGCATTTCAGTTAAAATAACAACCCAATGTTTATATCCCAAGACAAATTAGCTAGCAACAGCAAGCTAGCTTGCTAAATTGCCATGAATGTTTAATGCTTTTCGACCTGTCCCCGAATAAATATAGTTGATATTTCAATATTTCAATTGTCCTGATCACGTCTGGTGTGGGTGGACAAAATCAACATGCGCGCGATGGTGCACGTACGAGCGTTCTGGTCAGCCTCCTTTGGGCGCCTTGTCTTCCAGTTCTCTGCTGCCAATTACTGGAACGAAATGCAAAAATCACTGAAGCTGGAGACTCATATCTCCCTCACTAACTTTAAGCACCAGCTGTCAGAGCAGCTCACAGATCACTGCACCTGTATATAGCCCATCTGTAAATAGCCCATCCAACTACCTCATCCCCATACTGTTATTTATTTTGCTCCTTTGCACCCCAGTATCCCTACTTGCACACTCATCTTCTGCACATCTATCATGCCAGTGTTTAATTGCTATATTGTAATTATTTCGCCACTATGGCCTATTTATTGCCTTTACCTCCCTTATCCTACCTCATTTGCACACACTGTATATAGACTTTTTCTGTTGTATTATTGACTGTGCTTGTTTATTCCATGTGCAACTCTGTGTTGTTGTTTGTGTCGCACTGCTTTGCTTTATGTTGGCCAGGTCGCAGTTGTAAATGAGAACTTGTTCTCATCTAGCCTACCTGGTTAAATAAAGGTGAAAAAAAATAAAAATAAATGTTAAGCACACACATAACAGATCTACCGCTTCTTAGACTTGCTTTCAATGAGAATGACAGATCTATAATTCACATTTCTATGTGAATTTGGTCAGGTCGCCCAAAAAGTTACATATTGTAACTTTAAGAAAAATAATATGCTACACATGCAAACATGAGTGAGTCCCCAGAATAAGAAATGTATGTGCAGGGTGGGTTAGGTGTGCAATACCAGTGTAAGCAATGGTGAGCAATCGGCTCCTCTCCATTGGTGGGGCCCAAGAAGCCCACATGGCGTGCATGGCGGGAAACGTCAGTCCCTGGTTGACAAAAATATCCCTGGGTTACGACTGGGCACAGACTCAGGACACACTGAGAAGTAATCAGATTAACATGGCAAAGGAACCACACATTTTAATATGTAATTAAGAGGTCATACAGATGCTATAGTGTGAGTTCTCATGAGTACTTAAGAGCTTATAGCAGTCTTGTGTGTGTATACACACACACACACACACAATACCTCTCCGATGCCCTCCAGCACTCTGACAGCGATGAGGTAACCTGCGCCCAGGTCGGCAGCCATGGGGGTGAGGAGGGTGAAGATTACAGTTCCCAGGATTCCTAGGCCCAGCAGCCATTTGGCCACATACCGTAAATTCCGGACTATAAACTGCAACTTTTTTCCCAAGCTTTGAACCTCGCGGCTTAAGCAATGACGCAGCTAATATATGGATTTTTCCCGCTTTCAAATTTTTTTTCTAAAAAAAAAACACATTCTGTGATGTGCTCAGTTTTTTGGCGCATGAAGCTTTCATTAGACCAATGAAATTGCCGAACGGGTTAAGGTCAAACAACTTTTTTGTTTACTGTTTAGATTAAATCGAGCGCTCTCAAACTTCCCATCATTCTGATTACGGTAGTCATTTTGTCACCCTCATCATGGCAAAGACACAGAGAAATGCATATGATGCAGCTTTCAAGTTGAAGGCGATTGATCTGGCTGTTGGAAAAGGAAATAGAGCTGTTGCACGGGAGCTTGGTCTTAATGAGTCGATGATAAGACGTTAGAAACAGCAGCGTGAGGAATTGACTCAGTGCAAAAAGACAACTAAAGCTTACTGCTAATTATTTTTTTTTTTGTTACAAGCCGTGTTTCGTTAAAGCCTATTTAATTTTGTTACAAGCCGTGTTTCGTTAAAGCCTATTTAATTTTGTTACAAGCCGTGTTTCGTTAAAGCCTATTTATTTTTGTTACAAGCCGTGTTTCGTTAAAGCCTGTGTAAAGTTCATTTGTTTCAATGTACCGGTAGGAACCTGCGGCTTATAGACATGTGCGGCTTATTTATGTTCAAAATATTATTTATTTTTTAATTCAGTGGGTGCGGCTTATATTCAGGTGTGCTTAATAGTCCGGAAATTACGGTACTTGCTTGCCAGGTAGCCCCCTGGGATCTGAGTCAGGATGTAGCTGAAGAAGAAGGAGCCCAGGATCCAGCCCTGGGTCTCAGAGTCCCAGTCGTACACACTGGCCTGGCAGACACACACACAAACACACAGACAATCCTTAGTCTGTCTGGCCAGAGCAAACAAGAGAGTCAACACAGATACGGTTGCTTATCATGTGGTGTTGTGATTAAGCGTCACAATCACAGTGAGGTGTGTAATGTGTGCAGTCATAGTGGTTGCAGTATTACATTATTTCTCACAATGTGGTTGTGTTTGGGGCAAGCAGTGCTGGGGCTGGTGATACTCACAGTGTGGTTGTGCTTGGGGCTGCCGCTGGCGTCTGTGTTGTTAAGCATGTCAACCATGGCAACGCTGAGGTTGACCCTAAGGGCATAAGCCACAAATAAACCATAACAGGAGAGCAGGGACAGACCGTACCTCGACGAGCAGCATGCAGGGGCTGAAGGAGAGAGGGAGGGGAGAGATAGAAGGAGAGAGTGGAGGGAGACCAGAGAAACAGAGAGAGTTGTAAGATGCTGTAACCCGTTGGAAATGGACCAGGCACAGTAAAATATCACAATAATCAATTATTATTAAAATATGCTGTATTGTCACATACACCTAATGTTGATCATAGAGGACAGCTCAGTGTTAGTATCTTTTTTCCTTCACAATATTCTACAGCAGCTCTCTTTTTTTAGTACCATTAACTATGGCTAAGAGCTGTCTATGAGACTGAAGGTTGTTATTGTTGAATCATGGCATCCTTTTATAACCCAAAGCATTCCTTCTAGAACAGAAGCTCATTTAATGCAACCTGACAACTATTCCTCCCATGACCACTATTCAGAATGAATATGACTGTGGGAATGAAATGGTGTCTCGTGTCTGTCTACTCTTTACCATGGGGGATCTAAACCAGGAACCTGAGGGTAAGATGAGACCTGCAACTCAGAGTGAAGGGGATGGCTCCCTGTTCATTTAAATTGTTAGACCTATAGGCTACCTCTCACAGTCAGTTCAGGGCCAGGTCTAAAATAAATATTTGACAGCTGAATATGGTAGTATTGGTAAATAGTGCACAGGCAACAAATGCATGGCAAACCAGTTAAAAAAAATGTGTTGTTTTAAAATAGACATGCAAGAATTGAAAATGACAGTTTGTTCTACAACCCATGGCACAAACAAACTGCTGGCCAGAAGAGATAGCAATACATGACACAGTGGAGAAATATTTAACAGTGATGGTAGGCCTACTAACAGTGGCACTGACTGACTACACAAAGCTGGCAGGGTGGTTGGTTAGCTAAAAGGTGAGACCGTATCCCCCATATTCCACTGCTGTTCATATGGTAGACTGCTTGTAGACCCTACCCGTTCATATGGTAGGCTGCTTGTAGACCCTACCCGTTCATATGGTAGGCTGCTTGTAGACCCTACCCCTGTTTGGGAAACACTGGATTAGGCTAAACCCGCCCCTAACACAATTATATCAAGACGACAACTTTATAAACAAACGGGGCGACGTCCAGACATTGACATACTAAGCCTAACATGATGACTATGACAAGTCAGATATCCATTTCCACAATACACTTGAGTTTATCACCATATGTAATATAGGCTAGTTCTTGAACTCAATATGCCTGTAAAGGACATTTTCTTTGTGCATCTTATCTTTGGTGTCATAAACAACCCTTGGTTCCTACCTATATCTGGTCAAGAGATGGGGGAGGGGAGCGGCCCTCCGGAGGAACATCTGTTAGAACGCCCCAGAATATGTTCCTTAAGTTAAGATAGGAGACAGAGCCAGTCACATGTAGGAACCTATCCAACGAATCATGTTGATGTAGGTTCAGATAGCAGTATATAAGGCTCTATGTAAGGAATTCGCTTTTGGGAGCGCACTTCAGACTGGTACTTATGCATCTAAGTTTAACTGTGACCTCTCCAGCTTGCTGACAATCGAGTGTGACACATTTAATATTTCCGCAACATGCCTAATCAATCAATATTGAACACTTTTCTGGGTTCTGCCCAGAAAAAAACTTGAATACCTTTTTACAGATTGACAAATTGCATGTGTAAAGGATGGTAGATTCCTTCTTGCTAGCTCCACTTTGCTACAGGAGAAGCGAAGCCCCAGTACGCTAATCAACCTTATTTTGTCGACATAAATTGATTTCTGGGGCTAACGGGAGGCGGAGTCAAGGAGGGGGAATGAACACATCCGACTTAAATTTAGCTTGTTTAATAATAATTCTGAGTTTTTTCCCCTATTCAGAGAAATCTGTTTTTGAAGTTGTTGGTTTTATGGCCCATCCTGCATCCTGATATTACCAGCTTCTGACCACTAGATGTTGCTGTTCCTGCAATTAGGTGATTCTTTTTCAAAGAGTCCCCCATTGTTATAGGAATAGTTCACCAAAATTACATATTGGTTGTCTAACCTTGTAAGTGGCCAGGTAAACAAAACCAAAGCATGGGTTGCTGTTATACCTGGTCCATAGACTGCTTACAGCAGGGGTTCTTAAACTTTTTCAGCCTGGGACCCAGATGAAAAATTCTGTGTTTTCCTGGGACCCAAGCTTAGGAAAATATGCAACTATATGTAAATATCAGTACATTGCCCTTATGCCTAAAAATACAAATGCAATATAGACAAAAACAAACAATGAAATACCCATAAATTTATTTTAAAGTTTATTTTTCCCAATTAAAAACACTCTTACATACCGGTCTAGGTTGGAACTGTTGCAGTTAAAATACAATAAATAATTTCATTCTAAACTGGTCTAATTGATCACATCACACAAACGTATAACAGAACACACACACAGGCTTTTTGATCGTGCAACCCTAATTAACAGTACAGATTTTTTTTTATCAGGCCTACTGTACATCTTACTGTAGATATTAGTGTTGATAGAAAGTTGCTGTTAAAATACAATACATATTATTTATTCTGAACTGGAATAAATTGATCGATCACATCACACAGATGTAGACCAGAAAATACACACACAGTCCTAATGAGAGGTGTATGGCTGGTTGAAGTTTTCAACAAGCATGTCTATTTTGGGCTCAGGTTTTGAAAGTGCAACACTGAGGTCATGATGACCTGCTGTAGATGAGCAACCCAGAACTGTGTGAGTGTGCTGCCATCCTGTTAGAATGTAACAGATTATTTTATTATAGGGAGAGCCCCCTAGTGGAGCTCTCTGGTACTTATAATCACTGCACGGAAACAGGAAGTAGTCGTTTCTGCACGCAGAGAAGCAGCTAAAAACAACGCTACGGTGCAGTTCTTTCAGTGCAGCCATTTCTTTTCACGCTTCAGTCTCGGAAAATATGTGTTTCTAAGTTCGATTGAAGCATATTGCTACTGATGATATTGTTATTGGTAGAATTGCTTACTTATCAATGTTAGTTGGTTGCATTTACTCACGCAAATGTCCTAGCCTTTCATGTATGCCGTCAGCTATATTAGTTTGCTCGTGCGTCATGTAAACGAATTGTAAAACATAATACTGTCGTTTTGCTACTGTTTCTAGTGTAATATGCTTTGTTATTGTACGGAGGTGTTTGCACATCAAAGTAATGAAAGGAGTTGGCTAGTTGTTACTCATAATTGGCTATCTGGTTTGGCATCATGCCAGATGCATGGTACCTTGGCACATGCTTTGTATTTATGCAACTTCAACTTGAATGTATAATGTACAGCTACAGTATGTCGATGTGAATTGATTACTAAAGTATATTATTGTTTCACAACAAACGCTTTCAATATATTCATTCATTCAAGAAAAGTCACGCCTTGGGATTTTATTGAAGACTCAGTTGTTAGCTATAGTTTTGAATGAGAACACAATTCCAGGCCAGAAAAGTGAGTATGTTTGCCTCAAAAAGCATCTTGCTTCAATCAGTTTATTCCAGTTCAGAATAAAATTCATTGTATTTTAACAGCAACAGTTCCAACCTAGACATGTTTTCAACAATCATTTCTACAGTAAGATGTACAGTAGAATTTTTCATCAGAGAAACTCACATCTACTATGAGAGAGAGTACTCCCTTATTTCTGCTTATCATCACCTGTTATAAAATGACAACAATGCCTTGCTAGTTTACTTTTCCACTTTCGAAGCACTGTTTCCTGAAGCATTCTGCCCTGTTCTGAAATAACTCCCCGGGTTTACCGTCGTGCTGTGGATGTTTGGTCAGGACGTGTCGTTTTATTCATTTGTTCGTTTTGAAAGACTCATTCATTACTAAGCACTTCCCCGCACAAAACACATTGTGGGCGCTCCTCGTTATTTCTCAAAGTTTGTATGAAGGGGACAGAATGTCATCACTGTATTTGTGTGTCATGACAATTGAGCTCAGTCAGTGTCCAGCATGAATCCATTTCATGACAGCGGTGAGTGGGAATGACAAGTCAGTGGTTAACAGGGCATCGTCTGCTGTTGAATGACAGCGATGCAGCGTGTGGGTCGATGAGTGATCTTCAGGAAAACTTCCTAAAAAAGATCCGGGAAACCGCAAAGCACACGCGTCTTCCTCTCCCACTGGCGCAGCTGCAACACTAATCTTGGCATAAGACCAAGGTCTGAAAACATCTGACAAACTTCGATTTCGAGAGTGAACTTTGACTTGAAAAGTTTCTTAACTAGCCCTAGCCGATGGTGATGGAAATGAGTTCCACAACCCGTGACACAATGAATCAATAAACAGTTGGTAATGGTAGTGAAAAAGACAAGACATCTTGTAGTGGAGCAAGGTTCAGCAGTGAATCTTTCTAGATGGCATGACAATTCCATAAGGAGTTGGCAAGAGAGCAAAAACATACTGGGACCCAGGTAGGTGCTTTTAGCAACGTGGGTGTATTTACAAACACTTGCGTTGCATTTGATTGTATCGGGTACTAAATGGGTTTGTATTATTAAACAGACTTGCCAAATGTGGGTCTATTGTAGACCCACTTCATCTCTGCTGCTTACCTCATGTCAATATAAAAGTCCACTACAAGTTAGTCCTTTTTTGTCCACATATAGCATACATGTAGGACTTTAATTTTGACAAGAAGTAAGCAGAGAGGAAGTGGGTCTACAGCAGGCCCACATTTGGAAAGTCTGTTTAATAATAAGATCCTTTAGATATTTTGTGTGAAATTCCCCCGTCATAATGACCAACTGTCCTGCCCATCGTCACAGTAAGTTGCAATGGACTTGTATTTTACGTCTAGCTTCCCACGGACTGTTTTTGTGCAACCCAATTGAAAGCAACACTAGTGTATGTAAATACACCCGTGTTGCTAAAATAAAATATTGCCACATTGCTAACATCACCTACCACCAGGCTACTTCATCAAAGCCTTGGGTAAGAAACGTTTGGAGGCACCTATGTAGCCTCGCAGGGGAGTGTCCCACTAGCCATGCCAATAATAAATGTCAATAATAGTAAATGGACATGGGCTGACCAAATAATCAGTCGATCCAAAAGGCCTTAATAAACAGCTACAGTGCATTCGGAAAGTATTCCGACCCCTTGACTTTTTCCACTTTGTTACGTTACAACCTTATTCTAAAATTGAATAAATAGCTATTTTTCCCCCTCATCAATCTACAGGATGGGGAGCGTCGCTGCACAGCTATTTTCAGATCTCTCCAGAGATGTTCGATCGGGTTCAAGTCCGGGCTCTGGCTGGGCCACTCAAGGACATTCAGAGACTTGTCCCGAAGCCACTCCTGCATTGTCTTGGCTGTGTGCTTAGGGTTGTTGTCCTGTTGGAAGGTGAACCTTCGCCCCAGTCTGAGGTCCTGAGCTCTATGGAGCAGGTTTTCTTCAAGGATCTCTCTGTACTTTGCTCTATTTAATCTTTCCCTCGATCCTGACTAGTCTCCCAGTCCCTGCTGCTGAAAAACATCCCCACGGCATGATGCTGCCACCCCCATGCTTCACTGTACAGATGGTGACAGGTTTTCTCCAGACGTGACACTTGGCATTCAGGCCAAAGAGTTCAATCTTGGTTTCATCAGACCAGAGAATCTTGTTTCTCATTGTCTGAGAGTCCTTTAGGTGACTTTTGTGAAACTCAAAGTGGGCTGTAATGTGCCTTTTACCGAGGAGTGGCTTCCGTCTGGCTACTCTACCATAAAGGCCTGATTGGTGGAGTGCTGCAAAGATGGTTGTCCTTCTGGAAGGTTCTCCCATCTCCACAGAGGAACTCTGGAGCTCTGTCAGAGTGACCATTGGGTTCTTGGTCTCCTCCCTGACTAAGGCCCTTCTCCCACGATTGCTCAGTTTGGCCGGGCGGCCAGCTCTAGGTTGTTCCAAACTTCTTCCATTTAAGAATGATGGAGGCCACTGTGTTCTTGGGGGCCGTCAATGCTGCAGAAATGTTTTGTTACCCTTTTCCAGATCTGAGCCTCGACACAATCCTGTCTTGGCGCTCTACGGACAATTCCTCCGACCTCATGGCTTGGTCTTTGCTCTGACATGCACTGTCAACTGTGGGACCTTACATAGAAAGGTGTGTGCCTTTCCGAATCATGTCCCATAAATTGAATTTACCACAGGTGGACTCCAATCAAGTTGTAGAAACATCAAGGATGATTAATGGAAACAGGATGCAGCTGAGTTCTACTTTGAGTCTCATTGCAAAGGGTTTGAATACTTTTTTCGTTTCCAATAAATGTACAAACATTTTTAAAAACCTGTTCGCACTTTGTCATTATGGGGTATTGTGTGTAGATTGAAAAGTAAATAATTTAATCCATTTTAGAATAAAGCTGTAACAAAATGTGGAAAAAGTCAAGGTCTGAACAGTGCCGGTTCTAGACCATTTCAACGGGGGGGGGGCCAAGCTGGGGCCAGTTGTACTGTTAGAGGGGCCAGTTACATTAGACATTGTTGTCATATCGTTTTCTTCACTGCATTGCAGGCATTAGCAGGCAAAATACCATGTTCATAATCATTAGTGTTCCTTGTTGCCACTGTCTAATAACGGATGTAAAAAAAGAACGATAACACATTTTTGCTATGTAAAAGTTATTTCATACTCCACATTTAGGGGGGCCACAAGGGGGTCCAAAATTGTTGTCACAGGGGCACTGCCCCCCCCCCACGTTTTGTATCGAAAACATGAGTTTCTATTGGACAAATGCAGGTAGGTCCCTTCCCATTTTGTTCCATTTGTTTCAAAGTGACTATACCCCTAGTACAGCAGGACACACCATTTTGGAATGTTCAGATAAAAGTATGTTATGTAGAAAAAAACATGCCTCTCCAACATGTAAAACAAGTAATTATTTTAGCTCAATTTATAGCATTTCTATCTGCAATGTTCGACAACTGGACGTGGCGCAGATTCCCGTATTTATTTTTGCGCATTTGGGTATGCTTTCTTCCCGTCAGCTGACTTTTGTCAACGAAGGGTTTGACAGAGCAACAGAGGCATTCGTTGACTAACGTTACACACAGAATTTATCTGAGTAAATGTTTTGAAATTAGCTAGAAGCATAGTAGTGGGAAGTAGTTTGGGGTGTGGGGGGGTACGGGTACAAAAAGTGATCTGCCTGCTACATCGGTCCGCCAATAGAGGAACAGTAAAGGTCCTGCCCTCACAAAAAAAAAGTCAGTTTTGAAACTGCAGTAACTGCAGTCGACTAGTATTTTGGACACGGTAATTGCAACATTCTGCAGTTATACTGCACTCTAACTACAGTTATACTACAGTGTACTGCAGTTATACTACAGCCTGACAGTATTTTTTTTGCAAGAGTGAGCTACTTGTGAAAAAATTATTGAATAGTTTATTTTAATAAATGTTTTATATGAAAAACTTAATTCCGATTTTTCAGGGGGTGCCAGTGTGAAATTGGGTCAAGAAAAAGGCCTAGAATGCTCACTGTCCATCACAAAAGTTGCACTGTCACTTAATTAACATATGCTTTGGATAAGTGATCTGTACGCACGAACAAAACGGAGGTATTTGGACATAAATATGGATTATTTCGAACAAAAACAACATTTCTTGTGGAAGTAGCAGTCCTGGGAGTGCATTCTGACGAAGATCAGCAAAGGTAAGACAATATTTCTAATACTATTTCTGAGTTTACATTGCCCCGAACTTGGCGGGTGTCTGTATAGCTTGCTGTGATGGCGAGCTATGTACTCAGAATATTGAAAAATGTGCTTTCTCCGTAAAGCTATTTTAAAATCTGACAGCGGTTGCATCCAGGAGTAGTCTATCTATAATTCTTTAAATAATTGTTATATATTTTGTCAACGTTTATGATGAGTATTTTTGTAAATTGATGTGCACATTCACCGGAGGTTTTGGTGGGAATACATTTTCTGAACATCATGCGCCAATGTAAAATGCTGTTTTTGGATATAAATATGAACTTTATTGAACAAAACATACATGTATTGTGTAACAATGTCCTAGGAGTGTCATCTGATGAAGATCGTGAAAGGTTAGTGCTTCATTTAGCTGTGTTTTGGGTTTTATTGACACATGTCCTTGCTTGGAAAATGGCTGTGTGATTATTTTTGTCAATGTACTCTCCTGACATAATCTAATGTTTTGCTTTCGCTGTAAAGCCTTTTTGAAATCGGACAATGTGGTTACATCAAGGAGAAGGTTATCTTTAATATGGTGTAAAATAGTTGTATGTTTGAGAAAGTTGAATTATGACATTTTGTTCTTTTGAATTTGCCGCCCTGATATTTCACTGGCTGTGTCCTGCAGGTGGGATGCTAGCGTCCCACGTAGCCCATAGAAGTTAAGAGGGAGGACTTTTTTTTAAGCGCATGGCCTTATTTCTATTACAGCATTTTGGATGACTCATTCATATTCCATTCACACAGCTCAATGTAACATTTCTAGGTTTAGTCTACAACATGATACTCAAATTTTCCCTATACCCATCATGAGGTTGCTACAACAAAGCCTACGCATGAAAGTTTACAACGTAGGTGCACAGGTCGAGAGAAATTAGAGTAATCAAGGTGACAATCACACATTCATTACCGCCTTGCACATTCTTTCCTGCATCTCGATGATCTACACTGCGTGCACAAATATTAGGCAAATTGTATTCCTCGGGATTAATTTTATTGTTGAACAAACACAATGCTCTCAGTCAATCCAAAATGTTATTGAACCTCAAACCTGAATGTTTAACAAAGGAAAAGTGAGTTGTGTGTTTCTCAGGGAAATATATGGTGTGCACAATTATTAGGCAACTATTAGTGTGCACAATTATTAGGCAACTAAATTACAAAAATCATTTCTCTCAACTCACTTGTTTCTTCTCAATTTTTAGAGTAAGTGTAACAGATAAGTAACACAAAATGACAATTATATAACATTTTTGGCCTTTCAAAAATATTCAGTGACCAATATAGCCACCCTTATTTTCAATAACTGCCATGAGCCTTCCATCCATGGAGTCTGTCAGTTTCTTGATCTGTTCACAATCAATTTTCGCTGAAGCAGCAACCACAGCCTCCCAAATGCTGTTCAAAAAGGTGTATTGTCTTCCATCACTGTAAATCTCACGTTTGAGAAGGGCCCACAAGTTCTCAATAGGATTTAAGTCAGGTGAGGAAGGGGGCCAGGTCATTATTCAGGCATCTTTGAGGCCCTTGCTGGCTAGCCAAGCAGTGGAGTACTTGGATGCATGTGATGGAGCATTGTCCTGCATAAAGATGATGGCCTTCTAGAATGCTGAGGACTTCTTCCTGTACCACTGTTTGACGAAAGAATCTTCCAGAAACTGGCAGTTGGTTTGGGTGTTGAGTTTCAGTCCATCTTCAACCCGAAAAGGTCCAACTACCTCATCCTCAATGATAGCAGCCCATACCAGTACCTTCACCTTGCTGGCACCTGACTCAAAGTGGTGCCCTGTGTCCATTACTGATCCAGCCATGGGCCCATCCATTTGGTCCATCAAGAGTCACTTTCATTTCATCTGTCCATAAAACCTTCTATCTTCAGGTATTTCTTTGCCCAATCTTGACGCTTCAACTTGTGAATCTTATTCAGTGGTGGTCTTGTTTCAGTCTTCTTGACCTTGGCCATGTCTCTGAGCACTTGACACCTTGTACTTCGGAACACTCCAGGTAGGTTGCAGTTCTGGAATACGGTGGCACTGGAGGATAATGGGTTCCTGCAAGTTTGATGTTTAATTCTTCTCAAGTCTTTTGCAGTTAATTTGCGCCTTTTCTTCCCCATGCGTTTTTTTGCGCCCCAGTTGACTATTCGCAACAAAACGTTTGAATGTCCGGTGGTCACACCTCAATAGTTTAGCTATTTAAAGAGTGTTGCATCTGTCTGAAAGGTATTTTACATTTTTGGCTTTTCAGTATCAGTTAAATTTCTTTTTTGGCCCATTTTACCAGAGGTAATGAGGCTGCCTAATAATTATGCACACCTTGATATAAGGTGTTATTCACTTTCGCCACCCCCTCCCTCATTTCACAAATACATATCACCTGAAAATGATTAAATCCAATAAGCATTCAAGTTTATATGGTTTGGAGTTCAAAAATGTGAATAGAAGTAATGATAAGATCAGAATACTCACTTGCCTAATAATTGTGCACGCAGTGTAGGTTGTAATCATTAGGCCAACAGTTGCAAACAAGAGTTTCTATTGGACAAGTTCAGGTATGTTTATCCCAGTTGCGTTCCGTTTGCTTCTGTTTAAAAAAAAAAGTAAAAAAAATCGGTAGGGCTGCCGTCTTATCGTCTCTTAACCAACCATGCTATTTTAGAAAAGAGCTTCTGGACATCAGAACTGGGATTACTCACCTCTGTTTGAATGGTGTCTGTTTGAATGGTGTCTGTGAGTATAACAGAACTCGTTTGGCAGGCCAAAACCTGAGAGGATTCCAAACAGGAAGTGCCCTCTCTGACCATTTCTTGGCCTTTCTTTGTCATCTCTATCCAAAACAGGGGATCTCTGCTGTAACGTGACATTTTCTAACGTTCCCATAGGCTCTCAGAAGGCGCCAGAACGTTGAATGATGACTTTGCAGGCCATGGCTGAAAAACAGTAGCGCATTTGGTAAGTGGTCGATCTGAGAACAATGAGACTGACGCACACGTGCACGAGACGACTCCATGTTTAGATTTTCAGTCTTTGAACGAAAACAACGACTCCCGGTCGGAATATTATCGCTTTTTTACGAGAAAAATCGCATAAAAATTGATTTTTAACAGCGTTTGACATGCTTCAAAGTACGGTAATGGAATATTTTGATTTTTTTTGTCACGAAACGCGCCGGGCGCGTTACCCTTCGGATAGTGTCTTGAACGCACAACAAAACACCGCTATTTGGATATAACTATGGATTATTTGGAACCAAACCAACATTTGTTATTGAAGTAGAAGTCCTGGGAGTGCATTCCGATGAAGAACAGCAAAGGTAATCCAATTTTTCTTATAGTAAATCTGAGTTTGGTGAGTACCAAACTTGGTGGGTGTCAAAATAGCTAGCCCGTGATGGCGAGATATCTACTCAGAATATTGCAAAATGTGCTTTCACCGAAAAGCTATTTTAAAATCGGACACCGCGATTACATAAAGGAGTTCTGTATCTATAATTATTAAAATAATTGTTATGTTTGTTGTGAACGTTTATCGTGAGTAATTTTGTAAATTCACCGGAAGTGTTCGGTGGGAATGCTAGTTCTGAACGTCACATGCTAATGTAAAAAGCTGTTTTTTGATATAAATATGAACTTGATTGAACAAAACATGCATGTATTGTATAACATAATGTCCTAGGAGTGTCATCTGATGAAGATCATCAAAGGTTAGTGCTGCATTTAGCTGTGGTTTTGGTTTTTGTGACATTATATGCTAGCTTGAAAAATGGGTGTCTGATTATTTCTGGCTGGGTACTCTGCTGACATAATCTAATGTTTTGCTTTCGCTGTAAAGCCTTTCTGAAATCGGACAGTGTGGTTAGATAAAGGAGAGTCTTGTCTTTAAAATGGTGTAAAATAGTCATATGTTTGAAAAATTGAAGTTTTCGGATTTTCGAGGAGTTTGTATTTCGCGCCACGCCCATCATTGGATATTGGAGCAGGTGTTCCGCTAGCGGAACGTCTAGATGTAAGATTAAACACTGTTTCCCATGCTTGTTCAATGAACCATAAACAATTAACCTCTCTGGGGTATGTGGGACGCTAGCATCCCACCCAATCTATTCAACAGCCAGTGAAATAGCAGGGCGGCAAATTCAAAACAACAAAAATCTCATAATTAAAATTTCTCAAACATACACTTCTTGTTAATCCAACCACATTGTACGATTTCAAAAAGGCTTTACGGCGAAAGCATAACATTAGATTATGTTAGGACAGCACCTAAACAAGAAAAACCACACAGCCATTTTCCAAGCAAGGAGAGGCGTCACAAAAACCAGAAATACAGCTAAAATTAATCACTAACCTTTGATGATCTTCATCAGATGGCACTCATAGGACTTCATGTTACACAATACATGTATGTTTTGCTCGATAAAGTTCATATTTATATCCAACAACCCCATTTTACATTGGCGTGTAATGTTCAGAAATGTTTTGCCTCCCAAAACTTCCGGTGAATGAGCACATCAATTTACAGAAATACTTATCATAAACATTGATAAAATATTGAACAGTTATTGAAAGAATTATAGATATACTTCTTCTTAATGCAACCGCTGTGTCAGATTTTTAAAAAACTTTACAGCGAAAGCACACTTTGCAATAATCTGAGTACAGCGTTCAGACACGAAATCAAACCCGCCATTTTGTGGAGTCAACAAAACTCAGAAATAATATAAATATTCACTTACCTTTGATGATCTTTGTCGGAATGCACTCCCAGGAATCCCAGTTCCCCAATAAATGTTTATTTGTTTCGATAAAGTCCATATATATGTCCAAATACCTCCTTTTTGTTTGCGCGTTTAGTCCACTACTCCAAATGCAGGAAGAGCGCACAAAATGTCACGACGAAAAGTCAAAAAAAGTTCTATTTACGTTCGTAGAAACATGTCAAACGACGTATAGCATCAATCTTTAGGATGTTTTTTTATCATAAATCTTCAGTAATATTCCAACCGGACAATTCCAATATCTTCAAAAAAGAAAAGGAACACAGCTAACTCCCACGTGAGTGTGCGCCACTGAGCTCATGCCATTTTCTCACTCATCTACTTCCAGGAGCTCTTATTCTCTCCCTATTCACAGTAGAAGCATGAACCAACGTTCTAAAGACTGTTGACATCTAGTGGAAGCCTTAGGAAGTGCAAAATGAACCCTAAGTGACTGTATAGGCAATCACTTGAAAAACAACAAACCTCAGATTTCCACTTCCTGGTTGGATTTTTCTCAGGTTTTTGCCTGCGATATGAGTTCTGTTATACTCACCGACATCATTCAAACAGTTTCAGAAACTTCAGAGAGTTTTCTATCCAAATCCACTAATAACATGCATATCCTACCTTCTGAGCCTGAGTAGCAGGCAGTTTACTACGGGCACACCTTTCATCCGGACGTCAAAATACTGCCCCTTACCCTAGAGAAGTTAATGAACATGCACCTGTGGAACAGCTTATAGACGGTAGGCAATTGAAGTCACAGTTATGAAAACTTAGGACACTAAAAAGAGGCCTTTCTACAAACACTAAAAGAAAGATGCCCAGGGGTCCCTGCTCATCTGCGTGAACGTGCTTTAGGCATGCTGCAAGGAGGCATGAGGACTGCAGATATGGCCAGAGCAATAAATTGCAATTTCCGTACAGTGAGACGCCTAAGACAGCGCTACAAGGAGAGAGGACAGACAGCCGATCATCCTCGCAGCAGCAGACCACGTGTAACACCTGCACAGGATCGGTACATTCGAACATCACACATGCGGGACAGGTACAGGATGGCAACAACAACTGCCCGAGTTACACCCGGAATGCACATCAGTGCTCAGACTGTCCGCAATAGGCTGAGAGAGGCTGGACTGAGGGCTTGAAGGCATGTTATAAGGCGGGTCCTCACCAGACATCACCAGCAACAACATCGCCTATGGGCACAAACCCACCGTCGCTGGACCAGACAGGACTGGCAAAAAGTGCTCTTCACTGACAAGTCGAAGTTTTATCTCACCAGGGGTGATGGTCGGATTCGCGTTTATCGTCGAAGGAATGAGCGTTACACCGAGGCCTGTACTCTGGAGCAGGATCGATTTGGAGGTGGAGGGTCCGTCATGGTCTGGGGCGGTGTGTCACAGCATCATCGGACTGAGCTTGTTGTCATTGGCAATCTCAACACTGTGTGTTACAGGGAAGACATCCTCCTCCCTCATGTGGTACCCTTCCTGCAGGCTCATCCTGACATGATCCTCCAGCATGACAATGCCACCAGCCATACTGCTCGTTCTGTGCGTGATTTCCTGCAAGACAGGAATGTCAGTGTTCTGCCATGGCCAGCGAAGAGCCCGGATCTCAATCCCATTGAGCATGTCTGCTAACTGTTGGATCGGAGGGTGAGGGCCAGGGCCATTTCCCCCCAGAAATGTCCGGGAACATGCAGATGCCTTGGTGGAAGTGTGGGGTAACATCTCACAGTAAGAACTGGCAAATCTGGTGCAGTCCATGAGGAGGAGATGCACTGCAGTACTTAATGCAGCTGGTGGCCACACCAGATACTGACTGTTATTTTTGATTTTGACCCCCCCTTTGTTCAGGGACACATTATTCCATTTCTGTTAGTCACATGTCTGTGGAACTTGTTCAGTTTATGTCTCAGTTGTTGAATCTTATGTTCATACACATATTTACACATGTAAAGTTTGCTGAAAATAAATGCAGTTGACAGTGAGAGGAAGTTTTTTTTTTGCTGAGTGTGTGTGTGTGTGTGTGTGTGTGTGTGTGTGTGTGTGTGTGTGTATATATATATATATATAATAAGTCCCACCAAGTTAACTACTTCAAAATGGTGAAACTGGCTTTTGGACACTAGAATCCTCTATTTTTATGATCAGATCAAAACTTTAGGGGTGAATTTGGTTGAGGTCATTCATTTCAATCAAAGAATGGGGGAAATCATCAAAAAAATAAATTACTTAAAAAGATAGACTCAGCGGAGATCGAGATGAGTGAGATGCAACACTTTGCTCTCACAGCGACAGTTTCTGCACGTGTGCACAGGTTTGCGCCAAGCTGTTCACAGCGTGGTAGCCAGGCACCAAAATAGCACAGAAGTTGAGCATCGCGAGTCAACACTTTTAGTTGTTGCGGCAATTGACCCACTATGCTGTTTATGCATCTACATCCTATCGCAGTCTACCTTTTAAATTACTTTTTTCTAATAGTTTGAAATGGAATGGATCAAAGCCTATTGGCTTGAAACTGATGCTGACCCTAAAGGACCCAGCCAGCATTATAACTACACCTTTCTGTTGAATCAGTCTTACTGAAAACTTGTCGGAGTAGAAACTACAGTTCACACAGAACAGACTGTTTCCACTGCGTGAGGGTGTACTGTTCACACACACAACGGACTGATGGTAATTAGTCATGACCAAAATGTATTGAGTGCAAAATAATATCATTCAATGATGCATAGGAACATGTCTTGTTGATCTGGGACAACTGCAATATGACAGACATGGAAAAAAGCCATATGTGAAAAATCCCAGCACAGATGCATATAAATACTAACATTTGTATCATCTAAAATATCTTGTTAGAGTAGCAATTGTATTACAGTACATCTATTAAAAAAAGGATAACACCTATAAAAAGTCCAAATAGTTTAATATATTTCAACTAACATAAGCTACATAGTTTTTCTAACAATAATGCTACTGCTTAACAACCATGCTCTGGCTACTCACAACCTTCTCTCAATCACATTTCCCCATTTCACTTTTTTTGTTGTCTCTCTTTCAGCACCAGCAATGCCCATGTTTACATTTCATAATGTAAACATTAAAGTACTGATATAATAGAATACAATGTTAACATTATGTGTTAAGTTAAAGAACAGACTGTGGCTCAGTTGGTAGAGCATGGTGTTTGCAATGGTGTTTGCAACGCCAGGGTTGTGGGTTCGATTCCCACGGGGGGCCAGTATGAGAAAAAAAAAATGTATGAAATGAATTGAAATGTATGCATTCACTACTGTAAGTCGCTCTGGATAAGAGCGTCTGCTAAATGACTCAAATGTAAATGTAAATTAATGAGTCAGTTCTACTTCTCTCCTTTCCCTTCTCTTTCCATCTTTTAAATCTGCACCCTCTCATACCCAACACTAAAAATCTTACCAGTCAAGAGTCTCAGACCAGTTTGAGAATCGACACACCAAATTTCACAAGGCAACTTAGGCCTACTTTTAATATTTGTCAGTAGTACAATATTTCATGACCTTGTCGGCGATTTGACGCTGGTACCGTAGACCAAGCCAGTCAATCACATATCTTCTGATCACACCAATTATTACAGGAGGGATGACCTCGATTAACTAAGTATTAGCTATGAGGGAAGTACAGTATCATATCTCCTGGATAATCATAAAAACATGAAGTTCATAATTTCATCACTGGCAGACATGCCTGCTCCTAACATTTTACTTTAACAAAGAAAAGCAATGCTATAATATAGAAATTCCATAAAAACACACAATGCAGTTTACCAGCAACTGCAACAAGTAATTCATAATAGAAGTATCACCCAGATATATTTTCTGTAAAGACTTGAAGGCTATTTTCTGCCTGAAGAGGAACATTTTCGGTCTGAAGAAAATGTTAATGGACTGAACGAGTACATCACTAGATGGGAACCAAAGCAGATAAAAGTGAACCCTATCCACCGATCTGAGATCAGCTTTCCATTTACTTAATCCTATGCTTCACCACTAGGAGTGACAAACCAAAAACTGACCCTGAATCTGCACTTTGACACTTTTGGAATTGAACTGTCTGGCTGTGTCTGTAACAAGACTATTTCAAAACCTTTATCCATCTTTTATGAGAGTTGCATTTGCCCTCACGTGTGCTCCTCGTGTGCCATGTCCCAAAAGTTCAAAAATAGAGCTGCAAAATAACCATCTGTCGCATTTCCTTCCCTCTTCCTCTCCTTTCCTCGTGTACTCAGACAAAGCTTTACGGTGAGGATTCCCTGCAAGACCGAAGAATCACCAAAAGGGGAAGTTTTTGGGGGGCTAAGCTCAGCATGATGCAGCTTAACCCAGTTAGGCCCAGTTCAGCCTAGCTCAGCCCAGTTACACACAGTTCAGACCAGTTTTGTTGGGGTACAGTAAGAATGATGGTAGTCCAGATGGGGGTTTCAACTCTCCAGCCCTGTAGTCTCAGATGGATATGGAGTTGCCATTGTGCTGGTTGGGGGGTAGACTGAGGCTGAGACTGGAACTGAGACCCAGGTTGAGGTTGGGCTGGGGGTCAGAAGGGGTAAAGGCCACACCATTAAGGTTGGGCTCAGATTCTTTGGTAAGTGTGATGTCATTGAGGTTGGACTGGGGTTCAAACGAGGTCGCGGCCAGGTCATTGAGGTTAGCCACCCGACAGAAGACGAAGTGAAAAGGTGCAGCCTGGGGTCGACTGTGGAGCTCAGCTTTGATCTTCTGGGGGTGTGTGTCGGGGGCTAGCTGCTGGCATGAGCCCTCAGTGAGCAGGATTAGGGCGTAATTCTCAGGGTCGGGAACTTTAAACTTGTAGGCGCAGATCTGGCAGATTTCTTCAGTGGTGGCATAGGGCTGCACCTGCAGAGTTTTGGCTGTGCAACCGCTGTCCAGCTCCTGGATTGCTACCCGCAGGTAGTTCTGAGAAAATGTTGAAAGATACGGTTGTTTAGCAGATGCATTTATTCAGGGACAGAGTTAAGCATCCAGTGTGTGTGTGTGTGTGTGTGTGTGTGTGTGTGTGTGTGTGTGTGTGTGTGTGTGTGTGTATTACCTGGAAGTCATTGACGGAGGGCGCACTGTGCTGGGTGGTGCGGCGACAGTGCCACTGGCGGAGTGTATTGCGTGTTTCAGAGCTGAGTACACGAGCTGCTTGCTCCTCTTGGAAGTTCCTAATGAGGGACATGGCTCCGTACGCACTGGTCAGGTAGTATCCACCTGGAACAAGACAGGAGAGAGGAGGGTCAAACATCTCTGCAGCCTGACACTGCAACAGCGGTCAATGACAATCGATATTTAGTTTATTTGAACTTTACAATTTACAATAAAATGAAAGGGAAAGTTTAGGAAGGAAGGAAATGCATGTAAAGCAGATAGATGTGTGCTGTACCTTCTCCATGCAGCAGAGAAGGATCCAGAACCTCCATCATGTAGAGGATCTCGTTGTCTAGTTGAGGCATGTCACACTGGGCCAACACATAGGTCAGCATGGGCAGGAAGTCATCTGCCCCATACAGACAACCTGAGACACACACACACACACACAGCATTGGTATTAGCTGTCATCAAGAACGCGAGGTCTTGCAGGTGAATCAAAGCTGGGACTGAGAGACAGAAAAACAGCTTCCATCTCAAGGCCATCAGACTTAAATAGCCATCATTAGCCGTCCTCCTCCACCCAGCACCCTGCCCTGAACTTAGTCACTTTCACTAGACGCCTACCACCCGATAACTCAACCCTGCACCTTAGAGGCTGCTGCTTTATGTACATAGACATGGGATCATTGGTCACTTTAATAGTGTTTACATAATGTTTTACTCATTTCATACCATCTTACTGTATTCTAGTCAATGCCATCCTATTCAACTATTGCTGTGTATATATACACACACTATTCTATCCTACGTATTCTACAGATATACTAAATATTCTATCCAAATACTGTCCATAATGTCTATATATCACACACATATACACATTTATACTCCGGACTCCGACATTGCTTGTCCTAATATTTCTTAAATCCATTATTTTACACTACTGCACTTTTGGAGCTTGGAACACAAGCATTTTGCTACACCCGCAATAACATCTGCTAAATATGTGTATGTGACAAATAACATTTTATTTGAGAGTCGGTGTGTGTATGCGCATGCATCTACACTGAGTTTACAAACACTAGGAACACCTTCCTAATATTGAGTTGCACCCAGTCCCCTTTTGCCCTCAGAACAGCCTCAATTTGTTGGGAATGGACTCTACAAGGTGTCGAAAGCGTTCCACAGGGATGCTGGCTTATGTTGACTCCAATACTTCCCACAGTTGTGTAAAGTTGGCTGGATGTCCTTTGGGTGGTGGACCATTCTTGACACATTTGGGAAACTGTTGAGCTGTAAAAACCCAGCAGCGTTACAGTTCTTGACACTCAAACCCATGTGCCTGGCACCTACTACAATACCAGGTTCAAAGGCACTTCACCATCTGAATGGCACACATACACAATCCATGTCTCAAGGCTTGAAAAGCCATCTTTAACCTGTCTCCTCCCCTTCATCTACACTGACTTGAAGTGGATTTAACAAGTGACATCAATAAGGGATCATAGCTTTCACCTGGTCAGACTGTCATGGAAAGAGCAGGTGTTCCTAATGTTTTGTACCCTCTGTGTACACTGTATGTGTGTATACACACACACACACACACACACACACACACACACACACACACACACACACACACACACACGTGATTGGTCTTGTTTATGCATACGCATGTTACTACGTACCTGATTTGTGCTCCATGATGGTATAGATGAGTTTACATACGCGCAGCAGCATGGTCACCTTCTTCTGAGGTGAATAGAGTTTACACATGGTGTGAAACTTGTGCCGGATTTTCTCTATGTTAACTGGATCCGGAGGGAAGGCGTTGACCACACCCATTTCATGGGGCTGCCGGGCCTTGGCCAATGAGAGGTTCTCCTTGAGCTCCTGCCACGCCCCGTTGCGGACCTGGAACTCCTGGAGGGCCGCCCCCACCACACCTTTCAGGGGCTTCAAGACTATCTTATGCATGGCTTTTTCTAGGACATAGTCTGTATGGAGGAGAGAGGGAGAAAGAGACTATTATTTTGACAGCAAATACTGAAATGGCACCATCCATCTGTATGATTAATGAATTGCAAAAGTCTTACTCGATTCCTGGTTGCAGTAGGAGTGGGATTCAATCCATATCATGTCATAAAGACATTATGTAGACCTCAGCTTTACAAGCTTACTCAAAGAGTGGCTAATAGGAGCCATGATATCATAATACACACAGGATAAATGCAGACAGGGAATCCAAACCACAGAGCTGAATAAGCCCCACAGAGAGAGATCGTACTGACTGTGCAGTGGAATGGGGCAAACTCAGCAGATTATACTGAAGACATCTGCAGACTGAGCCACAGCTTCCTCCAACACTGAATATTCAACTCGTTCCCTAATTCTCTCGACTCACTCAACACCCACTTTTCTTTCTTTCCTATCCCATCTGCCAGATTGTCAAAGGCGAGTCTCTGGTCCCAAGCATTTGTTATCTAAACTTCTCAAAAGTTATGACTCAGTCTCTGAATGTGCGTATCAACAAGTCCTTCTTCCTCGTTCCGTAAGTCAAGATCAGCAACACATTTCCTTGTAGGTGTTACATCACTGTATCATTATCAAAAGCATTGTATAAAAAATACTGATATTTTCCAGTAAGCAGTATAACTACCGAAACAGATTAAACCAGACTTGACACATCACTGGCAATCAGACTTCAAAGCACACATGTCAACTTGGATATCACCCTGTCATCTTTTATGAAGTCAGCCTCTCTCTGTCTCTGTCGCTTCCCTGTCTTTTCCATGCAGAGGTAGAGCACGTCTGGCATCCTATAGTTCTGTTAAAGTGGTTAAAAGCCCTGGAATGCAGTGCTAGCATTTCAAGACCTCAGGCCTGCAGTTGGGCTCAGCACATGAGTTTTCCAGTGGGAGCACATATGTACAGACACACGCAAGCAAAATCCCCTGTGCCCTTTGTTTTTGCATGCATGTTTTTCCCACTTTCGCTGGACTTGGTCTTTAAACACTGTGCCTCCAGTTACTGTACAGGTACTGCTCATAACTCTGGTCATTAGCACTGTGGAATGTAATAACATGTAACCATGGAGTGGTTGCATGTAATCCTGTAGTGTAGGCCTACTAATGCAGTGGTTACACCGGCCTAACTGTATGGCTTATAGGCTATAGACATGCTAGATGTGTAGATGTTGGCAGTGTGTGTGGGCATTAGTAGGGCTGGGAATTGCCAGGGACATCACAATATTATCACGATACTTAGGTGCCGATATGATATGAATTGCGATTTGATGCTGTGATTTTGAAGGTTCCAAACACATTGCTCACCATATGTCTGCTGCAGAGGGACAAGAGAGCCATGAGAAAATAAGTTTGATCAGTCAAAAAAAGTGCTGAAAATGAATCAGCTCCCTATTTAAAAAGAAGATGGAGAACAAGGTATGAAGGAAAATACTGGAGTTTCGGAACAGCCAACTGGCGTAAAAATAATATTGTGATAGTCAAAACTATACAATATATCGTCAAAAAATAATATCCCGATATGACTATATAGATTTTTCCCCCCATCACTAGTCTGTAAAGAAGTTGGAGGTCAATGTGTGCAAACAGTATTGCTTCTCTCCTCGCCCCAACCTGGGCTTGAACCAGGGACCCTCTGCACACCAACAATAGTCACCCTCTTAAGCATAATTACCTATTGCTACACAAAATCTGTGTGAAGCAAGGGAAACAACTACTTCAAGGTCTCAGTGTGAGTGATGTCAACAATTGAAACGCTACTAGCGTGCACCGCTAACTAGCTAGCCATTTCACACCGGTTACACCTACAGTAAGTGATGAGTTGTATGGTGTGACAGAGGGGACAGATAGACACAGAGGAGCAAGCCCACTTAGGAATGAGTTAGCGTCAGCCAAGGTCACGCACTTATTTATAGTTAGGCTACTTTCCAACCACACAAACATGCAGTTTGTACTATCTGAGAGGGCCCTTCCACTTCCAATAAACATCCTCCCTCGCCCCTAATCTCACTCAGAACATCCTCCCTGCACAGCTTCCGCGCGGACCTGAGTTATGTACTGTTATGTACAGGCAAGTAGACAAACAGGCAGACAGACAGGCAGAGCTGGAGAGGAGAAGTGAATCCATTCCCACATCCAACACTGATCGTGCCATCACAGTGACATATAGCCTCAATGTGCGTCACAGAGCAGCAAACACACACGGGCGCACACATGCAGCGCAAACATTCCATTTGGAATTGGGCAATAGCGTCTCCCTTCCGCAAACTTCTCACAAACAGAGCTTCAGAACATTATATTGCGCAACTTGGCACTGAGCATAGAAAATAAAGCAAATGAAGGGAAAAAACCTGCCGTGTGGGTTTAAGAGACAAGGGTCCTTATTCTCCCCCCCTCCTCCGCTCTCCATGCTCTTTCCTCACACACCCAGAGACACATGCGAGTGTTGAACACAAAAAGAAAGAGGGAGAGAAAAAGAGGGAGAGCTATTTAGGGGCATGCAATAAAGGTTTTATCTGTGATTGGAGGAGTGGGAGAGATTACTTCATTGTTGCTTACAGAAGTACGAGATAGCAGACCCGCTCTCAGGGATGGCCAACCCTGGAGATTTTTACAACTTACTTGTGGAATAATGTCCAAGGCTCTCTAAAATGAGATGAATTGGTGCCTATAGGGCAATTCAAAAGACTGATTGGGGACCTTTTTAGTGAAGAATGTTTTTTTCTAAGATTGTGTTTTGCTTTTCGTGTAATGGTATATATATATATATATTGATGTGTAGATTTGACACAGGACTCATCTCAGCCTGACTCTCTGTCAAAATAAAAAAGGTAAAAAATATATAATCCTAACCACAATGGCCAGCTCACACACACATGCGTACAGACTTGCGCACTGAGCTGCTCTCGCCCCGTCTATAGGCATACACAGTCTAGTCCAGTTCGTATATTTCCAGATCTGATCGTTTTTTAAATATTTTCTTTAGCTGTTTGGTTGTCTCAATGTCAACTAATTACCCATTTCAAAGATGACAATGGAACAACTTTGAAGTTCAATGTACATTTTTACTGTGACGTCTAGCAAATTAGCAATGGTTAATCAGCATCTGATGTCCAATAGTTGCAGAAATGTTGTATAACAGTAAAAACGCACATATTTGCACACACCCCTCCCCACTCACCAATTTGGTCCTCTGGGATGAGTGACTCGATGGGGGGGTCCAGCTCAGAGCTCTGCCGTAGGTAGCTCTTCATCTGGGTGATGAAGTGGCGTAGCGTCTGCAGCAGCTCCAGCCCTGAGGCGTGGCACTGCCAGGCCTGGCAGCCCCCTCCCTCCTGCAGGAAGCTCAGGTAGTCCTGCACCAGGCAGCCAAAGTACGAGCCCTTATCCCTGGACAGCTCCAGGACTCTCCGTATGGCCCGTTTCTCAGGGGTTAGGAGAGAGCTGAACACCCCACTCATCTTACGGAAGTGGCCCCTGAGGGCCTGCTGGATGACCATGGCCCCGGCACTGGCTCGTCGTTTGGTGCGCAGCCCGGGAGGGGTGATGGTCAGGTCCTGGTCTTGGTCGTTCTCCACGCTCACTCCAAAGACTGCTTCGTCTTCATCATCATCATCTTCCTCCATGCTGCTGTAGGGGTGGGTGAGGGGCAGCACCAGGTTATTGGTGGTGGGTGGGCTGGGTTCAGCGAGTGGGGGGAAGAAGCCCTGGGAGAAGTCTACTGAGTCGGTGGAGTCGTCGGTGGAAATGCTCATGTCGCTCAGGCGCTGGATGCAGTCCTCTTCTCTTCCGCCTCTTCCTCTTCTTCCACTTCCTCCTCCTTCCTCTCGGCAGGAGAGGGCTTGGTCTTGAGTGGACGGGCTGTTTCCCTCTGTGTTGTCATCGGTGGTGGTGGTGTTTCTCAGTGACCGCTTAGCCAGACTGAGAGCTATGGCATTCTCAATAGTCTGGTCATCGAGAGCAAGACGGCAGTCGACGTTGCTTGGGGAGGAGAGGGACAGGGGGATAGAGATGGGGGTACTGATGCTGCGCTTCTTGGGAGGGGAGGAGGAGAGGAAAGAGGAGGAGAGGAAAGATGAGGAAGGGCTGATGCTGAGAGAGGAGCCCAGGCGGGAGAGAAGGCCACTGCCCTTCCTCTCTCCCACCCTCTCCTTCTCTTTGGGGGGGTTGATCCAGGATATCTTCTCAGGCATGCTGCGCTGGCGTTGAGGGGAGGCAGGGCGACGGGGGGCACAGTAGGGAGGTGGGGGGCGAGGAGGTGGCGGGAGGGAAACTCTGTTAGCCTGGCTCACGCTGCCACAGCTGTGATGATGCTGGGTGCTGTTGCCAGGGCTATCACTCTGAGGGCTGTCGCTATGGGGTTGAGGGCTGTCTTTAAGTCGCTCTGGGTTGCTGGTACAGTGCTGTTGTTGTACTTGTACAGTTGTAGCTGTACTGCTATTGTTTAGGTGCTGGGGGTTGTTGTTATTGTGGCTGGTGTAGGAGGGAAAGGTGTGGTTGCCACCCTCTGGGTGGTGAACCTTTAGGAAGAGGGGGTTGATGAAGCAGAGAGCCCCGTTGGACTGGGAACACTTCAGCTGGGACGGGGTGCGGGTAACCAGGGGGGTGTAAACGGATCTCTGCCTCAGGCTAGGTGATTGGTCGTGGGTGGTTGTCCTGGACAACGAGGAGAGAGAACTCCTCCTGCGGCACCGCTCAGAGTCCCAGAACCCTGCAGGAGAGAGAGAGAGGTTCAAACACTACAACAGCAACATTACTGTAACATAACACTAACATTACATTATCATCATGCCAATATTATTTCTATGTTGCCCTAACTCACAATAACATTACCGGTCAAACACTGCCAGAGTCAGCCTGATATTACACAACAGAAAAACATAAGGGTAACATGATACTGTAATATTAAACATGTTTAAGGGAGGGTTCAGGATTTTGTCAATGGCTCCCTTTATATACCTCCCCAGTATCAGATGAATTTGTGGATACCATTTTGATGTCTCTGTGTTCAGTTTGAAGGAAGTTGCTAACATGCTTTAGCGCAATGACGAAGTCTACAGGAACAGCCAGCATTGGCTCGGGAAACTACCTGTAACCTCCTTCACCCGTCATTCAGGGCAGGTGGGGCTCGCCACTGATCTGCTCCAGTATGAAGGAGACCATGTTTGTATGAGGCTTTATTAACTAAATTATTATTCTTTTTTTTACAAACTGATGACACATAATGCCAAAATAACATGAAAAACAGGCAACAACAAAAATATAATATATTATTTATTATGTTATTTTGGCATTTATGTCACATATCAGCTTGCAAACAATGTAATTTATTTTTTAATCATTGAGTTAAAAAGATGGTCTCTTTTTTGCTTTCTTAAGGTAGCTCCAAAATGCAGGTGTTTCAGCCTAGATCAAGTGCTTTCGGTGGTGGTGCAGCCAGCAGAATATACGGAGTGTAGGGGCTGGTAATGTTCTCTAGTTGCGCCGTGATTGGCTCAGTGTTCTGTCACTCATGGGGACCCTACATCACCGCAAAATCCATTGGACATAAACATTACACAACAAGTTCGAAATTCCAAATTCAACAATGAGTGGTTTGGAAGGAATCAGTGACTAACTGAAAGCATTGCAAATGCTATTCAGTGGAGTGGGTGTGTTGTCCAAATCTGGGTTTAAGGGTCTCTTTTCCAAGTTTAAAAGGATAAACATTCAACATTGGCCTTGCTGTCAATCCAGCATGACTTCTGCCGCGTTCAAGACAACTGGAAACTCGGAACTAGGAAATCTCTGACTTCTGTGAATTCAAGACAACTGGAAACTCGGGGGGGGGGGGGGGGGGGGGGGGGGGAACTAGCTCCGACTGGGAAAATACGTTTGAATGGTCATCCAACTCGGAATTGTAAGTCGGAAACTCAGGCCTCTTCCCAGAGCTCCGACCTGAAGATCACTGACGTTGTGATTCGACCTCGTTTTTTTCCCCGAGTTCCCAGTTGTCTTGAAAGCACCATAAATCCAGAGAACGCCAGACTTTGATAACAAAGTTTGATGACAACATTTGCCCACGAAGGACCTCCTGTGAGTCCTAAATATATTGTATGCTACTGCATAAATTATGTAATATGCCAGGTAGATGTATACTGTAGCTAAAACTGTAATACTAAGTGTATGTTGTGTAGTAAACTGTTAGTAACCCATGTGCCTCACCCTAATAATTGACATGCTAAAATATCCACTAGAGCAGATGCATACAAATGGAAAGGTATCGAGAAATTAATCTGACTGGGGAAGTGGATAAATCCTGAACTATCCATTTTAAAAACGGAGGCTACAATAGCCCGATAATAACACTGATACAGCTAAGTTACTGAAAAAGTAGGCACAACAATGCCAATACACATCAACGTTACACCATCGAGTCAATTAAGCTACTGTTATCATACCACGTTACCAATGCCTATTACCTACGTCACATATTAATACGCGTTGAAAATAAATACAGCCATACCTGCATAATGCCAACGCAGTAACGTTCCAATCAGTACGATATAACGTTAACCATAAAGGACTAACGAAGAACAGCGCTGGACACCACTGTACACAGACAGCAACTTCGCAACCAAAGCCATATACCAAACAATGATACTCTATGACAGAACTAAACCTACTGCTATACGAGACACGTCCAACTGAAGAGCTCATACATCAGTGCTGTACTAGACTGAGAAAACTCACTCTGTAGAACAATAAAATACACAAAGCCGTACCAGACACAGCCAAAGTCACATCACAATGTAAGAGCAAACATTGACTTACTGTACTCACAGAAGACAAAGACCAGCTCTGATTTTAGTTTACCGTAGTTTTAGTAGTGTGACAACTTTAGAGCACACTGCTGCCTCTGTCCAGCCTTGCTGTCGTGTCTCACACACACGGATTGTGTTATGACTCACACATGCTAATAAGTGCGTGGGGGCGGGCTGTCAACAGAGCATTCTCTCCTCCCCCAGTCACCCCCCCACTCAAAGTTTTTCCTACCCAACTCCTCCAGACTTCTTTTGCTTGACTGGTTTTCGTTATTCTTTCATTAAGCAGCTCTCCATTTTTGTTAATCAGTTACCTTTACAGTCCATTTTTGTGCCTTGTCAACAATAGCACAGTGGCATTTAATCTGATATTTCTTGTGTTCTGGAAAATATTGTTATTGATAAAAGTTTGAGAAGTGTCAGCAGCATAGCACGATGCATCCCAACGCTGGCAAGGATCTGAAGTTAAGCAGGGATAGATGGGAGACGAGAGGTGGTATTGGAGGGCCAGTAAAGGACACTCTTTCCTCTGGCCTTAAAGGACAACTGCCCCTTAGAACCGATTTCTCTGGTTGTAAACAGCCTGTGTGGCATCGATATGAGTCAGAAACAATGTGTGTCAAAATTGACTACAAAGTGTAAATAGGATAATTTTGGTCATAAAGTCACATCCAAAATTGAGTTTGGCAAGTGAATGCATCATGATTTAAGGGGGTTATTTTAGATTACAATTATATCAACAATTCATGCCCCCTTTTGCCTATTAACATGATCGTGGAACCATGTTTTCTGGGAAAAGACTGGGGTCGTTTGCTTTGCATGGCCCGATGCCCTGGGCAGGCAGAGACCTCTCCTTAGGAAGACTAATGGAATGGTTTTAAAGGAGCAAACCCACCTACCTGGCAAATCTGGCCATGCAAAACAAGTTCAGACAACCGTGTATCTTTGGCAGTAGCTTCAAGTGCAATGCACATATTGATCGGAAAATAGTTATTCTAGTGAATATGGTCTTCCGTAAAGTTGTTCAATCATATGGCCAGGATCTGGATTACATCAAACTCAATCTCCACGTTTGAACGTGTATCTAGTGCCTGGTGTTGTTGATGACAGCGAGTTGTTTACACTAGCTACATTATTGGATAATGCTAGCGAGTTGCAAGGTGTTGGAGAACAAGTGTCTCATGAAACACATTCCAGACACTGGTTCTTGCCATCTTGGCATAACTGTGATTTGACAGAAATATTCACTAGCAAATATTAGATAGGCTGTTCAGGAATCTTATGGCTTGGGGGTAGAAGCTGTTGAGAAGCCTCTTGGACCTAGACTTGGTGTTCCAGTACCGATTGCCGTGAGGTAGCAGAGAGAACAGTCTATGACTAGGGTGGCTGGAGTCTTTCCTCTGACACCGCCTGGTATAGAGGTCCGGGATTGCAGGAAGCTTGGCCCGGTTATGTACAGGGCCGCACACACTACCCTCTGTAGTGCCTTGCGGTCAAAGGCCGAGCTGTTGCCATACCAGGCAGTGATGCAACCCATCAGGATGCTCTCGATGGTGCAGTTGTAGAATCTTTTGCCAAATCTTTTCAGTCTCCTGAGGGAAAATAGGTTTTGTCGTGCCCTCTTCACTGCTGTCTTGGTGTGCTTGGACCATATTAGTTTGTTGGTGATGTGGACGCCAATGAACTTGAAGCTCTCAACCTGCTCCACTGCAGCCCCATCCATGAGAAGGGGGGGGCGTGCTCGGTCCTCCTTTTCCTGTAGTCCACAATCACCTCCTTTGTCTTGATCACATTGAGGGAGAGGTTGTTGTCCTTGCACCACATGGTCAGGTCTCAGACCTCCTCCCTATAGGCTGTCTCATAGTTGTCAGTGATCAGGCCTACCAGTGTTGTGTCATCAGCAAATTTAATGATGGTGTTGGAGTCGTGCCTGGCCTTGCAGTCATGAGTGATTTTAGCTCATTTGTTGTGATTGAATGGCAAATAAACAACCACGTGAAACCACACCCCGAAGACAACTCTTTTGCCTTCATTCATGGCCGCTTGCATTTCTTAATGAGCATTGATGAAAAAACGACGCCAAATCAAGAAGTGCAGTTCTCCGTTAAGATCAAATCCCAATGCCCCTGTTGTGAACATAAAATAATGTAGAAAGTCACTTGTCTTGGATGAAAATCACACATTCATCCCTAAAGTCTGAATAATAACTGTTGTCTGCGAGGGGTGAACTTGTTGCATCTAAAATCCTGTCTCGCAGGTTACACACCTGAGGCACTGGGAGGGTGTGGCCTAACGGGGAAACGTTCTGGTTTAAAAAACTGTCACCTGGGAAAATCTAGTTTGAGCTGAGGAATATGAAGCGAGTGAAACCTGAAATACAGGCAGATGATGACAGAGTGAATAAATACTGCCAAAGTTCAACATCATGGTAAAGAGAAATGTCTGCTTATGGTTCACTGCTTGAAAAACGTACTTATCAAGCATCTGCTAGTATGTCCAACAAATGTGCACTTCCTTTTCAATCATGCTCAACTTCTGCTGGTCTGTTAACCAGACAAATGGTTGAATAGATAGAATGAAAGAAAGTCTACTTTCTCTGAAGCATAGATAGACACAGCCCAACTGTATTGAAATCAGACCCACATCAAGGGTACCGATCTAGACGTCAGAACTGAGCACTCGTGTCTTTTGTTATGTCCAAAGCCATGTTTCAGTGACGTGACATAGCCTACCTACACACGGCTCATAGAGCATGGTCACCTATATGAACGTCATTAAAATCCATGTGAACCTTCAGTGATGCGCATCTACCTCAACACACACACAAACCCAAGCATTGTTTAAGTCTCAATGCGGTCTCCTCACGTTAATCAGAGGGAAAAGCTACACAGTGGGCCTGTTGTGTGTGAAGATCACTCGAAACCACACCAAAGGAAGCATGTTATCAAATCAGTGTGTCACCGAGGCTAGTATAGGGCCTATACATTGGCTCTTTCAGAGGCAGTGCGACATTACAGCTTTGGCACAGAGAGAGCACATTGCACAGTGACTGAGTTAAAGGTCTAAGACCCCAGTGAGGCCTACTCGTGGTTCCAGGGCCCCAATGCTCCCCTCATCATGTGCCTAGCAGCCACTGATTTGGGGCTCAGAGAGGCATTATTCCTATGGGTGACACACAGAGCTTTGGGCTTTTACTAATTTAACTTGGAGAATGTGGTTAAATGTGATTTACAAGAACAGCCTAAGGAAGAACATTTGCTTGGTTTTAAACAGAACGTGGGATTAGACCAAAAGTACTCACAAGACTTTTCTAAAGCGACTACAGTCAACTAGCATGACCATCCAGCTACAGAGTGAGGCTACACTTTTAATCTTCATGCTTCAGATATGCATTAAATCAATACAAATGTACAGTATCAGTCTAGTGGACATTCACCTGCTCCTAGCTTGGCCACCTCCTCCAAGTCTGTTGGCGTCCTGGCTGCAGAGATGGCTTCAGGAAGCTTTAGAGTGAATGGCAAGACATCCCTAAGAGAGAGGCAGACAGAGTCAATATGTGAGATGAATGAGAGAGAAAGAAAGAAAGAGTGAATTAATCCCTGTCCCATCTATCTATACACACACACAACCAGTCAAAAGTTTGGATGCACTTACTCATTCAAGGGTTTTTCTTTATTTTTAAAATTTTACACATTGTAAAATAATAGTGAGATCATCAAAACTCTGAAATAACACATTTGGAATCATGTAGTAACCAAAAAAAGTGTTAAACAAATCCAAATATATTTGAGATTCTTCAAAGTAGCCACCCTGTGCCTTGACAGCTTTGCACACTTGGCATTCTCTCAACCAGCTTCATGAGGTAGTCACCTGGAATGCATTTCAATTAACAGGTGTGCCTTGTTAAAAGTTAATTTGTGAAATGTCTTTCCTTCTGAATGCGTTCGAGACAATCAGTTGTGTTGTGACAAGGTGGGGTGGTATACAGAAGATAGCCCTATTTGGTAAAAGACCAAGTCCATATTATGCCAAGAACAGCTCAAATAAGCAAAGAGAAACAAAAGTCCATCATTACTTTAAGACATGAAGGTCAGTCAACCTGGAACATTAAGAACTTTGAAAGTTTCTTCAAGTGCAGTCACAAAAACCATCAAGCGCCATTGTAGTTAACTCAGTAGCGGTGCTTGGGTAAATCACTGGGGAAGCCAAGCCAGAAAAAGCCAAGCTAGACAATAACAATTTAGGAAAGGGCCAATTTAAGCTAGCTAGCCACTGGAGGACAACACAACAAGCTGCCACAATAGGAGTGACGACAAATCCAAACTGGCTTCCCTTGACACTTTTTTGGTGCGCCAGGAAAATGTTAATTGCTTAACTTGGGTCAAATGTTTCGGGTAGCCTTCCACAAGCTTCCCACAATAAGTTGGGTGAATTTTGGCCCATTCCTCCTGACAGAGCTGGTGTAACTGAGTCAGGTTTGTAGGCATCCTTGCTCACACACGCTTTTTCAATTCTGCCTACAAATTTATGGGATTGAGGTCAGGGCTTTGTGATGGCCACTCCAATACCTTGACTTTGTTGTCCTTAAGCCATTTTGACACAACTTTGGAAGTATGCTTGGGGTCATTGTCCATTTGGAAGACCCATTTGCGACCAAGCTTTAACTTCCTGACTGATGTCTTGAGATGTTGCTTCAATATATCCACATCATTTTTCTTCCTCATGAAGCCATCTATTTCGTGAAGTGCACCAGTCCCTCCTGCAGCAAAGCACCCCCACAACATGATGCTGCCACCCCCATGCTTCACGGTTGGGATGGTGTTCTTCGGCTTGCAAGCTTCCCCATTTTTCCTCCAAACAATAACAATGGTCATTATGGCCAAACAGTTCTATTTTTTTTTTCATCTGACCCTATGACATTTCTCTAAAAAAGTACAAATCTTTGTCCTCATGTGCAGTTGCAAACTGTAGTCTGGCTTTTTATGGCGGTTTTGGAGCAGTGGCTTCTTCCTTGCTGAGCGGCCTTTCAGGTTATGTTGATACAGGACTCGTTTTACTGTGGATATATACTGCTCAAAGAAATAAAGGGAACACTTAAACAACACAATGTAACTCCAAGTCAATCACACTTCTGTGAAATCAAACTGTCCACTTAGGAAGCAACACTGATTGACAATACATTTCACATGCTGTTGTGCAAATGGAATAGACAACAAGTGGAAATTATAGGCAATTAGCAAGACTCCCCCAACAAAGGAGTGGTTCTGCAGGTGGTAACCACAGACCACTTCTCAGTTCCTATGCTTCCTGGCTGATGTTTTGGTCACTTGAATGCTGGCGGTGCTTTCACTCTAGTGGTAGCATGAAACGGAGTCTACAACCCACACAAGTGGCTCAGGTAGTGCAGCTCATCCATGATGGCACATCAATGCGAGCTGTGGCAAGAAGGTTTGCTGTGTCTGTCAGTGTAGTGTCCAGAGCATGGAGGCCCTACCAGGAGACAGGCCAGTACATCAGGAGACGTGGAGGAGGCCGTAGGAGGGCAACAACCCAGCAGCAGGACCGCTACCTCCGCCTTTGTGCAAGGAGGAGCAGGAAGAGCACTGCCAGAGCCCTGCAAAATGACCTCCAGCAGGCCACAAATGTGCATGTGTCTGCTCAAACGGTCAGAAACAGACTCCATGAGGGTGGTATGAGGGCCCGACATCCACAGGTGGGGGTTGTGCTTACAGCCCAACACCGTGCAGGATGTTTGGCATTTGCCAGAGAACACCAAGATTGGCAAATTCGCCACTGGCGCCCTGTGCTCTTCACAGATGAAAGCAGGTTCACACTGAGCACATGTGACAGACGTGACAGTCTGGAGACGCCGTGGAGAACGTTCTACTGCCTGCAACATCCTCCAGCATGACCGGTTTGGCGGTGGGTCAGTCATGGTGTGGGGTGGCATTTCTTTGGGGGGCCGCACAGCCCTCCATGTGCTCGCCAGAGGTAGCCTAACTGCCATTAGGTACCGAGATGAGATCCTCAGACCCCTTGTGAGACCATATGCTGGTGCGGTTGGCCCTGGGTTCCTACTAATGCAAGACAATGCTAGACCTCATGTGGCTGGAGTGTGTCAGCAGTTCCTGCAAGAGGAAGGCATTGATGCTATGGACTGGCCCGCCCGTTCCCCAGACCTGAATCCAATTGAGCACATCTGGGACATCATGTCTCGCTCCATCCACCAACGCCACGTTGCACCACAGACTGTCCAGGAGTTGGCGGATGCTTTAGTCCAGGTCTGGGAGGAGATCCCTCAGGAGACCATCCGCCACCTCATCAGGAGCATGCCCAGGCATTGTAGGGAGGTCATACAGGCACCTGGAGGCCACACACACTACTGAGCCTCATTTTGACTTGTTTTAAGGACATTACATCAAAGTTGGATCAGTCTGTAGTGTGGTTTTCCACTTTAATTTTGAGTGTGACTCCAAATCCAGATCTCCATGGGTTGATAAATTGGATTTCCATTGATTATTTTTGTGTGATTTTGTTGTCAGCACATTCAACTATGTAAAGAAAAAAGTATTTAATAAGATTATTTCATTCAGATCTAGGATGTGTTATTTTAGTGTTCCCTTTATTTTTTGAGCAGTGTAGATACTTTTGTACCGGTTTCCTCCAGCATCTTCACAAGGTCCTTTGCTGTGGTTCTGGGATTCATTTGCACTTTTCGCACCAAAGTACGTTCATCTCTAGGAAACAGAACGCGTCTCCTTCCTGAGCGGTATGACTGCTGCGTGGTCCCATGGTGTTTGTACAGATGAACGTGGTACCTTCAGGGGTTTGGAAATTGCTCCCAAGGATGAACCAGACTTGTGGAGGTCTACAATTTGTTTTCTGAGGTCTTGGCTGATTTCTTTTGATTTTCCCATGATGTCAAGCAAAGAGGCACTGAGTTTGACGGTAGGCCTTGAAATACATCCACAGGTACACCTCCAATTGACTCAAATGATGTCAATTAGCCTATCAGAAGCTTCTAAAGCCATGACATCATTTTCTGGAATTTTCCAAGCTGTTTAAAGCTTGGAATTGTGATACAGTGAATTATAAGTAAAATAATCTGTCTGTAAACAATTGTTGGAAAAATTACCCGTGTCATGCACAAAGTAGATGTCCTAACTGACTTGCCAAAACTATAGTTTGTCAACAAGACATTTGTGGAGTGGTTGAAAAATTAGTTTTAATGACTCCAACCTAAGTGTATGTAAACTTCCGACTTCAACTGTAGATGGCCTACACATAGAGACAGAGGGGCGCTGTTTCACTCACTCGAATGCTTTCTCCGATGAGATACTGTACATTCAGCCTCTTGCGAATGTAAGGAAAATCATGAAATACAGAGAGATGAAAAATGCATGTTTTTTTCTTGGTACATTTTTGCGAGAAGCCTGGCTTCCCTTGGCATCCATGAATACACGCCACTGAATTAATTAACAGGTTTCTGCGCTGAAATAGCTGAAATATTTGCTTAAGTGAAAACTACAACTCCCTTCTGCCCAGTGTCCCATATAGTTTGACTTCATTTCTCTCATAAATTGGATTTCTCTGTAGAAAAACAGCATGTTGGTCTCACAAAAAACCCAAACAATATGTAGTTAAAGTAATTGAACCGTCGGTCAATTAGTTGTTTAATAACCCCCCCCCCCCTCAAATAATTGCTCAACACTAGTAATTGGAATTGTTATAGTGCAGACTAGACTGACAATGATAGTTTGAAGAAAACAGTGTAATAGTTTCATATAACATGAACTGATGAGGTGGCCAGTAAATGCTATTCTCTGAACTTCAACTGATTCAGGTTCTTTCAGTACCCTCTGGGCTCCATGTGTTTGTCTTCAAAAGGAATAGGTGATTTATAGCTGGGATGAGAAAGGTACAGTTTTTGTGGGGTGTGTATGTGTGTGTGTTACCTGCTGATGCAGCAGAAAGCCACAAGATGAAACAGGTTTGCAAAGCTGAGGCCCGATCCCTCCAAGGAGAATGCTGTGGAGAAATTTATATTTAAGGAACCGTGAGACATTTCCATAGGCTATTCCCATAAATCAGAACAGCAATATTCCTAGACGAGAGAAGGAGTGATGTTTTCACTTGGGAACTACAGTGACATACCATACACACACAAGTTGCATTATCACAAGTAGTTAACTTATCACTGTTTCCCAATGTTATTCATTTCATTATGGTCTTCTGAGACACAACTTAATAGAAAAACTATTGCTCCCACGTTTGGGTCACTCTACTAAGACAACAGGGTACACATCTGGTGCCTTGCTGGTTCATTTGCCAAGGCAAGAAGAGGCAGACACAAAGGCAACTGCATACAACAAGTCTTTAATAACCCATAAACGTGTCCCAGATCTGGAAAAAAGGGATGGACGGAGAGAGAGAAAGAAAAAAAAAGTACATTTTAATAGAGATTGGGGTATGCCGGATGTGATAGAGATGGAAGGAAAGAAAGAGGTAGAGAGAGTGAGGGAGGGGGAGAGAATGTGTATTTACATTTAAGAGGGGAAATTGGGGAAGTGGGTTAAATCCAGACAGCAGACCAGCGAGCAGTCCTCATCTGTTACCTGAACTCCATTACTAATGCTTAACTTGGACGAATTCTGAGCTTGAGAAGAGCAACAGGATGTCAAAGTCTGCTGTGTAATGTCAAAACATTATGTCCACATTTACATAAAAGTACTCTACATTTGCACATTTCTAGCCTGGATACTTGACTCTTGCTGCATCAAACAGTACTCAAGTTAGCGGGGAAAAAAACAAAAATAACTTAAGATCAGCATCTACACTGAACAAAAATATAAACACAACATGGAACAATTTCAAAGCTTTTAATGAGTTACAGTTCATATAAGGAAATCAGTCAATTGAAATAAATAAATGCCTTAATCAATGGATTTCACAAGATGATCCCGCCGGTTGGATGTACTGCCAAATTATCTAAAACAACATTGGAAGCAGCTTATGATAGAGAAATGAACAATCAATTCTCTGGCAACAACTCTGGTGGACATTCTTGTAGTCAGCAGGCCAATTGCACGCTCCCTCATGCCGTTTAATCAGCTTCTTGATATGCCACACCTGTCAGGTGGATGGATTATCTTGGCAAAGAAAAAAAATGCTCAATAACAGGAATATAAACAAATGTGTGCACAAAATGTGAGAGAAATAAGCTTTTTGTGCGTACGGAAAATTTCTGGGATTTTTTATTTCAGCTCATGAAACTACCACTTTACATTTTGCGTTTATATTTTTGTTCAGCATACATTTGGACAATGTCACTACACTTCAACATGATTGTTCCATGGCTAAACAACGCCCAGTTAGCTGCCTAGCTCAGTGAGGCTTTTTGCAGGAGAGATGCGTGTGTTTTCCAGGCATTTGCCTACGCCTAGTACAACCGTTTACATATAATCGGAGAGCAAGCCGCAACAGGCCATCACACGTACCAGGCTGCATCACATTAAGAAACCATACAAAGTACCTGGTCAGCCATTTTCTGGGACAACACACCCAACAAATAGTTTAATCAGATTGTTCTATTCAACCCAAGATCATCAAAAGAGAGGCAGCTATATAAAGCCTGGTTTAAGAGTGAATCTTTGTGTGACTTAACTGCATAACACATAAATACGTTCACTAAGGAAGTATTGGGAAATAGGCTTGGGGAAACACCTAGTGCTTTTCATCGACCTCAGAGTAGAGAGAGAAGAGAATAATGTTGAGGCCCAGGTAGAGAAACACCACATACCGTACTGTGACAGAAGCACATCAACACTGGTGTTGATTTAGAAGGGAGGAAAACCCGAGGGGAAATTAGAGCAAAAGGGATATAATAGATTAAAATAGAATATTCAAATAATCAGAGGAAAAATACATGTGTGTTGAGACGCTTATAATAACAGGTCTACGGGGGATACATTTGGATGATAAAGATCCCTAATAGATAGGAATTGATAGACCATGTGCTTACTGTATTGCCACTCCTTCACAGGGAAATCTTTGACGGGTGTCTCAGAGTCCTGGTCCATCCGCAGAGAAATCACCTTCCTCTGCAGGGTAGTCAACTTTCTCACCAGAAACGTCTGCAGCCAGGGGGGAAAAAAAGCCCATTGAGAAGCACAGACATCAATAAAACCGTTGAAATGGAAAAATCAGACACTTCTGAAGTATGTGTCTCATTTAGTCCTCCATTGTGTGAGATTGTAAGGGTGTCTGTGTATTGTGAGGTTGTTGCATAAATAGGAGCTTCATTTTTATTTAACCAGAAAAAGAAACCCTTGAGGTTAGAAACCTTTTTGTGAGAGGGGCCTGGCAAGGAAGTAGTCAGTGTGTACATGCAACACAAGAGCACAATACATTAAAAACAGTCACGATAGTTATTTGCTTCTATCAGAGCTTTAAACTCAGCAAGCGATACACTCTCCTCCAGTTTTAAAGTATTTAGACAAAAGGAGAATTATAGGAACATTTATTTTTCCAATTTCATCCTGGCCTTAGGTACTGTGAAAGATAGTAGCAGCTGTTTGTGATGACCTTGTGAGGATCACAGATAAGTAGGAAATACTCCAAGCACTGCTTTGCACACAAAGATGTACCAGTGCATCAGCCTTCTCATAGGAAGAGAGGGACACTTCACCATGTCATATACACTGAGTGTACAAAACATTCGGAACACCTCATAATATTGGGTGGAACTCTTTTGCCCTCAGAGCAACCTCAATTTGTCAGGGCATGGACTCCACAAGGTGTGGAAAGCGTTCCACAGTGATGCTGGCCCATGTTAACTCCAATGCTTCCCACAGTTGTGTCAAGTTGGCTGGATGTCATTTGGGTGGGGGACCATTCTTGATACAGACGGGAAACTATTGAGCGTGAAAAACCCAGCAGCGTTGCATTTGTTGACACACTCAAATCGGTGCACTGGCACCAACTACCATACCCCGTTCAAAGGCACTTCAATATTTTGTCTTGCCCATTCACCCTCTGAATGGCACACATACACAATCCATGTCTCAATTGTCTCGAGGTTTGAAAATCCTTCTTTAACCCGTCTACTTTTCTTCAACTAGGGGGCAGTAGGTAGCCTAGTGGTTAGAGCGTTGGGCCAGTAACCAAAAGGTTGCTGGATCGAATCCCCGAGCTGACAATGTAAAATAAATCTGTTGTTCTACCCCTGAACAAGGCAGTTAACCCACTTCATTGTAAATAAGAATGTATTCTTAACTGGCTTGCCTGGTTGAATTTTAAAAAATCTACACTGACTGAAGTGGATTTAACAGGTGACATCAATAAAGGATCATATCTTTTACCTGGAAAATCTGTCATAGAAAGAGCATGTGTTCCAAATGTTTTTTTTACACTCAGTGGTTCTGAGTTCTGGGGGACGCAAGGGTCCGGCAGGGGGTACCTTAAGGAACTCAGTCAGGCGTTCAACTTGCTCCTGAAAGTTGCTCAAGGTGCAACTTCGAAATTGGGTTGTGCATCATCAGTTTTCTTCTTGTCATGTCAGTCATTGCAGACCTTCGAGAGCTATTTATAACTTTTTAGAAATATCCAGATCAACTAGCCCATGTCAGCTATCATTTTTTAGCCCATTGATTTTGTTGTTTGAGTCACTCAAATATCACATGAACACACATAAGACATGACAAAATGTGTAGAATTATAGGAAATATGAGTGAGGGGTCTTGCCTTTGTTATAAATTAAGCGCCAGTGATAGTGTCCAGTATCTTATGGGTGCTACTCTATGGATAAGGGGAGACTCATGAACATGATGGTTTTACCATTTTGCTCTACGACCCCCACAACTGTCACGGGTTAAAACATTTTATGGACGTATGAAGGTAGTTTTGTGGCAAAAAAAACAAACATTATTTCCTGAGCTTTCTTACATCTCCAAGATATAGGACACACACTTCAAAACCTTGATTCATTTTTTACATGTATTAATGTGGTATTCAATACATTTCTATGGGCTATAGTAGTGAAGGCCAAATAAAAGGCCACATTCAATATTTTTATGATGCCTACAGGGGTCCTAAAATTCAAAATCAAATGGCTAAATGATCCATGGTATGACCTTAAAAATAATTCCATATGTTAGCTTAGTGCATCTGGTCTCACCCCAGTGGGCTGTGGTTGCAGTTTGCGTGTGGCTTCTGCCCGGCTCAGTCCCAGCTGCAGCCACACAGTGTGCGTTTGCACCAGCCTGTCCAGCACACTCATCCTTCTACGCAAAGAGTCGTAGCCTGAATCCTTAACTCCAGCAAGCCCCGCCCTCACGCCAACACAGGAAGGAGCCTGTAGGAACAGACCTCCCACCTGCCCATCTAGCCTGAGAGGGGGAGAAAGACCAAATTAGAAATATACAATTTAAATCCTCTATTTGTTTACTGATAGTGATATCTAACGTACAGACACATGCATGCACACAGAAAACTATGCACAAACACAAGTGCACACAAACACATAATAAAAACTAGAACGTAATAGATCAGCATGAGAACCAAAAAGTATTATTGAGTTGAATCATAGTTACAAATGGATTTCAAAACTGAGAATAGCATAATAGCCCAGGAGGTTCAGTATTTCAGTGTAAAACATGTACCCAATTAAATGACTCAACGCAAGCACGCCCACCGAGGCCTTTATCCGTCACCACTCATACTTCTTCAGAAATAGGTGCTTTTTTCAATTCCATGGAAACTGCTTTGACATCCTATCAGGGCAGAACAGACCCGCTAGCACCACTGATATTTACTAATCACCATTGGTGTGAATATTTAGCAATCTTCATATGAGGCTCATTAGGGTATATTATACACTGGGTGTACGAAACATTAGGAACACCTGCTGTTTCCATGACAGACTGACCAGGTGAATGCTATGATCCCTTATTGATGTCACTTGATGAATCCACTTCAATCCTTATAGATCAGGGGTGTCAAACTCAATCAGGGCATACTGAGAGAAAAAAAATGAATTCGCAGGCTAGACATAACCCATTATGTTTGTTTTTACAAAAACATGTGCATACAACTGCGTGCCAAACTGGTCATTGCTTAATTTGAAAAATATGGCCCTTTATAATGTCCATAGGACATAGACTGCTGTGTATATAGCATTTTAATGGAAGAGATGGAGACCCGCACACTGTAGAAAAATAGGAATAAATCTATATAGCATTAACATATTAAAACAAAATAAGAAGCACTCAAAATGTGTTGTAGTTGAGTAGCCAGCCAAGGCTAGTGCTCAAATGTCGCTGTAATAGGTCTACATAATTCTCATTTGCATAGCGTTTTGTTGCAGAGATTGTTTTTTGGTTATTCATTGTCAAGCTTTAAAAACCGAAGTTTGCAACATTTTAGTAGCCTAGCTAGGACTGTGGTATATGTCTGCACATTTTTCTTCAGCTGCGAGCTGTAACCAGGACACACGAAAGCAGCGCAATTGACGTTGAATTCACCGATGCAGGCTGTAATTTCATAACGTGGAGGACTCAACTGTTGACTCACTTATACTCGCTTGTGTCCTATTGTCCTTTAGTAGTAATGTATACCTACAGTAAGGGAAAAACGTATTTGATCCCCTGCTGATTTTGTATGTTTGCCCACTGACAAAGAAATGATCAGTCTATAATTTTAATGGTAGGTTTATTTGAACAGTGAGAGACAGAATAACAACAAAAAAATCCTGAAAAACGCATGTCAAAAATGTTATAAATTGATTTGCATTTTAATGAGGGAAATAAGTATTTGACCCCTCTGCAATACATGACTTAGTACTTGGTGGCAAAACCCTTGTTAGCAATCACAGAGATTAGATGTTTCTTGTAGTTGGCCACCAGGTTTGCACACATCTCAGGAGGGATTTTGTCCCTCTCCTCTTTGCAGATCTTCTCCAAGTCATTAAGGTTTCGAGGCTGACGTTTGGCAACTCGAACCTTCAGCTCCCTCCACAGATTTTCTATGGGATTAAGGTCTGGAGACTGGCTAGGCCACTCCAGGACCTTAATGTGCCTCTTCTTGAGCTACTCCTTTGTTGCCTTGGCCATGTGTTTTGGGTCATTGTCATGCTGGAATACCCATCCACGACCCATTTTCAATGCCCTGGCTGAGGGAAGGAGGTTCTCACCCAAGATTTGACGGTACATGGCTCCGTCCATCGTCCCTTTGATGCGGTGAAGTTGTCCTGTCCCCTTAGCAGAAAAACACCCCCAAAGCATAATGTTTCCACCTCCATGTTTGACGGTGGGGATGGTGTTCTTGGGGTCATAGGCAGCATTCCTCCTCCTCCAAACATGGCGAGTTGAGTTGATGCCAAAGAGCTCCATTTTGGTCTTATCTGACCACAACACTTTCACCAAGTTGTCCTCTGAATCATTCCGATGTTCATTGGCAAACTTCAGACGGGCATGTATATGTGCTTTCTTGAGCAGGGGGACCTTGCAGGCGCTGCAGGATTTCAGTCCTTCACGGCGTAGTGTCTTACCAATTGTTTTCTTGGTGACTATGGTCTCAGCTGCCTTGAGATCATTGACAAGATCCTCCTGTGTAGTTCTGGGCTGATTCCTCACCGTTCTCATGATCATTGCAACTCCACGAGGTGAGAACTGGCATGGAGCCCCAGGCCGAGGGAGATTGACAGTTCTTTTGTGTTTCTTTCATTTGCGAATAATCGCACCAACTGTTGTCACCTTCTCACCAAGCTGCTTGGCGATGGTCTTGTAGCCCATTCCAGCCTTGTGTAGGTCTACAATCTTGTCCCTGACATCCTTGGAGAGCTCTTTGGTCTTAGCCATGGTGGAGAGTTTGGAATCTGATTGATTGATTGCTTCTGTTGACAGGTGTCTTTTATACAGGTAACAAACTGAGATTAGGAGCACTCCCTTTAAGAGTGTGCTCCTAATCTCAGCTCGTTACCTGTATAAAAGACACCTGGGAGCCAGAATTCTTTCTGATTGAGAGGGGGTCAAATACTTATTTCCCTCATTAAAATGCAAATCAATTTATAACATTTTTGACATGCGGTTTTCTGGATTTTTTTGTTGTTATTCTGTCTCTCACTGTTCAAATAAACCTACCATTAAAATTATAGACTGATCATTTCTTTGTCAGTGGGCAAATGTACAAAATCAGCAGGGGATCAAATACTTTTTTCCCTCACTGTACGTGTGAATTCAATATCTTATACATTTTTGACGACCAAGATTACATTTTCTGTAGGCTACAGCAATGACCCGTTGGGACCGAAACTTGCCATGGACATTTAGCCAACACGTTTAAACCTTCGGTAGAAGATTGTCAGTGCCATTAGTGATGATATATTACAGCGCACTGGCTGGCTCACGTGTGAGTGGGTTTGGTAGGAGGGGTGTGTGTGACAATGCACTGCACGTTGGCAGTGCTTGCTGTGACTTGTAGCGCACCGCATTACAGGTGGTATGTAAGTGGGCCAAAATGAATTGACAACCCAAATCATTGCACGGGCTGGGTAGATATGTGGCATTGGCCTGTGGGCCTTGTGTTTGACACGTGGTGTAGATTAAGGCGAGGAGACGGGTTAAATAAGGATTTTTAAGCCTTGAAACAATTAAGACATGGATTGTATATGTGTGCCATTGAGGGTGAATGGTCAAGACAAAATATTTATGTGCCTTTGAACCAGGTATTGTAGTAAGTAGGTGCACTGGTTTGAGTGTGTCAAGAACTGCAACACTGCTGGGTTTTTAATGCTCAACAGTTTCCTGTGTGTATCAAGAATGGTCCACCACTCAAAGGACATCCAGCCAACTTGACAATTGTGGGATGCATTGGAGTCAACACAGGCCAGCATCTCTGTGGAACGGTTTCAACACCTTGTAGAGTCCATGCCCCGACAAATTAAGGCTGTTCTGAGGGCAAACGCGGGTGCAACTCAATATTAGGAAGGTGTTCCTAATGTTTTGTACACCCAGTGTAATTTACAAGTCTTTATGTACCTAATGTCAGGTAATCTGTAAATCATTTTTTGTAACCCATAATCTACACAAACATGCTTGGTGTTCACTTTGGAAATCGCTGATACTCTATCCACCTTTCCCTCTGACATCTCTTCAACACAATGACATCGTGAAACTCAGCTACCTGAATGACCAGAGCACACTATCCCCACTTGCTGGTGGAGACAGGGAACTACAGAACACCAATCATCTTTACTCACTGGCACTCATCACCATGATCCTCAAATCATGCTTATCAAACATCCAGTAACAATGAATTCAACATCTGTTATTACACTTGAACAATCTGAAAGTGGTCTGAAATTCTACACGTTCCTCAAGGAAACAAATCACTGTTTTAATGTCTTCCTCCTTTTCCCCCTCGCTCTAACATATACAGCTAACGTTAGTTTTACATCTAGAGTAAACGGATGGACAGAAAGAACAATTTTGTTAGTCAGTTTGTCTGTAGGTTTTAACACACACTTACCCCTGTAGTATTACAGGCTCTGGATCTCCCTCTGCTTGCTCAGCCTTTTGCACCATCTCCTTCTTCAGAGTCCCGATCTCCCAGACAAACGAGTCGATCAGCTATACCACAGAAAGACGAGCCGATTAGTGACGAGGGATAGAGGGCGTAAGAGCCAAACAAGTTGAGCATGTGTGTGTATAGTTCATGTATTTTCGTGTGAGACAACTTTGCACTCATTCCTGCAGACTCAGGAGCTGGGAAAATGGTCACCTCTACTGTGCATGACCCCCAAAAAAAATATTTGTCGACTGAGTCGTCTGATGCTTTAAGTGCACTGTTTGATTAAATAAGACACACAAATAACCCAAGAGGGAGCCCGACAGCAATTGATTTAGAAATGAGAAGTGCTCCTGAGTAGCATGGAGCCTCCTTTTACTGCGACAGAACGTACAGGAAATTGTGTACAGTGCAATATGCATGTCCAATATAAAAGAAACAACTGGATTTAAGCAGATTGGCCACACTAAGTGACGCTCCTCAGTGTAAACTCTGTGGATTTGGAAACTAGAAGTGCTCCTGAGTAGAATGGGCCCTTCTTTTACTGCAACACAATTGTACCAGTCCACACGAGGGGACTAAAGGGGGTTTAGCCCCCTCAGTTTTTTCCATATATAATTAATGGGCATCTGGCAAGAAATCACATTTATTTGTCGGTGATTGTGGACATTATTGAGTTCCTTGTTTCAAACCAGCAACCACTGAGGGGGACATTGGAAGCAACAGAGTCAAGAGGCGCAGTGGATTTTTTTGTTGTCTATGATGGAATATACTCTTTGAAAAGACAAGGAACTTGCCAATGTGTTTAGCACCATACTCCAAAATGCCACAAACACGTTACACGATATTCAAAATGAAATCATAGGGCTTACGAGTGAGACTGTCACTGAAGAAAGAGTTAAAGATATCGGAGTCTTGGTACACATTGAAGGTAGACGGGACTAAGGATGTGAAAATAGGAGAGCCATGACTTTCTATATGTGAAAAAGGTTTAGGGCTCCCGAGTGGCGCAGCGGTGTAAGGCACTGCATATCAGTGCTAGAGGCGTCACTACAGACCCTGGTTCGATTCCAGGCTGTATCACAACCGGCTGTGATTGGGAGTCCCACAGGGCAGAGCACAATTGGCCCAGCGTCGTCCGGGTTAGGTCCGGCTAGGCCGCCATTGTAAATAAGAATTTGTTCTTAACTGACTTGCCTAGTTAAATAAACAGGTAAAAAAATGAAACCACTGCTGGCTGGATCATTATATACACTTGAGTACGAATGGGTGGCATATTCTCAAATACCTCTTTGTGTATGAGTCTGGATAATTAACAACGGACTGAGTCAGGCTGAAGAATGTATACTCCCTAGTCTCAAAGCTTCTCCTGACTGATAAGTAGACCAGGAGATGCGTGGAGGAGTACCAAAGGTTCCGTACTCGGGCTGGGATGATAACACCACCTGCCAAGCCACAGAGATGCATTGTGCAGCCTAGACTCTAGAGGGGGAGGTATTGTCTGGGAAGAGGGTACAAACGGAGGTTATAAACATATGTGCGTGTATAATCATACTTTGTCTTTGCAGCTGTTTGACCTAGTGTGATTTAATACATCTAGCTGGAGCTTTCTTCAGAGTCTGACTGGAATTTGTACCAGAATCTTAGAACCTAACACTGATGACCTGGAATTAAATAAACATTTGAGCACAGGCCATTGTCTCTAGTTCATATTGTTTTTATAATGCTAACAATTTAGCAACGTGACTGAATGTTTGAAAATTGACGTTAGAATTATGCCTTAAAAATCTATTTACTGGACGGATCCGCTTCTCACATAAGCTTTTAAAATCAACAGGTTAGTGGTTAAAAATCGATGATTCTGGGGGTCAATTACCTTATGGCAAGCTGTTGGAAATGTGACAAACATTAATGAGTATGCCGTTTGTGATGAGAATAAAGACAGTTATTTTATCAAGACATGACAAGGACAGCTGGTAGGGCTAAGCATGAAAAGTAATTGAAAATTCCCATGAAAGTGAGATGAGAAAATGATGGTTGGTATAGCTTGGGTGATCCATTTTAGTCCAATTAATATTGTAAGGCAAAATATTGTGATGTTGATGCATGGTTCATTTTCATAAATTTCAAACCTATAGTATTAATTATTCAGATCGACACATGAAATTATGGTTGATAGTACATTTGTTGAAACAGCCTTTATTACAGCATAGCAAAGATTTTAAAAAAGCAGTTGTGAAACTGTTTTATCCGACATGTTGCGGTTGCATGAGGCTTGGAGCACACTGAATCAGTAGGCTATTAAACAAACACTCAAACAGGCAACAGAAGCAGGATCTGTCTTATTTCTGTAGATACAGTGCCTTCAGACAGTATTCACACCCCTTGACTTTTTCCACATTTTGTGTTGTTACAGCATACATTTTTATTTTGATGAAATTTTGATTTTGTGTCACTGGCCTACTGTAACGCCTGTCGTATAGAGGGAACAAAGGCGCAGCGTGTTAAGTGCTCATAATTATTTTTATTTAAACTCAGAACACTAAAGAAAATAACAAAGAGAAAACAATCAGCTCACAGTTCTGTTAGGTACTGAAGACTACACAGGATACAACTAAACAGAAAGCAACTGCCCACAAACATACTAGAAAAAAAACCCAACATAAATATGATCTCCAATTAGAGACAACGCGAACCAGGTGCCTCTAATTGGAGATCATCCCAAAAACCTCCAACATAGAAATAGAATACTAGAACAAAACATAGAAATAGAAAACATAGACAAACCACCCAAAGTCACGCCCTGACCTACTCTACTATAGAAAATGACATCTTACTAGGGTCAGGACGTGGCACCTATACACACACACACAATTCCATGTCAACGTGGAATTATGTTTACAAATTAAGAAAAAATGAAAAGGTGAAGTGTCTTGAGTCTTAAGTATTCAACCCCTTTGTTATGACAAACCTAAATACGTTCAGAAGAAAAGATTTGCTTAACAAATCACATAATAAGTTGCATGACTCAGTGTGCAATAGTGTTTTACAATTTTTTTTGAATGACTACCATATCTCTGTACCCCACACATACAATTATCTGTAAAGTCTTTCAGTCCAGCATTGAATTTCAAAACAGAGATTCAACCAAAGACCAGGGATGTTTTCCAAATTCCTCGCAAAGAAGGGCACCTACTAGTAGATCGGTTAAATATTTTTTACGTTTTTAAAGCCGACATTGAATATCCCTTTGAGCATGGTGACGTTATTAATTACACTTTGGATGGTGTATCAATACACCTAGTCATTACAAAGATACAGGCGTCCTTCCTAACTCAGTTGCCGGAGAGGAAGAAAACCGCTCAGGGATTTCACCATGAGGCCAATAGTGACTTTAAAATAGTTACAGTTTAATGACTGTGATAGGGGAAAACTGTGGATGGATCAACAACATTGTAGTTACTCCGCAATACTAACCTAAATGACAGAGTGAAAAGAAGGAAGCCTGTACAGAATACAAATACTCCAAAACATGCATGCTGTTTCGAATAAGGCACTAAAGTAAAACTGCAAAAATCTATGTCCTGAATACAAAGCTTTATGTTTGGAGCAAATCTAACACGTCACTTGAGTACCACTTCATATTTACAAGCATGGTGGTGGCTACATCATGTTATGCTTGTCATCAGCAAGGACTAGGGAGTTTAGGATGAAAAGAAGCAGAAGAGCTAAGCACAGGCAAAATCTGAGAGGAAAACCTGGTTCAGTCTGCTTTCCAACATATTTTTATTTATTTATTTATTTTATTTATTTATTTCACCTTTATTTAACCAGGTAGGCAAGTTGAGAACAAGTTCTCATTTACAATTGCGACCTGGCCAAGATAAAGCAAAGCAGTTCGACAACATAGAAAAACACCGAGTTACACATGGAGTAAAACAACATACAATCAATGATGCAGTAGAAAAAAAATAAGACTATATACAATGTGAGCAAATGATGTGAGATAAGGGAGGTAAAGGCAAAAAATGCCATGGTGGCAAAGTAAATAAAGTATGGCAAGAAAAACACTGGAATGGTAGATTTGTAGTTTGAAGAAAGTTAAAATATAAATAATATGGTGCAAAGGAGCAAAATAAATAAAATAAATAAATACAGTAGGGGAAGAGGTAGTAGTTTGGGCTAAATTAAAGATGGGCTATGTACAGGTGCAGAGATCTGTGAGCTGCTCTGACAGCTGGTGCTTAAAGCTAGTGAGGGAGATAAGTGTTTCCAGTTTTAGAGATTTTTGTAGTTCGTTCCAGTCATTGGCAGCTGAGAACTGAAAGGAGAGACGACCAAAGGAGGAGTTGGCTTTAGGGGTGACCAGAGAGATATACCTGCTGGAGCGCGTGCTACAGGTGGGTGCTGCTATGGTGACCAGTGAGCGGAGATAAGGGGGGACTTTACCTAGCAGGGTCTTGTAGATGACCTGGAGCCAATGTGTTTGGCGACGATTATGAAGTGAAGGCCAGCCAACGAGAGCATACAGGTCGCAGTGGTGGGTTGTATATGGGGCTTTGGTGACAAAACGGATGGCACTGTGATAGACTGCATCCAGCTTGTTGAGTAGGGTATTGGAGGCTATTTTGTAAATGACATCGCCGAAGTCGAGGATTGGTAGGATGGTCAGTTTTACGAGGGTATGTTTGGCAGCATGAGTGAAGGATGCTTTGTTGCGAAATAGGAAGCCAATTCTAGATTTCACTTTGGATTGGAGATGATTGATGTGAGTCTGGAAGGAGAGTTTACAGTCTAACCAGACACCTAGGTATTTGTAGATGTCCACAAATTCTAAGTTAGAACCGTCCAGAGAAGTTATGCTGGATGGGCGGGCAGGTGCAGGCAGCGATCGGTTGAAGAGCATGCATTTAGTTTTACTTGTGTTTAGGAGCAGTTGGAGACCACGGAAGGAGAGTTGAATGGCATTGAAGCTCGTCTGGAGGGTTGTTAACAGTGTCCAAAGAAGGGCCAGAAGTATACAGAATGGTGTCGTCTGCGTAGAGGTGGATCAGAGATTCACCAGCAGCAAGAGCGACATCATTTATGTATACAGAGAAAAGAGTTGGCCCAAGAATTGAACCCTGTGGTACCCCCATAGAGACTGCCAGAGGTCCAGACAGTAGGCCCTCCGATTTGACACACTGAACTCTGTCAGAGAAGTAGTTGGTGAACCAGGCGACGCAATCGTTTGAGAAACCAAGGCTACTAAGTCTGCCGATGAGGATATGGTGATTAACAGAGTCAAAAGCTTTGGCCAGGTCAATGAATACGGCAGCACAGTATTGTTTCTTATCGATGGCGGTTACGATGTCGTTTAGGACCTTGAGCGTGGCTGAGGTGCACCCATGACCAGCTCTGAAACCAGATTGCATAGCGGAGAGGGTGCGATGGGATTCGAAATAGTCGGTAATCTGTTTGTTGACTTGGCTTTCGAAGACCTTAGAAAGGCAGGGTAGGATGGATATAGGTCTGTAGCAATTTGGGTCAAGAGTGTCACCTCCTTTGAAGAGGGGGATGACAGCAGCTGCTTTCCAATCTATGGGAATCTCAGACGACACGAAAGAGAGGTTGAACAGGCTAGTAATAGGGGTTGCAATAATTTCGGCAGATAATTTTAGAAAGAAAGGGTCCAGATTGTCAAGCCCAGCTGATTTGTAGGGGTCCAGATTTTACAGCTCTTTCAGAACATCAGCTGAATGGATTTGGGAGAAGGAGAAATGGGGGAGGCTTGGGCGAGTAGCTGTGGGGGGTGAAGTGCTGTTGAATGCAGTAGGGGTAGTTAGGTGGAAAGCATGGCCAGCCGTAGAAAAGTGCTTATTGAAATTCTCAATTATAGTGGGCTTATCGGTGGTGACAGAGTTTCCTATCCTCAGTGCAGTGGGCAGTTGGGAGGAGGTGTTCTTATTCTCCATGGACTTTACAATGTCCCAGAACTTTTTAGAGTTTGAGTTGCACGAAGCAAATTTCTGTTTGAAAAAGCTAGCCTTGGCGTTTCTAACTGCCTGTGTGTATTGGTTTCTAACTTCCCTAAAAAGTTGCATATCGCGGGGGCAGTTCGATGCTAATGCAGAACGCCACAGGATATTTTTATGTTGGTTAAGGGCAGTCAGGTCTGGGGAGAACCAAGGGCTATATCTGTTCCTGGTTCTAAATTTCTTGAAAGGGGCTTATTTAAGATGGAGAGGAAGGCATTTTTAAAAAATAACCAGGCATCCTCTACTGACGGGATGAGGTCAATATCCTTCCAGGATACCAGGGCCAGGTCGATTAGAAAGGCTTGCTCGTTGAAATGTTTCAGGGAGCGTTTGACAGTGATGAGTGGAGGTCGTTTGACCGCTGACCCATTACGGGTGCAGGCAATGAGGCAGTGATCGCTGAGATCTTGGTTGAAAACAGCAGAGGTGTAATTAGAGGGCACATTGGTTAGGATGATATCTATGAGGGTGCCAGTGTTTGCGGCTTTGGGGTTGTACCTGGTGGGTTCATTAATAATTTGTGTGAGATTGAGGGCATCAAGCTTGGATTGTAGAATGGCTGGGGTGTTAAGCATGTCCCAGTTTAGGTCGCCTAGTAGCACGAGCTCTGAAGATAGATGGGGGGCAATCAGTTCACATATGGTGTCCAGAGCACAGCTAGGGGCCGAGGGGGGTCTATAGCAGGCGGCAACGGTGAGAGACTTGTTTTTGGAGAGGTGGATTTTTAAAAGTAGAAGTTCAAATTGTTTGGGTACAGACCTGGATAGCAGGACAGAACTCTGCAAGCTATCTCTGCAGTAGATTGCAACACCGCCCCCTTTGGTCGTTCTATCTTGTCTGAAAACGTTGTAGTTAGGGATGAAGATTTCACAGTTTTTGGTGGACTTCCTAAGCCAAGATTCAGACACAGCTAGGACATCCGGGTTGGCAGAGTGTGCTAAAGCAGTGAATAAAACAAACTTAGGGAGGAGGCTTCTAATGTTAACATGCATGAAACCAAGGCTATTACGGTTACAGAAGTCATCAAAAGAGAGCGCCTGGGGAGTAGGTGTGGAGCCAGGCACTGCAGGGCCTGGATTCACCTCTACATCCCCAGCGGAGCAGAGAAGAATAAGTATGAGGGTACGGCTAAAAGCTATAAGAATTGGTCGTCTGTGACGTCCAGAATAGAGAGAAAAAGGAGCAGGTATCTGGGGGCGATAAAATAGCTTCAAGGTATAATGTACAGACAAAGGTATGGTGGGATGTGAGTACAGAGGAGGTAAACCTAGGCATTTAGTGATTATGAGAGAGATATTGTCTCTATAAACATCATTGAAACCAGAAGATGTCATAGCATGTGTGGGTGGAGGAACTGAGAGGTTGGATAAGGTATAATGAGCAGGGCTAGAGGCTCTACAGTGAAATAAGCCAATAAACACTAACCAGAACAGCAATGGACAAGGCATATTGACATTAAGGAGAGGCATGCTTAGCCGAGTGATCAGAGGGTCCAGTGAGATTCAGACAGCTAGCCGGGCCATAGGTAGCAAGCTGGTGGAAGATGGGAGGGAGGTCTGTTTTTAGCCGCCTCGTGCGTTTCCGTCTGTGGGTTAGTGGGGTTCCGTGTGGAAGGGGGGACCTGTCCAAGTTGGCAAAATAGTTAGTTATAGTGGCCCAAGAAAAGTGTCCGATAGACCTATTCAGATCGCAGCCGAAAAGACAGCTAACGATTAGCCGGCCGCAGATGGGCGATCAGGTTACGTCGCGACGGAGGGGCCAGTTGGACAACTCCCTCGGGCAGATAACGTCGGTGATCCAGTCGTGAAGACCCAATGGGGCTCCGCATCGGCAGTAAAACGGGTCAGGATAGGTGAGTTGTAGCCCAGGAGACACTTCAGCTGGCTAGCTCAGGAATAGCCCACGAGTGGCTGACGGAACTCTTCAGCTGGCTAGCTAGCTAGCTAGCTCCGTAATAGTGTGTGTTAATTCCGTGACCAACGTTGCCAATAGTCACTCAGGTAGCAGCTAGTTAGCTGCAAGATCCAGGTGTAAATGTCCAGAGCCTGCGGTAGAAATCGAGGAAAGGAGAGAGAATAGGTCCGATATGCTCTGGTCTGAGTCGCGCTGTACAAAAACTGCCGATAGCTTTTCGAGCTAATGGATAGCTGAGGACAGCTAACCGTAGCTAGCTGAACTTCAACGTTAGCCAGTGAAAATGGCTAACCTCTGGCTAGCTTCTGTCGTGGAATTCAGATGAGGTAAATAATACTTTCTTTTTTTTTTAATTGATGAGGCGGGTTGCAGGAGAGTGCTTTGAGGTTGAGTATTTAGAATAAAAAAAAAAAAAAATGTAAAAAGATAAGTGAAGAAAAAAAATATGTAAATATATATATATATATACACGGGACACGACAGGACGTCTGAACTGCTACGCCATCTTGGGACAGAATTATATATACTTGGTGAAAATTCAAATATACACTGGAGTTGCTTACCAAGATGACATTGAATATTCCTGAGTGGCCTAGTTACAGTTTTGACTTAAATCTGCTTGAAAATCTATGACAAGACTTCAAAATGGCTACCTATCAACAACCAGCTTGACCGAGCTTGACCGAGGTTAAAAAAGAATAATGTGCAAATATTGTACAATCCAGGTGTGCAAAGCTCTTAGTGACTTATCCTGAAAGACTAAGTTGTAATCACTGCCAAATGTGATTTTAACATGTATTGACTCAGGGGGTTGAAATCTTTTTATTTTTTAATTCCACTTTGAAAGAGTATTTTGTGTAGAGCATTGACAAAATATTACGATTAAATCCATTTGAATTCCACTTGGTAAAACAAAATGTGGAGAAAGTCAAGGGGTGTGAATACTTTCTGAAGGCAATGTATATCCACCAGTCGACTAAATGGGGTCAGCCCTAGTCACCTCCCAGTGTGTGTCAGAGGAGGCTGGTGAGAAGAGCTATAGGAGTAAGGGCTCATTGTAAAGGCTGGAATTGAATAAATTGAACAGTATCAAACAAAAAAATATGCAAACCACATGTTTCACTGTTCCATTTCATCAATTGACCCTGTATAACCATTTAACTGCATCCTTTTCTGTCACTGTAGTAGAAATATCCAATCAGGACAAGTTAACACAGTTAATACACAACCAGCAATGAAATTGAGGTTAGTCAACGTACAGGCATATTGCCATATTTTGACCATAAAATTTTTCACAGAAGAGCCACTTCCCCTTTACTGACTGACCAAGGCTACAAGGAAAGAGAAACAGAGAAAAGAAAAGCAAGACAAAATGCCCACTAAGACAACAAACCAGATGAGAAGCCAGACTCGCATAACATCCTCTAACCTAAAACATCTAACGCTGATACTAAAGTTAACTAGGAGAAATAAACAGCCATGCAAAACAAAGACCAAACCAGTAATCTCGAGTGGTGCAGCAGTCTAAGGCTCTGCATCTCAGTGCTTGAGGCGTCACTACAGACACCTTGGTTCGAATCCAGGCTGTATCACAACTGGCCGTGATTGGGAGTCCCATAGGGCGGCGCACAGTTGGCCCAGCGTTGTCCGGGTTGGGCCGGTGTAGGCCTTCATTGTAAATAAGAATTTGTTCTTAACCGACTTGCCTAGTTAAATAAAAACATCTCCAGAAGAGGTCACTGTTTCAAACACGAACATAATGAACCTAGCGGATTTCACACCACTGTGAAATCTGACTGGACTCACACACAACCAGAGCCCATCCTAGCACCACTGAGTCTATGCTCCTACAGTGCCTTTTCATTTTCACAACTACTCACAGGGTTGTTATAGTCTAACCCTAACTGAACCCCAGTCAGCAAACCACACGCATGCAAGCTCTCACGAACACAGGCAATGAAAACACACACAGCAGTGGGTCTGCCTGTCCCTCTCCAGTTTACTGCCAAGACACAGCCAGAAAAGCAAACTGACGATGTAGCTTTAACCCTAGAATCCAAAAGGGACGGCTAAATAACCACATGCTCCATGCATAAACTACTGTACATCAGCTATTCTAGTGAATTACTTACAATAGTTCACTATAATCAGTACAGTGTAAATCTCTGCTTACCTTGAAAGTGTAAAAAAATAATAGGTAAAATAAGCAAAAGTCTAACATCATTAGTAAAGAAATAAGACCCCAGTTTGCCAGCAGTCACCTCTGGGTTTTTTTATTTCATGTGAGGCGATAAATGTCTTCCTGTAAATCAAGTGATGCGATTGCTCAATTACATATCCACGAATGTGCATGGACACACTCACAAGCACGAGTGTCACTTGTTCCAAGGCCAGTTTTAGAATAGATGTTATGCAACTAGGTTCAGCTGCTATAGCGCAGGGTAGAGGGATTCAAGCTATTTAAAGAACATCGTGAAAACCACAATTCTAAGAGTTTCCAAGAGCACAGCAAATTCCTTTCCTCCTGCACTAGGCAGCAGTTATACAGGAAGACAGTCAGTATGACACATTTACTAGGAGTTCTGCAACTAGTCTCCATGTTGGCAACAAATTCCCCATATGAGATCAGTAAAACTTGCATCCACACGTCGAATGAGATGTTTGAGATTTTAAAGGACAGTGAACTTGCATTCTCCATCAGTATTTCATTGTTTTTCCAATGACGGATACTGTGTGAAATGAAAAGGAGACCGAGAGAAGGGATAAACAAAGTAGGGCCGGCATGTGCCGGGATTCGTATGCAGCAGGCGGTAGAATCGAACATGTGCGGGGGGTTGTGGCCTTAACAAGATCACCACTCAGGCACTCCAATGTGTTATTCAAAATCAAGGGTAAAAAGTACAGTTCCGCACTGTCATGCAGAAATTGCCAGGGACCTCCGATATGTATTGCCATCCCGTGGCTTTTACCAAATACCCCGGTATACCGCTTGAGCCTAGTGCGATGGGAACTGAGAGAAATGGAGTGACACATTCAGTACATGATGCCAGCTGGGTGTTGATAGATTACATTTGGTTGCTGCCACAGACATTCTAGCTGTAGGCCAATTCCATACTAGCATGGCTGAAAAATATTTTGGGTTTCTCATATTAAAATTCCATTGGGGGGAATTTGTTTAACATGTTTAAAATCATGATGAAAGTGGCCATTTTAGGCCCTTTTTTAGACCTATACATACTTCCTGTAAAACCCTACGATCCATACATGGTACAGACATCTTGGTGTCATTATACTGAATATTCAGTGGGCTCTAAAATGGAGCATGGATATATTCCGAAATAAATTTCACATGAACATATTCAACATTAAATATATTAATCTGAAAACTACAGTTTTTGATTACTACACAACTCCGCCAGGCCTTTATAGCCTATCGCCTACAACACAGAAAATAATGGTTGCGATAACTGAACTTTGATTTTAATTAAGTGGGGAAAATAACCGTTTTTCGATTAGGGATATTTCTTAACGTTAAGGATCCCAACTTTGTTTAAACGTTTTAATATTTAAACTTTCACACCCCTAATTAGAACAATATAACATTTCCAGTGGGCTCTCTGCTACTTTTGTAGAAATTATGCATTTTAATACATAGAAATGTACATTATAGATCATTAACCAATCACAGCCCTCCTGTAGGATTGCACATTCAGCCAATCACCAGCAGAGGGAGATCCCTTTTAATACATTTTTCCATTCACTGTGTTGGTGGTGCTCATTGGTTGATGCTCATGGTTGATGTCCTTGATGATCTATTTGCCCTTCCTGTGATATCAGGTGAAGTAGGTATACTGGAGGGCAGGTAGTTTGCCACCGGTGATGGTTTGGGCAGACCACACCACCCTCTGGAGAGCCTTGGGGTTGCGGGCATTGCAGTTGCTGTACCAGGCGATGATACAGCCCGACAGGGTTTTAAAGCTTTACACCTCCACTGCGGTCCCGTCGATGTGGATGGGACGTGCTCCCTCTGCGGTTTTCTGAAGTCCACGATCAGCTCCTTTGTTTTGTTGACGTTGAGTGAGGTTATTTTCCTGGCACCACTCCCAGGGCCCGAACCTCTTCCCTGTAGGCTGTTTCGACATTGTTGGTAATCAGGCCTACTACTGTTCATCAATCCAGAGTTCAATGGCGGCGAGCTTTACACCACTCCAGCCGAGGCTTGGAATTGCGCATGGTGATCTTAGGCTTGTGTGCGACTGCTCTGCCATGGAAACCTATTTCATGAAGCTCCCGACAAACAGTTATTATGCTGACGTTGCTTCCAGAGGCAGTTTGGAACTCGGTAGTGAGTGTTGCAACCGAGGACAGATGATTTTTACGCACCTTTGTGAGCTTGTGTGGCCTACCACTTTGTGGCTGATCGGTTGTTGCTCCTAGACGTTGCCACTTCACAATAACAGTACTGATCCTCCACCAAATTTCACAGTGGGTGCGAGACCTGGAGAGGCCTACAAGCCACTGTTTCACACCCACTGAAATTTGGTGGAGGATCGGTGATGATCTGGGGGTGCTTCGGTAAGGCTGGAATCACGCAGATTTGTCTTTGTGAAGGACGCATGAATCAAGCCACGTACAAGGGTGTCCTGGAATAAAACTTGCTTCCTTCTGCTCTGACAATGTTCCCCAACTCTGGGGGTTGGTTTTTCCAGCAGGACAATGCTCCATGCCACACAGCCAGGTCAATCAAGGTGTGGATGGAGGACCACCAGATCAAGACCCTGTCATGTCCAGCCCAATCTCCTGACCTGAACCCCATTGAAAACCTCCCCTGGAATGTGATCAAGAGGAAAATGGATGGTCACAAGCCATCAAACAAAGCCGAGCTGCTTTTTGCGCCAGGAGTGGCATAAAGTCACCCAACATCAATGTGAAAGACTGGTGGAGAGCATGCCAAGACACATGAAAGCTATTATTGAAAATCAGGGTTATTCCACCAAAATATTGATTTCTGAACTCTTCCTAAGTTAAAACATTAGTATGGTGTCGTTTAAAAATGAATATGAACTTATTTTCTTTGCATTATTCGAGGTCTGACAATACCGCATCTTTCAGTTGTCATTTTCTGCAAATAAATGCTCCAAATGACAATATTTTTATTTGGAATTTTGTGAGAAATGTTGTCAGTAGTTTATAGAATAAAAAAAAATTAAAAATGTTTTACCCAAACACATACTTAGAAATAGTAAAACCAGAGAAACTGATAATTTCACAGTGGTCTCAATTTTTTCCAGAGCTGTATATTTAGCTTCACTGTCCAAATATATATGGTAAGGACTGAATATAGCCTTCCATCTTTCTATTAGTCTGTGAAGCCACATGAACAGGAACTGATTGATGACTGGATTGATAAGACTCAGGTTGAAGTCAGACAGATTTCTGGAATTTCAGTCTGAAGTGGACCTAGTGTTCCTATTCCCATTTCCTCATTCTCCTCTCCCCTCTCCTTTCCTCTTGTTGACCCCTCATCCCCCTTTCCTGCTATCAAACATCAGCCTTACAGTAACTCATATTGAATGCACAACCCCATCATAGCTTTGATTTACTATCTGAATTGAATGGCTTCAAAGTGTGAGAAATTGACTGGTCTCAAAATAGAGAGGGTGTGTTCTATGGACACACAGTTCATTAGAGAGTAACCTATTACCCTCCCATTCAGAGTTAGGATATATAAAGAGTTGATTTGGAATCAGTAGATATTCTACCCCTCTTCACAAACACTGACGATTGGTTTGGTGGTAGTGTGGGGTGTGCAGGTCTATAATTAGTTAGTGTGGTGGTGGTGTGGAGTGTGCAGGTCTATAATTAACTAGTGAGCTAGAGACTCACTAGCTAAGCAGGTCCCAGCACATAACCAACCAACAGACCTATTGAAAGAGGCTCTTCACTTAGTTCACAGCTTAAATGTGGTTGATGTCGTTATTACAGAGAGATAGAGGCTCGAACCCACAACTCAGACTAATTATGGTAAACAGTGAGGGCTCAGCCACAGCTATAATGTAGGGTATATATCATAAATCTGTTGCATGGACTTTGAGAGGCGAAAATGAAAGAACATGGGGACTTTTTAATTTCAATAACCTAACTAACCCCAACTTCCTCAAATAAGTATCAGTTGATTAACTTAACAGACAAAACTAGAACAGGCCGTTACAGACACAGATGGACATACTGACAACGACAGAACAAAAACCACAAGGACAGTTTCAAGAAGGCTCCTCCCCATCTCCCTCTTCTGCCTGCCCCCCCATAATTCATCTTCTCCCTCATTTACTCCTCCCTCCCTCCCACCATACCTTGAAGAAGCTCCCTTTCTTCTCCTCGCTGTGTTCAATGACTGAGCAGATGGACATGCTATCCTCCTGTCCTTCGTCGTGCCTGTCTCTGTGGGGGAGAAAACAAAATGTCATTCTCAGTCCTGTAGGCTACACTCCAGTACTGTCTAGTAGTTAGTATATTCCAGTAAAGCCAAGTTCAACACAATATAACCCAGAATTATTATTTTTGAATGCAAAGATAAATACATTTTCGCTCTTCTCACTAATGGCAAATGATTGCATCTTGTTATTATATTTAGCTAGGCCTACCTGTTCTTTTCTTATGAATAAGAGGTATCATATTTATTATTTGCATAAGGCTACTACTAGGCTACTTTTGCCTTCTTGCAATGCAAGATCTCAACCACTAGAAAACGTGTGTGTGCATGGTCTAAGCATGTTTTGTGGCATATTTTGTGCATACACAATGTTTAGAAATGAAATGCCAGCTCTCCAGCCATGAGAGAGCAGGCATGAGAATGAAACATCATCACTGTGTCTATCTGAAAGGACTACAGTCCCTCGGTCTACATTGATGTACTATATTGTAACTGTAGGAGACTACTTCAGTCTCAGACCTGTCTATTTAATTGTAACTGCTAGCGGCTACTGTTAGGGGTTAGTAGGTGAAAAGGTAGTTTTACTTTTTTGGGGAAACCAGGACAAACACATGCAGCTCAGGCCCTACCCAGACTAGCTTTGATCTGATAGCCAGGACTAGGGCTGTATAAACATTCTCTGACTTTCTCACACACATCCACACTCTCGCTCAGATGCTGGTCTGTGACCAGACGCCTGTTGTCAATCATTGCATGCTGCTGTATGGACTCTCCAGTTTCTGGGACAGAAAACCCCCCCTGAAAAAACAAGATTATATTTCCATGTTATGGTGCATTCCTCAGGAAATACCAGAGGAGAGAGAGAAAGGGGAAGAGGAAGTTTGGTTTGAAGGTATTTGAAGGCATTTCCTAAAAAGCACCAACAGCCAGTGAGAGATTTGACCCAATTCTTACATTTTTCTGTCTCTGATGTTGTTGCTGCCCTGAAACATCCCCATGTTCGTCCATCTTGTCACACACACATGGTACAAACACACACTGCAAAGGGACGGGCAAACAGGAAAGCTCCTGCGGCTGACATTTTAGGCAAAATAAACTCTACAGTAACAAATGTAATCACTGACTCAAAGCCCTGCATGGGTATAAATAAATGACCAACTGAACAGAATGAAGTAAAAAACAAAACAGGCCTAAAGTTTTTCTAGGTTACGTAACAATGTCAGGAAAAAACAACCCTAGTTATAGCAAAACACAATTCACTGCCAGGGTTGGTGTCAATTCAGAAGTGAATCAAATAATGGAAAATAAATGGCACTTATTATTGATTGCTAGTGTTGACGGCATCAAAGGTAGGAACCTACACTGAGTATACCAAATATTAGGAACACCTAACATTGAGTTGCACCCACTTTTGCCCTAAGAACAGCTTCAATTCATTAGGACATGGACTCTACAAATGTCTCGAAAGCGTTCCACAGGGATGCTAGCCCATGTTGACTCCAATGGGTGGTGGACCATTCTTGATACACACGGGAAAACTGTTGAGCGTGGAAAACCCAGCAACATTTTTAGTAATGGCGCAGAAGGGGATGGCTGCCATTTTACTGGAGCCTAACCAATTGTACTATCCTGTGTGTTTTTTTTGTTGCATTGTTTGTAACTTGTTTTTGTACAATGTTTCTGCCACCGTCTAATGACCGAAAAGAGTTTCTGGACATCAGAATAGTGATTACTCACCTTGGACTGGACAAATCATTTTTCTTTAACGAATCAGAGGCGAAAGATTTACATCTCCTCCCAGGACCAAATCCCCATCATTGGCATGAAGAGGAGACACCGATACAGGGGGCACAGATCCGGGTGCTTGGTGAGAATTCGTCGGCGAGTGGATAATCCACCTTTACCATCTGTCCTACTGGGAAACGTGCAATCACTGGATGAGCTCCATCGGAGTCTATCCTACCAATGGGACATTAAACTGTAATATCTTATGTTTCACCGAGTCGTGGCTGAACGAGGAAATGGATAAAACACAGTTGGCTGGTTTTTGCGTGCATTGGAAAGATAGAACAGCAACCTCCGGTAAGACAAGGGGTGGTGGTCTGTGTCTATTTGTCAACAACAGCTGGTGCTCAATCTAATATTAAGGAAGTATTGAGGTCTTGCTCACCTGAGGTGGACTACCTCATGAAAAGCTGTAGACCACAATATTTACCTGGAGTTTATCTATATTTTTTGTAGCTGTCTATTTACCGATGCAGGCACTCAGACCGCACACAACGAGCTGTATAAGGCCATAAGCAAACAAGAGAGTTTTGCTAGCACAGAATGGAATACGTTCCGGGATTCATCCGATGGCATTGAGGAGTATATCACATCCGTCACCAGCTTCATCAGTAAGTGCATCGACGACACTGTCCCCACAGTGACCGTACGTACATATCCCAACCAGAAGCCATGGATTACAGGCAACATCTGAACTGAGCTAAAGTGTAGAGCTACCGCTTTCATGGAGCGGACACTAATCCGGATGCTTATAAGAAATCCCACTATGCCCTCAATCAAACCGGCAAAGTGTCAATACAGGACTAAGATTAAATCCTACTACACCAGCTCTGACGCTCATCGGATGTGGCAGGGTTTGAAAACTATAACGGATTACAAAGGGAAACCCAGCCGCAAGCTACACACTGACGTGAGCCTACCAGACAAGCTAACTGCCTTCTCCGCTCACGTCGAGGCAAGCAAAATTGAACCATGCATGAGAGCACCAGCTGTTCCGGATGACTGTGTGATCACACTCTCCGTAGCCAATGTGAGTAAGACCATTAAACACGTCAACATTGAGATGGATTACCAGGACGTGTACTCCAAGCATGTGCTGACCAACTGGCAAGTGTCTTCACTAACATTTTCAACCTCTCCCTGACCAAGTCTGTAATACCTACATATTTCAAGCAGACCACCATAGTCCCTGTGCCCAAGAACACCAAAGTAACCTGCTTTCAATATACTTTGTATCCCTCATTTACTCAAGTGTTTCCATTATTTTGGCAGTTACCTGTATATGATGTCCTCTATAAATAAAACTGGAAATAAAGCAACAATGGGTGAATTCTGGATAACTATTGTGTGTTAGAGTGTCAACGCTTGGGGCCAAATGTGGCTCCCTCAAAAAGACACATTCAGCCTGTTTCCACTTGGATTAGGTGTGTGTCCCTGCTTGCATAGGAGGTCACAGACACTAAGACTCATATGAATCACACACACACACAGATTGACAAGAGGGAGTTATCCTAAAACAGTGGTTGCCCCTTCTAAATTTCTAAAGACAGTACCAGCTATCAAAGCATCCCACCTAACACCCAACTCCCTGCACTTCTCTCAACACTGAAAACTGCTGAGCTCTGCATCTTCAGCTGTATTTCAGTAGGGTTGGATAAAATAACAAAGTGAACGGGGTCTAAAAGCAGGCTTTAACTCAAAAGCTGCTCATCTGTCCCCACCAAATGATGAACTGACTTGTTTTCTTGCTCTGACAGCAACAGATTTCCTACATTGCATCTACAGTAGTAGTTAGTTGGGGCTAGCAGACAGATGGGTGAGGTGAATGACTACAGGTTTATTGGCAGTACTGTTGTCATGGCTTGTTATGATAGGCTTTATGCCAAACTCTATATGACAGCATTTATGGCTACTATTCTCCCTCTCAATCAGAGCCAAATCCTAACTTGATATTTGAGTGTGAAACTCCAACTTCTGACCAAGTCTACCATAAAGAGCATTTTTTTGTAGTAGTATATCTCCTAGGCTTTCTGTGGTTAGAGTCTGAAGTGATTACAAACTTTTCTCTATTGGTGATCTGCACGCAACCACAGCAGACTTCTGGGGGAAGAAACTGACAGGTAAAAGAAAACTACAGCCAATTACAATATGGTAACGTTTGAAATGATTGTGGTAAAATAATGAAAATAGGTTTTGAATCTAGTTTGGAAATCTACAGGGTGACAGCTACCAAGTCAAGATAATTTTAAAATCAGAAACTGAAATGGTTGAACACTAGAACAGAAGTAATGCAGAAATTGAACCGCTCGTTAGATCAAACCCTCAACTGAAGACTTATCAGTGAGTCCCTCTTTATGACTCAACCTGCTGAACAGAAAGCAAACCTCCCAGTACTGAGTCACAATGAGCTTGCACCTGTATAACTCCTTGTATTCTCCATGCTTACTCTGGGTTCACTTTGTGAATTAAGTTGCATCTAGGCGTTCCGCTAGCGGAACGTCTAGCCAATATCCAATGGAACAGCGTGGCGCGAAATACAAAAACCTCAAATATGCAATAATTTCAATTTTTCAAACATATGACTATTTTACACCATTTTAAAGATAAGACTCTCGTTAATCTAACCACATTGTCCGATTTCAAAAAGGCTTTACAGCGAAAGCAAAACATTAGATTATGTTAGGAGAGTACATAGACCAAAATAATCACACAGCCATTTTCCAAGCAAGCATATATGTTACAAAAACCCAAAACACAGCTAAATGAAGCACTAACCTTTGATGATCTTCATCAGATGACACTCCTAGGACATTATGTTATACAATACATGCATGTTTTGTTCAATCAAGTTCATATTTATATAAAAAAACAGCTTTTTACATTGGCGTGTGATGTTCAGAACATGCATTCCCACTGAAAACTTCCGGTGAATTTACTAAATTACTCATCATAAACGTTGACAAAATACATAACAATTATTTTAACAATTATAGATAAAGAACTCCTTTATGCAATCGCTATGTCAAATTTTAAAATAGCTTTTCGGCGAAAGCACATTTTGCAATATTCTGAGTACATAGCTCAGCCATCACGGCTAGCTATTTTGACACCCGCCAAGTTCGGGGCACACTAAACTCAGAATTGGTATTAGAAAAATTGTATTACCTTTGCTGATCTTTGTCAGAATGCACTCCCAGGACTGCTACTTCCACAAGAAATGTTGTTTTTGTTCCAAATAATCCATAGTTATGTCCAAATACCTCCGTTTTGTTCGTGCGTTCAGGTCACTATCCAAAGCGTAACGCGCAAGCGCATTTCGAGACAAAAAAATTCAAAATGTTTCATTACTGTACTTAGAAGCATGTCAAACGCTGTTTAAAATCAATTTTTATGGTATTTTTCTCGTAAAATAGCGATAATATTCCAACCGGACAATAGTGTATTCATTCAAAGAGGAAAATAAAAAAAACAGTGTGCTCGCGTGAATGCGCATATCCAATCTCTTTGTCACCAGGCAGACCACAGAGAAACTGAGCTACTATACTCTGCCCAGAAACAGGAGACGCCTCAATCCACTTTCTGAAGGCTTTAGAGAGCCAATGGAAGCCTTAGAAAGTGCTATGTAACCCCACAGATACTGTAGTTTCGATAGAGAATCAAAAGAAGAACTACAAATTCTCAGACAGGCCACTTCCAGCTTGGAATTTTCTCAGGTTTTTGCCTGCCATATGAGTTCTGTTATACTCACAGACACCATTCAAACAGTTTTAGAAACTTCAGAGTGTTTTCTATCCAAATCTGCTTTTTTTGCCCCCTATAGCGAAGAGGATAAAACACATATAATCACTTGGAGGCGATTTAGAGGGTAAATTGTGATAAGTACACACAATATCTATATTCTATTTCTATGATAAGTAAAAGTTGGTTAGAGCTTTCTTAGGACTATTCCAATGTACAGTAGGCTATAGACAATCCAGCCATGGTTCATAGCAACATACAGTATTGAGAGTCCCTTTTCCCTAGAGTGAATTGCACAGAATATAAGTGAGCACATGGAGTAGGCTACTGTTTCAATTTACGTTTACAATATCCCCATCCTTGACCGAAGAGTCTCGTCGCTCGCTACATTGTATTTCTCTATCGAAGCTGAGACACTGGGCAACAGGTGTTGAATAAGCTATAGCCAGGGTTGGCTAGATTAGGCCTACTCTCTAAATGTAATACAGTTGCTAGTTATCTGTCCAAAATTGTAAATCAGTGATGTCACTTTTCAACCTGTTCTCAGAGCATTTTGTATTATTCTGTATGTAAATCCGAGACACTCCATTTAGTATGTTACATTTCGTATGGTATGCATTCATTTGTGGATGTCCGTCACCCAATTCGTATATGTTACGGATTACAATTCGTATTATATGTTATGAATTTGCTAAACTTAGGATATATTACAAACGGGTAGGACAAAACATTTATCTTTACATTGGTAACCAGTTTATAATAGCAATAAGGAACCTCAGGTGTGTGGTATATGGCCAATATACCACTACTAAGAGCTGTATCCAGGCACTCCATGTTGCGTTGCGCATAAGAACAGCCCTTAGCCATGGAATATAGGCCATATACCTTACCCCCTCATGGCTTATTGCTTAATTCTAGCTAGGTGGCAAGCATTAGCTAGCTGGCTAATGTTAGCTTTAGGGGTTAGGGTTAATAATGGGTTAGGTAAGAGGGTTAAGGTTAGGGGAAGGGTTAGCTAACATGCTAAGTAGTTGCAAAGTAGCAAGTAGTTGAAAAGTTGCTAATTAGCTCAAATTAGCTAAAATTGTCCATGATAAAATTCAAACTCGCAACCTTTGGGTTGCTAGACGTTCCCATTACACACCCAACCAACCAACCACTCTACTTTAGTTTTTGCCTTTAAGTAACCATTTGTCTTATGTAACCATAGCAAACGTTACATATTATACTAACTAGACTGTCCCAGATTTGCTTTACTATGTTACCTCTAATCTGATATCAGGCTGCACTTTAGGATTACCCAAACTAAGTAAAAATCAGAATACTTTTGGATGACTTTACCCTTAAGAGGCATTAGAAGAAGACAAAAATTATCCTTCAAACGCATTTGGTGTGTCATCATAGTGGTCTGTAACTTGTGGTCTGACTCATTTAGGTGGAACAAATTTAAATGTGCTTCTTTTTTAAATGCTGAATTGAATGTCATTGCAAAAAACAGAAAGGTGTCAATGTATTTTTTAATATTTTTTTTTAAATTGAAAAGTAATCCATTAAGTAATGTTGTTTTTCAAAAGTATTTGTAATCGGATGTTTTTATTATAGCTGCTAACTGTTTACTTACTGTTTCTTTGTAACGTTAATTAGATTACATGTAACTAAATGTAATCAGTTACTAGCGAAATAATGTTTGAGATATTCAGTTTCCATCCAAAAAGGAGGATAAGTGGGAAGTATTTTCGGGGACAATAGTTCTTTAGACTAAAATAACTGGCGACATAAATACAAAGGGCCTATTATCCTACTTTCTAAATATGCCGTTTATGATTTACGGACAGGCTTGCTGGCATGGAAATTGACAAATAAATTGAGAAAAGTTCTATCGGCAATGCTGCAAACTGTCAACACAATGAAAACATACCTCTTTCAAACGTACCCAGTCGGCAGGATTGAGCTCCTAAACCGACAGCTCTGATGTATGTTTATAATTGCCTGCCATTGTGAAGTAATAAGTCACGTATGTGTCATTCAAATGATGGAGTATTCATAGTTCGTCGTAGAAAGTTTGCGCTAGTTCCTGTCTTTCCTTCCTCCACAGTCCAAAGCGTGCATTCGACATCTCTAGCAACAGCTGGAGAACTGAAGTAAAATCAGTGCTTTCCAGTGGCGGTTCTAGACCATTTCAACTGGGGGGGCCAAGCTGAGGCCAGTTGTACTGTTAGAGGGGCCAATTACATTAGACGTTATTGTTGTCATATCGTTTTCTTCACTGCATTAACAGGCAAAAGACCATGGTCACATTTTGTATGTGTGCGCAGGCGTGTAACTTGCGGGGGATCGGGTGGTCATGACCCCCTCCAATATTAGAGACAGGTCAGTTTGAACTCCTCAATAATATACCAAGATAAACATATCCCGCTGTAAAGCGCCTGGCAGCTTCTGGCTTTCTGTGTCTTCTTACGCTACACAGTTCTACTAAATTCATCATTTTATGATTGGATCCGCCCGCTGTCAATTATGCTTTTGGTTTGTGAAGGGAAAAGATTTAAGCAAGGCTATGGAGAATGGAGAAACTCACAATATCTCCTCTCTTTCTCTCTTCTTAACAAACCCTCTAATCTGTGAGAAAACATGGAACAAATAAAATAGTACAGTCAAAATGAACATATAATATTTATAGCCACGAATAAGAATGATAGAGAAAATTATATTTTATCAAATGGAGAAAGTTTCTATTGCAAAGTGAAGAAATGCGCATCTTGTGTGTGAACACTATTTCTCAAAACGAGTGATAATTGGTAACAGTTATATTGGGCTCAATTTGGAGAGTTCAAATACAACTATGGTAGTGAACCTTAAAATATATAATTTCTAGTAGGCTACAGAATTAGAGAAAGGTTGTTTCTATTAACCTCAGGCAGTCCGCTCAAGCAAGCCTGTTTCTCTCCCCAGTCAGAGGCAGTGGCTGTCTCCCCAACATGGACTCAGGGGTAGACGTAACATAGTAAAAGTAAATCCAGGGAACTCCAATTAGTAAGATATATTATGTTTTGTATGGTATTCATTTGTGGATGTCCATCATCCATTTCGGATTAAATGTTACAAATTATAATTTGTACATTATGTTATGAATTGCAATTCGTACAATATGTTATGAATTTGGAAAACGCATGATTAGTTAGGAATTCCAATTTGTTGTGCTTAAAGGTAGCTAGCTATGTGGCTAATGCTAATGTTAGCTAGGTAACAAACGTTAGCTAGGCTAGGGGTTAGGGTCAAGGTTAGGATTTAGGTTAAAGGTTTAAGGTTAGGGCTAAGTAGTTGCAAAGTAGCTGAAAAGTAATAAGTAGTTGCAAAGTTACTAAATATACAAACAAAAATATAAACGCAACATGTAAAGTGTTCTTCCTATCTTTCATGAGCTGAAATAAAAGATCCCAGAAATGTTCCATAAGCACTAAAAGTGTATTCGTCTGAAATTGTATGCACAAACTTGTTTATGTCCCTGTTAGTGAGCATTTCTCCTTTGCCAAGATAATCCATTCACCTGACAGGTGTGGAATATCAAGAAGCTGATTAAACAGTATGATCATTACACAGGTGCACCTTGTGCTGGGACAATAAAAGGACACTCTAAAGTGTGCCGTTTTGTCACACAACACAATGCCACAGATGTCTCAAGTTTTGAGGGAGTGTGCAATTGGCATGCTGGCTACAGGAATGTCCACCAGAGCTGTTGCTAGATAATTTAATGTTAATTTCTCTACCATAAGCTGCTACCAACACCATTTTAGAGAATTTGGCAGTACGTCCAACCGGCCTCACAACAGCAGGCCAAGTGTAACAACACCAGCCCAGGAACTCCACATCTAGCTTCTTCACCTGTGGGATCATCTGAGTCGAGCCACCCGGACAGCTGATGAAACTGTGGGTTTGCATATATTTTATATTTGAGATTCTTCAAAGTAGCCTTGATGACAGCTTTGAACACTCTTGGCATTCTCACAAACAGCTTCATGAGGTGATCACCTGGAATACATTTAAATTAACAGGTGTGCCTTCCTTAAAGTTAATTTGTGGAATTTCTTTCCTTCTTAATGCATTTGAGCCAATCAGTTGTGCTGTGACAAGGTGGGGGGTACGCAGAAGATGGTCTATTAACAAATAGGGCTAAGCCTATATTATGGCAAGAACAGCTCAAATAAGCATACAGAAATGACAGTCCATCATTACCTTAAGACATGGTCAGTCATTACAGACATTTTCAAGAACTTAAGTGCAGTCGCAAAAACCATCAAGCGCTATGATGGAACTGGCTCTCATTAGGACCACCACAGGAATGGAAGACCCAGAGATACCTCTGCTGCAGTGGATAAGTTCATTAGAGTTAACAGCCTCAGAAATTGCAGCCCAAATAAATGCTTCACAGAGTTAAAGTAACAGACCTCTCAACATCAGCTGTTCAGACCTTCATGGTCGAAATGCTGAAAAGAAACCACAACTAAAGGACATCAATAATAAGAAGAGACTTGCTTGGGCCAAGAAACACAAGCAATGGACATTAGACCGGTGGAAATTTGTCCTTTGGTCTGGAGTCTAAATTTGAGATTTTTGGTTCCAACCGCCGTGTCTTTGTGAGACGCAGTGTGGGTGAACGGATGATCTCTGCATGTGTGGTTCCCACCGTGAAGCATGGAGGAGGAGGTGTTATGGTGCTTTGGTGACACTGTGTGTGATTTATTTAGAATTTAAGGCACACTTAACCAGCATGGCTACCACAGCATTCTGCAGCAATACGCTATCCCATCTGGTTTGGGTTTAGTGGGACTATCATTTGTTCTTCAACAGGAAAATGACACAACCACCTCCAGGCTGTGTAACGGCTATTTGACCAAGAAGGAGAGTGATAGAGTGCTGCATCAGATTACCACAATCACCCGACCTCAACCAAATTGAGATGGTTTAGGATGAGTCGGATCGCAGAGTGAAGGAAAAGCAGCCAAGAAGTGCTCAGCATACACCTTAGCCAAATACATTTAAACTCAGTTTTTCACAATTCCTGACATTTAATCCGAGTAGAAATTCCCTGTTCTAGGTCAGTTAGGATCACCACTTTATTTTAAGAATGTGAAATGTCAGAATAATAGTAGAGAGAATGATTTATTTCAGCTTTTATTGCTTTCATCACATTCCCAGAGGGTCAGAAGTTTACATACCCTCAATTAGTATTTGGTAGCATTGCCTTTAAATTGTTTAACTTGGGTCAAACTTTTCAGGTAGCCTTCAACAAGCTTCCCACAATAAGTTGGGTGAATTTTGGCCCATTCCTCCTGACAGAGCTGGTGTAACTGAGTCAGGCCCGGCAGTGCCTAGCTCCACTCCTATTCCCCAGGCGCTCTCTTTTGATGACTTCTGTAACCGTAATAGCCTTGGTTTCATGCATGTTAACATTAGAAGTCTCCTCCCTAAGTTTGTTTTATTCACTGCTTTAGCACACTCTGACAACCCGGATGTCCTAGCCGTGTCTGAATCCTGGCTTAGGAAGACCACCAAAAACTCTGAAATCTCCATCCCTAACTGCAACATTTTCAGACAAGATAGAACGGCCAAAGGGGGCGGTGTTGCAATCTACTGCAGAGATAGCCTGCAGAGTTCTGTCCTACTATCCAGGTCTGTACCCAAACAATTTGAACTTCTTCTTCTAAAAATCCACCTCTCTAAAAACAAGTCTCTCATCATTGCTGCCTGCTATAGACCACCCTCTGCCCCCAGCTGTGCTCTGGACACCATATGTGAACTGATTGCCCCCATCTATCTTCAGAGCTCGTGCTGCTAGGTGACCTAAACTGGGACATGCTTAACACCCCAGCCATCCTACAATCTAAGCTTGATGCCCTCAATCTCACACAAATTATCAATGAACCTACCAGGTACCACCCCAAAGCCGTAAACACGGGCACCCTCATAGATATCATCCTAACCAATTTGCCCTCTAAATACACCTCTGCTGTTTTCAACCAAAACAGAGCTGCCTCATTGCCTGCATCCGTAATGGGTCAGCGGTCAAACGACCTCCACTCATCACTGTCAAACGCTCCCTGAAACACTTCAGCGAGCAGGCCTTTCTAATCAACCTGGCCCGGGTATCCTGGAAGGATATTGACCTCATCCCTTCGGTAAAGGATGCCTGGTTATTTTTTTAAATGCCTTCCTCACCATCTTAAATAAGCATGCCCCATTCAAGAAATTTAGAACCAGGAACAGATATAGCCCTTGGTTCTCTCCAGACCTGTCTGCCCTTAACCAACACAAAAACATCGTGTGGCGTTCTGCTTTAGCATCGAACAGCCCCCGTGATATTCAACTTTTCAGGGAAGTTAGAAACCAATATACACAGGCAGTTAGAAAAGCCAAGGCTAGCTTTTTCAAGCAGAAATTTGCTTCCTGCAACACAAACTCAAAAAAGTTCTGGGACACTGTAAAGTCCATGGAGAATAAGAGCACCTCCTCCCAGCTGCCCACTGCACTGAGGATAGGAAACTCTGTCACCACCGATAAATCCACTATAATTGAGAATTTCAATAAGCATTTTTCTACAGCTGGCCATGCTTTCCACCTGGCTACCCCTACCCCGGTCAACAGCACTGCACCCCCACAGCAACTCGCCCAAGCCTTCCCCATTTCTCCTTCTCCCAAATCCAGTCAGCTGATGTTCTGAAAGAGCTGCAAAATCTGGACCCCTACAAATCAGCCGGGCTAGACAATCTGGACCCTTTCTTTCTAAAATTATCTGCCGAAATTGTTGCAAACGCTATTACTAGCCTGTTCAACCTCTCTTTCGTGTCGTCTGAGATTCCCAAAGATTGGAAAGCAGCTGCAGTCATCCCCCTCTTCAAAGGGGGGGACACTCTTGACCCAAACTGCTACAGACCTATATCTATCCTACACTGCCTCTCTAAAGTCTTCGAAAGCCAAGTCAACAAACAGATTACCAACCATTTCGAATCCCACCGCACCTTCTCCGCTATGCAATCTGGTTTCAGAGCTGGTCATGCGTGCACCTCAGCCACCCTCAAGGTCCTAAATTATATCTTAACCGCCATCGATAAGAAACAATACTGTGCAGCCATATTCATTGACCTGGCCAAGGCTTTCGATTCTGTCAATCACCACATCCTTATCAGCAGACTAAACAGCCTTGGTTTCTCAAATGATTGCCACGCCTGGTTCACCAACTACTTCTCTGATAGAGTTCAGTGTGTCAAATCGGAGGGCCTGTTGTCTGGGCCTCTGGCAGTCTATAGGGGTGTCACAGGGTTCAATTCTTGGGCCGACTCTTTTCTCTGTATACATCAATGATGTCGCTCTTGCTGCTGGCGAGTCTCTGATCCACCTCTACGCAGACGACACCATTCTGTATACTCTTGGCCCTTCATTGGACACTGTATTAACAACCCTCCAGACGAGCTTCAATGCCATACAACTCTCCTGCCCGCCCGTCCAGCATCACTACTCTGGACAGTTCTGACTTAGAATATGTGGACAACTACAAATACCTAGGTGTCTGGTTAGACTGTAAACTCTCCTTCCAGACTCACATCAAACATCTCCAATCCAATGTTAAATCTAGAATTGGCTTCCTATTTCACAACAAAGCATTTTTCACTCATGCTGCCAAACATACCCTCGTAAAACTGACCATCCTACCGATCCTTGACGATGTCATTTACAAAATAGCCTCCAATACCCTACTCAATAAGTAGAAAGAGGAGGAAGGGAAGCGCTGCTGAGGTACACAATAGTACATTTTGGTAGACAGAAGGTGCTCTTTGGTAAAAGGGGTGAATTGGTCATCAAAAAGAAAGGAGGACCAAGGCACTCTTCATATAATTAATTAAAATGCCTTTATTTGTATGGCATGTTCAATAAAAACAAGGTTTTAAAAAAATCTGGCGCATTTCGGCTGCAAGGCCTTCGTCAGGGAGTACAAAGAAATAATACAATGTCCTCTTTTGAACAGCTTTTCCAATTACCCCTAATTTGAAGAGGGAGTGGCTACAAAATTGATTGGACACACCTGGTAAGCAAAATACACATTAAAAAGTGAAACACCGTAGCTGTGCCATCACAAAAAAATACAACTGCAAGCTAGAAGCACCAGAACACCCAGAAAGGTAGTTCCAAACATGACTGGGAGAAGTGTCAAGAACAAGAAAACAATATATTCCATAGTACACTAGAACACAACAAAACATGAACAACAACAGTCTAAACATAGCTGAGGGCAATTGAGCAAAATGACCATTAGATGACAGCAAATGGACCTATTACAACCCTACATGAATGGTGAGAAATCCATACCTTCATTTAAACCAGGGTATTTAGTGGCCTGTAGTTTGTAAATCCAAAAACCTTCCCTTTGGTTTAACTGTTTAAGACGGTCCCCTTTTCTAATAGAGGCCGGAATATGAACGATACCCATACCTTGTAGGAAGGCAGGGTTGCCATGGTGTAAGGACTTGTTGTGCCTTGCAATGGGGTAGTCTTCATTGGAGTTGTATTTTTTTGTGATGGCTGTTCAAAAGAGGACATTGTATTATTTCTTTGTACTCCCTGATGAAGGCCATGCAGCCGAAACGCATCAGATTTTTTAAAAACCTTGTTTCTATTGAACATGCCATACAAATAAAGGCATTTTAATTAATTATATGAAGAGTGCCTTGGTCCTCCTTTCTTTTTGATGACCCTACTCCATAAATTGGATGCAGTCTATCACAGTGCCATGCGTTTTGTCACCAAAGCCCCATATACTACCCACCACAGCGACCTGTACGCTCTTGTTGGCTGGCCCTCGCTTCATACTCGTCGCCAATCCCACTGGCTCCAGGTCATCTACAAGACCCTGCTGGGTAAAGTTCCCCTTTATCTCAGCTCGCTGGTCACCATAGCAGCACCCACCTGTAGCACGTGCTCCAGCAGGTATATCTCTCTGGTCACCCCTAAAGCCAACTCCTCCTTTGGTCGTCTCTCCTTCCAGTTCTCTGCTGCCAATGACTGGAACGAACTACAAAAATCTCTAAAACTGGAAACACTTATCTCCCTCACTAACTTTAAGCACCAGCTGTCAGAGCAGCTCACAGATCACTGCACCTGTACATAGCCCATCTATAATTTAGCCCAAACAACTACCTATTCCCCTACTGCATTTATTTATTTTGTTCCTTTGCACCCGATTATTTATATTTCTACTTTGCACTTTCTTCCACTGCAAATCTACCATTCCAGTGTTTTACTTGCTATATTGTATTTACTTTGCCACCATGGCCTTTTTTGCCTTTACCTCCCTTATCTCACCTCATTTGCTCACTTTGTACATAGACTTATTTTTCTACTATATTATTGACTGTATGTTTGTTTTACTCCATGTGTAACTTTGTGTTGTTGTATGTGTCAAACTGCTTGCTTTATCTTGGCCAGGTCGCAATTGTAAATGAGAACTTGTTCTCAACTTGCCTACCTGGTTAAATAAAGGTTAAATAAATAAATAAAAATGTTTGTAGGCCTCCTTGCTTGCAAACACTTCAGTTCTGCCCACAAATGTTCAATAGGATTGAAGTCAGGGCTTTGTGATGGCCACTCCAATACCTTGACTTTGTTGTCCTTAAGCCATTTTAACACAACTTTGGAAGTATGCTTTCGGTCATTGTCCTTTTGGAAGACACATTTGCGACCAACCTTTAATTTCCTGACTGATGTCTTGAGATGTTGTTTCAATATATCCACATAATTTTCCTTTCCTCATGATGCCATTTATTTTGTGAAGTGCACCAGTCCCTCCTGCAGCAAAGCACCCCCACAACACAATGCTGCCACCCCCGTGCTTCACGGTTGGGATGGTGTTCTATGGCCTCCCCCTTTTTCCTCCAAACATAACGATGGTCATTATGGCCAAACAGTTCTATTTTTGTTTCATCAGACCAGAGGACATTTCTCCAAAAAGTACGATATTCATCCCCATGTGCAGTTGCAAACCATCGTCTGGCTTTTTTATGGTGATTTTGGAGCAGTGGCTTCTTCCTTGCTTAGCAGCCTTTCAGGTTATGGCGATATCAGACTTGTTTTACTGTGGATATAGATACTTTTGTACCCGTTTCCTCCATCTTCAAACCAAAGTACGTTTGTCTCTATTAAACAGAACGCGTCTCCTTCCTGAGCGGTATGACGGCTGCGTGGTCCCATGGTGTTTATACTTGTGTACTACTGTTTGTACAGATGAATGTGGTACCTTCAGTCATTTGGAAATTGCTCCCAATGATGAACCAGACTTGTGGAGGTCTACACTTTTTTGTCCGGAGGTCTTGGCTGATTTCTTTTGATTTTCCCATGATGTCAAGCAAAGAGGCACTGAGTTTGAAGGTAGGCCTTGAAATACATCCACAGGTACACCTCCAATTGACTCAAATTATGTCAATTAGCCTATCGGAAGCTTCTAAAGCCATGACAGAATTTTCTGGAATTTTCCAAGCTGTTTAAAGGCACAGTGAACTTAGTGTATGTAAACTTCTGACCCACTGGAATTGTGATACAATGAATACGGGAAATAGTCTGTAAACAATTGTTGGAAAAAGTACTTGTGTCATGCACAAAGTAGATGTCCTAACAGACTTGCCAATACTATAAAAATATAGTTTGTTAACAAGAAATTTGATGAGTGGTTGAAAAACGAGTGTTAATGTCTCCAACCTAAGTATATGTAAACTAGCGATTTCAACTGTATGTTGGAACTCCTTAAAGACTGTTGGAAATGAAGCTAGTTGAGAGAATGTCAAGAGTGTGCAAAGCTGTCATCAAGGCAAAGGGTGGCTATTTGAAGAATCAAAGAATCAAACACTTTTTTGGTTGCTACATGATTCCAAATGTATTATTTCATAGTTTTGATGTCTTCACTATTATTCTACAATGTAGAAAATAGTACAAATAAAGAAAAACCTTTGAATGGGTATTGTAGGTGTTCTAAAACTTTTGAACGGTAGTGTATTGACCAAATTATACGTTTTGGATGTATTTTCCCTTCAAAATTCACCAGAAACAACCAGAAACACAGCTATTTCTTTAAAAAATGCCTTTGTGTGTGCGTTTCTCAGTGCCCAGCAGAAACTATACCTGAATCAATGATGTCAGTGAGCTATAACAGTTTGGGCTGGTACCCCAATTACTAATTTTTTCATTACAAAACAAGGAAACAGAAATGAATGAGAAATATGTATTTACAAATATCAATTTATGGACATTTACAATGTATGATGGTTGTCAGAAGAAATAAGCTTATATGGACATTACTTTTTAACATATAGTAAATTGCTTTCGTGTCTTTAACATTCACTCACTCACTCATAGTTATATATAGGAAAAACAATGTGCAGAAAGATGTCATCTGAATGACACGGAAGTCTGCGTCCTCGTAAGGATGAAAACATCAGACCTACTACAAACTGCAATGTTCATGGCCTATATTAACAGCCAAATTGATCAGAAATACAGTGGACACATAGTTAATGTTGTAAATGACTATTGTAGCTGGAAACTGCTGATTTTTAATAGAATATCTACTTTTTCTTTGCAACTCTGTTTAGAAGGCCAGCGTCCTGGAGTCGCCTCTTCACTGCTGACGTTGAGACTGGTGTTTTGTGGGTACTATTTAATTAAGCTGCCAGTTGAGGACTTGAGGTGTCTGTTTCTCAAACTAGACACTAATGTACTTGTCCTCTTGCTCAGTTGTGCACCAGGGCCTCCCACTCCTCTTATGGTTAGAGCCAGTTTGCGCTGTTCTGTGAAGGGAGTAGTACACAGCGTTGTACGAGATCTTCAGTTTCTTGATTTCTCACATTGAATAGCCTTCATTTCTCAGAACATGAATAGACTGATGAGTTTCATAAGAAAATAATTTGTTTCTGGCCATTTCGACCCTGTAATTGAACCCACAAATGCTGATGCTCCAGATACTCAACTAGTCTAAAGGCCAGTTTTATTGCTTCTTTATAAATCAACCCAACAGTTTTCAGCTGTGCTAACATAATTGCAAAAGGGTTTTCTAATGATCAATTAGCCTTTTAAAATGATAAACTTGGATTAGCTAACATAACGTGCCATTGGAACACAGGAGTGCTGATAATGGGCCTCTGTACGCCTATGTTGATATTCCATTCAAAATCAGCCGTTTCCAGCTACAATAGTCATTTACAACATTAACAACGTCTACACTGTATTTCTGATCAATTTCATGTTATTTTAATGGACAAAAAAATGTGCTTTTTCAAAAACAAGGAAATTTCTATGTGACCCCAAACTTTTGAATGGTAGTGTATATTTGCCCATACTCTCATTAGTGGGGTAAAAGAAATCTGCCGGAAAGCTTTCTAATCAGTACGTTCAAAGCATTAACTGCAATACACAACTTTTATCGACAGGTTTTGCAGCAGTATTTGGTTTGAATTACTCAGGGATAAACATCCAACCACACCTGACAGATCTGTGATGTGAGGAGCATCATGGGATGTGTCTCTGTTGGAGACTATACATTGTGGGCATCATTTTGAGAACTGTGCGAGAAACTGGACTTTGAGGATATATCTTCAATTTACATCAGGGGTGTCAAACTCATTCCATGTTGTGCCTAGTGTCTGCGGGTTTTCATTATTTATTTTCAATTAATACCTAGAAAACCAGGTGACTGAAGTTATTTACTAATTAGTGACCTTGATTCATCAATCAAGTACAAGGGAGGAGTGAAAACCCGCAGACACTCTACCCTCCGTGGAATGAGTTTGGCACGTGATTTACATCATTGCATGATTTATGCAGGGGTCCAAGTTACTTGCGCAGATCACAGGTTTGGCCCTGTATGAAGTAACATGGGCCAAACTGCGTGTATTCACATTCAAATAGCATTTATTTTTTGCAATGTAACAAACTTAGGAAAAAAAACTAAAATGTTAAACAATATATATATTTAGTAAGCTGATTGTGAGTTACTGTGGATGTGTAGGCTGATGTGTAGGCAGACCTACACATTCCTTTGGACACAGGAAGTCACCAGGTGGTTTATAATGCCGTCGACCACTCCCTCCCTGTCTGAACGGGGCGAACCGCAGCCACTTCTTCACCACGTCTGCAAACTGGTGATGTGTGGCCTCTTTGCCCACTGGGGTTCTTTTCAGAGCACCTACCGTGATAGAGAAGTAGTGAGGTCAGTGCTGCATCCCAATTCACTTCAGTGGTTTACTTCCCAAATGTCTATGGAGACTGATCTTTCGTATGATCCATCTAGCTAGCCATGCATCCCGCTCTCCAACCCTAACAGTACGTGTAAGATATGATACCGGTACTTACAAAAGAGAACCCCTTGGAGGCGGGTGTTTCTGAAGCTCCTTTTCTGGCCTCGGCCCACCCAGTTGAGCTCAGAGCCCACAGCAAAAGATAGCACTGCCTGCATGAGCCTTCGCACCGCATCATCAAACGTGGCCCCACCCATTCGTGACAGGTGAGACACCTGTCATAGATAGACACATACACCATTTATAACACAATCACTTCCCATTATTTTATTTAGCAGTATTATACTACAACAGTAGGTAGTGTGCTTGTCGCTGGTTCAAGCCTTTGCGGGTCACTCGGTCCACCTACCATTCTCTTCTGTGCTCCTGCATCCTCCAGGTGCCTCTCTGTGTCATCTAGCTGCTCCATGGTCCTCAGTGGGATGTCAATGTCTAGAGCCTCCACCTCTTCCTCTACCACCGGAAAGCTCTGGCCCTGAACCCTGGCCTGCATCTGCCTCAAAACGCCCCACTGTCTCTGCTGCTCCTCCTTAATCTCCACCAGCAGGGAGATGATTTTACGCTGGGCCGCCGTCTCTGAGGAACAGTGGATAGAAACTGATTTAGGATGACACAGGGTCAAGGTAGGGGCCAATTCCATACAATGGAGGAAACCTATTCCCCCTCAGGAGACAAAAGATTTGGCATGGGTCCTCAGATCCTCAAAAGGTTCTACAACTGCACCATCGAGAGCATCCTGACTGGTTGCATCACTGCCTGGTATGGCAACTGCTCGGCCTCCGACTGCAAGGCACTACAGCGGGCAGTGCGTACGGCCCAGTACATCACTGTGGCCAAGCTTCCTGCCATCCAGGACCTCTATACCAGGCAGTGTCCAAGGAAGGCCCTAAAAATAGTTAAACTCCAGCTACCCTAGTCATAGACTTCTACCCCCAAGCCAAAAGACCCCTGAACATTAAATCAAATGGCTACCCAGACTATTTGCATTGCCCCCCCACCCCCTCATTTACACCGCCGCTACTCTGTTATTATCTATGCGTAGTCACTTTAATAACTCTACCTACATGTACATACTACCTCAATTACCACAACTAACCGGTGCCCCCGCACATTGACTCTGTACCGGTACCCCCTGTATATAGTCTCGCTATTGTTATTTCACTGCTGCTCTTTAATTACTTGTTCCTTTATTTCTTATTCATAGTTTTTAAACTGCATTGTTGGTTAGGGGCTTGTAAGTAAGCATTTCACTGTAAGGTCTACACCTGTTGTATTCAGTGTATGTGACTAATACAATTTTATTTGATTACAGCATAGGGACTATTAATTTCACCTGGAGACTTAAAAACATGTTTTTTTCTACGAAGATGTTTCTTATTTTCAAGGAAGTGTCCTTTTCTTGAGAATTGGAGAGAAAAAAATTGGAATTTCAAGAATTTATTGAATTGACATGTCAGTTTGTTGATTTGTCGTATTTTGTGTCACATTTTGGAACAGTGACAGGCCTAACTGTAGTCATTTTCCCCATCAATCTAAAACAGCGAGTGAGTGTCATTGGCTACTGTAACTCTTCAGCCAATTAGAAATGTAGCCTGGGGTACTATGTTTCTCCTGAGAATCTGATTGGTCACACAACTGAATCATTCCTGGGATTCTTTGTTTTTTTCCCGATAGTTGTTACTTCCAAGAAAATACAAAACAAAGTAGGAAATGAACTCTAAAAACATAACTATAGTTAATCAGGCAAGGGTAAAACGTTACCTGCTGATGATGAGGTGCCTGGGATCGCCAACTTTTCCCCAACACCACCCGTGCTAAATGTTGCACTCAGTGACTCAACGTCAAAGTTTACATCTGTGCGTCTTGGAATATCATACTTGGGAACATCCTCCGAGCGTCTCGAGACATGTTCCGCAAGATGGTTCATTTCGTCGGACACAGCTGATAGTCTCTGTTGGAGTGTTTCTAGTGCTATGTCTGCCATGTGTTTGTTGACCAAACCTTCCATTCGTCGCTGCATCGACCAGCTAGAAGTATCTCCATTATTATGCTCCATAAATATCTCAACCTGTCGATCTCCTAAACGTGAGTTTTAACCAACAAAAACCTTTCTACAATGTCTTTACTGTCTTTCTAGGTAAACGCAAATATTGACCTGCGAGGAAAAAAAGCGGAAGTGGTTATCAAGCAGTCCACAGCCAGCGCATGATATCACGTTGCAACAACGTCACTGTAATGTTGCGAGAACATTGGGAAAGCCAGAAGAACTACAATTCCCACCGCAACAATAAACATATTCCTTTCCCACGGGTTGACTGCATATTTATCTTGAAAGTTTTTAGTTCATGGAATGATGCCAATTAGCATGTATGCTGAATGTAACCATAACAGTAACATTGTAGCCCGCTGATAGAAATTGTTACATTGTAGGCTACATTTGATGTAACTTTAACTAACACAATGTGGTGATCATCAAGGTTCCAACATTTCAAGTATATCTTTTTTTTGTGCCAGCTGTGAGTGATTGGGAACCTTCAAGGGGATGGTCTCCGCCTTTCAAAGTGTGTTGCACTATGCTGTTAAACACGATGACTGATTTGCGCCTACATGTCGACTGCATTCACTTTACAAAAATCCTGTGATCAAAGGTCATGAAGTTTTGGCTGTCTGAGATGCACCTCCCTTGACTTCTACTTGTCTACATTCAGTTGCTTTGGCCTTACCACTCAAACCCACCCAATATTTGGTAAACAGTTTTGTTCCCCTGCCAAAGATGATTAATTACAGGACCCTGTTCTAAGAGAGCTACTGTCCTGTAGGTTTTCACTCCAACCCCAATCTAGCCCGCCTGATTCTAATAATTAGATGCTTAAGGTTAATACATTTAATCAGGTTAGTTACAACTGGGGTTGGAGCAAAAACCTACTGGAGGGTAGCTCTCCAGGAACAGGGTTGGAGAGCCCGATCTATTATATTGACAAGATAGTTGAGTGCCCACTATAACGAGAAATATATGATCTCAAAGATGGGAGGAGGAGAGAGCAGGTGGGACCATAGAGATAGAGGACTCATCTTTGTATCTGTGCCATTATTTTTATATATAAAAAAAAAATCACCATTATTTAACCAGGTAGGCTAGTTGAGAACAAGTTCTCATTTACATCTGCGACCTGGCCAAGAATAAAGCAAAGCAGTTCGACACATACAACAACACAGAGTTACACATGGAATAAACAAACATACGGTCAATAATACAGTAGAAAAAGTATATATACAGTGTGTGCAAATGAGGTAAGATAAGGGAGGTAAAGCAATAAATAGGCCATGGTGGCGAAGTAATTACAATATACCAATTAAACACTGGAGTGATTGATGTGCAGAAGATGAATGTGCAAGTAGTGATACTTAGGTGCAAAGGAGCAAGATAAATAAATACAGTATGGGGATAAGGTAGTTGGATGGGCTATTTACAGATGGGCTATGTACAGGTGCAGTGATCTGTGAGCTGCTCTGACAGCTGGTGCTTAAAGCTAGTGATAGAGATATGAGAAATTGGCTTTGGGGGTGACCAGTGAGATATACCTGCTGGAGCGGATATTACGGGTGGGTGCTGCTATGGTGACCAGTGAGCTGAGATAAGGCTGGGCTTTACATAGCAGAGACTTGTAGATGACCTGGAGCCAGTGGGTTTGGCGACGAGTATGAAGCGAGGGCCAGCCAACGAGAGCGTACAGGTCACAATGGTGGGTAGTATATGGGGCTTTGGGGACAAAAGAGATGGCACTGTGATAGACTGCATCCAATTTGTTGAGTAGAGTGTTGGAGGCTATTTTGTAAATGACATCGCCGAGGATCGGTAGTATGGGCCCATGTTGTCACAGACGCTATGCAATCTGGTTTCAGAGCTGGTCATGGGTGCACCTCAGCCACGCTCAAGGTCCTAAACGATATCATAACCGCCATTGATAAGAGACATTACTGTGCAGCCGTATTCATCGACCTGGCCAGGGCATTCTTATCAGCAGACTAAACAGCCTTGGTTTCTCAAATGACTGCCTCGCCTGGTTCACCAACTACTTCTCTGATAGAGTTCAATGTGTCAAATCGGATGGCCTCTTGTCCGGGCCTCTGGTAGTCTCTATGGGGGTGCCACAGGGTTCAATTCTTGGGCCGACTCTCTTCTCTGTATACATCAATGATGTCGCTCTTGCTGCTGGTGATTCTCTGACCCACCTCTACGCAGACGACACCATTCTGTATACTTCTGGCCCTTCTTTGGACACTGTATTAACAACCCTCCAGACGAGCTTCAATGCCATACAACTCTCCTTCTGTGGCCTCCAACTGCTCTTAAATACATGTAAAACTAAATGCATGCTCTTCAACCGATCGCTGCCTGCACCTGCCCGCCCATCCAGCATCACTACTCTGGACGGTTCTGAATATGTGGACAACTACAAATACCTAGGTGTCTGGTTAGACTGTAAGCTCTCCTTCCAGACTCACATCAAACATCTCCAATCCAAATTTAAATCTAGAATTGGCTTCCTATTTTGCAACAAAGTTTCCTTCACTCATGCTGCCAAACATACCCTCGTAAAACTGACCATCCTACCGATCCTCGACCTCGGCGATGTCATTTATAAAATAGCCTCCAATACCCTACTCAATAAACTGGATGCAGTCTATCACAGTGCCATCCGTTTTGTCACCAAAGCCCCATATACTACCCACCACTGCGACCTGTACGCTCTTGTTGGCTGGCCCTCGCTTCATACTCGTCGCCAAACCCACTGGCTCCAGGTCCTCTACAAGACCCTGCTAGGTAAAGTTCCTCCTTATCTCTGCTCACTGGTCACCATAGCAGCACCCACCTGTAGCACGCACTCCAGCAGTGTCTTCTGATCCCTCCTGTCTCAGCCTCCAGTATTTATGCCGCAGTAGTTTATGTGTCGGGGGGCTAGGGTCAGTCTGTTACATCTGGAGTATTTCTCTTGTCTTATCCGGTGTCCTGTGTGAATTTAAATATATTCTCTCTTTCTTTCTTTCTCTCGGAGGACCTGAGCCCTAGGACCATGCCTCAGGATTACCTGGCATGATGACTCCTTGCTGTCCCCAGTCCACCTGGCCGTGCTGCTGCTCCAGTTTCAACTGTTCTGCCTGCGGCTATGGAACCCTGACCTGTTCACCGGACGTGCTTGTTGCACCCTCGACAACTACTACGATTATTATTATTTGACCATGCTGATCATTTATGAACATTTTAACATCTTGACCATGTTCTGTTATAATATCCACCCGGCACAGCCAGAAGAGGACTGGCCACCCCTCATAGCCTGGTTCCTCTCTAGGTTTCTTCCTAGGTTTTTGTCCTTTCTAGGGAGTTTTTCCTAGGGAGTTTTTCCTAGCCACCGTGCTTCTTTCACATGCATTGCTTGCTGTTTGGGGTTTTAGGCTGGGTTTCTGTACAGCACTTTGAGATAGCAGCTGATGTACGAAGGGCTATATAAATACATTTGATTTGATTTTGATTTGATTTGATATCTCTCTGGTCACCCCCAAAGCCAAACGAACTGCAAAAATCACTGAAGTTGGAGACTCATATCTCCCTCACTAACTTTAAGCACCAGCTGTCAGAGCAGCTCACAGATCACTGCACCTGTACCTAGCCCATCTATAATTTAGCCCAAACAACTACCTTTTCCCCTACTGCATTTATTTATTTATTTTGCTCCTTTGCACCCCATTATTTATATTTATACTTTGCACTTTCTTCCACTACAAATCTACCATTCCAGTGTTTTACTTGCTATATTGTATTTACTTTGCCACCATGGCCTTTTTTGCCTTTACCTCCCTTATCTCACCTCATTTGCTCACATTGTATATAGACTTATTTTTCTACTGTATTATTGACTGTATGTTTGTTTTACTCCATGTGTAACTCTGTGTTGTTGTATGTGTCGAACTACTTTGCTTTATCTTGGCCAGGTTGCAATTGTAAATGAGAACTTGTTCTCAACTTGCCTACCTGGTTAAATAAATGTGAAATAAATACAAATAAATAAAATGTTAGTCAGGAAGTTAAAGCTTGGTCGCAAATGGGTCTTCCAAATGGACAATGATCCCAAGCATACTTCCAAAGTTGTAGCAAAATTGCTTAAGGACAACAAAGTCAAGGGATTAGAGTGGCCATCACAAAGTCCTGACCTCAATCCCATAGAAAGTTTGTGGGCAGAACTGAAAAAGTGTGTGTGAGAAAAGAGGCCTACAAACCTGACTCAGTTACACCAACTCTGTCAGGAGGAATGGGCCAAAATTCACCCATCTTATTGTGGGAAGGTTGTGGAAGGCTATCCAAGACGTTTGACCCAAGTTAAACAATTTAAAGGCAATGCTACCAAATACTAATTGAGTGTATGTAAACTTCTGACCCTCTGGGAATGTGTTGAAAGCAATAAAACATGAAATAAATCATTCTCTCTACTATTATTCTGACATTTCACATTCTTAAAATAAAGTGGTGATCCTAACTGACCTAAGATAGAGAATTTTTACTAGGATTAAATGTCAGGAATTGTGAAAAACTGAGTTTAAATGTATTTGGCTAAGGTGTATGTAAACTTCCGACTTCAACTGTACATGCTCAACTCTTATGAAAATTTAAGCTGCTGCTCTTGCTTATCAAATCTCTCGCTACTGCAGCATCGCGTTCGGATCTGTACGTGTCCTTCCAGACAAGTCAGTTAGAATTTCACATACCTGAGACCCGTAACAATCAGATCCGACCCAGACCTGTGACATTTTTTTTAAATCTGATCTGGACCCGATGGGTATTTGGGTACAGGTAGATTCCTGAAGATCTCTACTATCAAGTATAAAAATGGAAAACCGTACTTCAGTAGCTCAGAACGTGAAACTGATTAGAGTAACATGGCGTTTGAAGGAGTTGAAGAGAGAGAGAGGATGATGTTTAATAAAATGAAGGAGAGGATTTGGAGCTGCATGGTGTGGAGGTTGATGTCTGTGAAGAGCAGGAAGAAGGAAATGATGACAAAGATGATTCTGGCCCAGTGGGAATGTGATTTTATAATTTTTTTTGAGAGAATGTATCCTTGCCTTCAGGCTGATTCAGATTTGGTGTCAAGTTGGGTGGAGAAGAGTTTGGGGACTGTTGAGTTGTTGAAAGTAATTTGAAGTGAACTCGTGATGAGCAGCCACTCCACACCAACTGCCTTGGGACATGAACTGTGACTTGCTTTGCTGTTCGGATCAGGGCGCTGTTGAAAGGAGTGATAACTGGGGTTGCATTGTGTTGAGGAGGATCAACTGAAATTAAAGATTCCCATGTCTGTGACGCCCACCGTTTGGTATGACGCAGACCCGGTGGAGAGTGTGTTGAAACAGAGAAGACACTGTCTGTCCTGCTGAGTTTTGATGCAGAGGCTTATGGTCATGTTGTAGCCATGTGTAGGAGGAAGATTCCTAGATGTGAGAAGTGTGCATAAGACTGTAGTATTGGTGGAAAAAGTTGTGAGTGTTAACTGTAGGAGTACTCATGGTGCTGGAGATCAGAAGTGTCCGGTGAGGGAAAGGCAGGTTGAGGTTGCCAGGGTTATAGTAGTACAGAAAGTGTTGTACGCTGAGGGACTGAGGACAGTAGTAGAAGAACATGGGTCCAGGTTGAGGGATCCTAAGAGGCTCCCATAGAGTAGGCATAGGCATATAGAGAGTGATAGGATTAACATGTGCGTCAGTAAGGTTGGTTTCTTAGTGTTCAAATTGATGTGGTGGCAGCAGCAGACAAGTTCTTGAGTGAATAAGATTGAGTTACAAGGTGTGTTGAATGATAGTGTCCCGTCCTCCTAGGCTGCCGGTCTGGTGTAGGATCAGATAGGGTAGTGGAATCGTAGTGACGTTTTAATGGGTGTAGGATTAGTTGGTAGGGTAACTTTTCTTCCCTTTTACCTGTCCTCTTTCCCGTTGCTTTTTTTTGTCACAACATGTGATGAATTAACACTCCAGGACAACAGGCGGAAGCACAGGGCTAGATTAGAGAAATTGATAGGGAGGCCGTGACTGACCTCACACTCCAGCACGTAGGTGGCGGTGTATGCACCTTTTAGTTGGTTGCGATCCACCAATACAAATTTAAAAAAGAAGATGGAGTGGGATGCTTCGCTTCCTTTTCTGTCTCTGGCTCAAGCAGCTCAAAGAACAAAGGAATGTTTTGAGGCAAAGAGGGTTTGAGCCATAGAGATCCTATTAAATTACTTGAGTTACAGAATGGGGTCAAAATGCCAGCCCTACTCAGAGGTAATAATAAGGAATTCCCCTCGAACGCACCCACAAATTGGGGAAAACAAACATTCTTTCCCATTGACCCCCAGTGTAAAAGAGCTAACTTGGACGTAGATTTTTTTGTTATACAGAAATAACAAAAAATGCCGAAAAGCTGCTGTGTTTGTTCAAAAATACCGACCTACAGTTCGCAATGCTCCGACTTAGGGAAATATAGCCTGAAAGAAGAGCCCTATGGCTTCAGACTATTCAGCGTGGGAGAGTGGGAAATTGTGGAGACCCGATTTCCAAGTAGGCTACATGTAGCTATGTGTGTGGAAAACATTTCATCACAGGTAAGACATTTAACTTGTTTAGTATAGTCTGTTTGTAACTCCATTTACTACTGTTAGTGGCATCTGTTTAGTCCGTTTATTTTGTGTTGTTGGTCTTGGCTAGCTTATGTTCTGGTCGGTAGCTAACTAGCACAAACTCTCACATGGATGCTATCACCATCATGAAAACGGGCATGAGGAAAGCCCTACAATATTACGTAGTGAGAATGTTCGGGAATAGGCAATGTTGAAAAGTAATCTTTAGGAATGTTCTTAAATGTAGTTCTGTAATTGACTTTAACAAGCAGACAACAAGAACATTGTGTTTGAAAATGGTCACATTTTTGCTGTGAGCCAATGGGCTGACCATGGGTTGTTTCCCCCCAAGGCGGGCGGGGCCACAACGTTCTATTTAATATCGACTGTGCAATGTTCATTCTAAAAGCCAATTTATTCTTGATCCGAAAATGTGGTCGAAGGCGCCATATGGATGGTGTGATGCAATTTCGGAGCCTCCGGAGGCATGCAGAGGACATATTGAGCCTGTACCGCATCGCTTTGCACCTCCTAAAATTTTGTAACAATAAGGAGGGCTCTGCATGCAGTAGCTCCGCATTGACATGATTGGTTGATGGTAGGTGAGTGTGGGAGGTCCTGTATTATTCAAACTCACTTCCTTGACAACTTCCTTCACAACAGCTCTGCGCTGCGCCGCAAAGCAAAAGAAGTATGAATACCCTGATTTCTGCAGAGGCCATATCAGTGCAGTAACTGTTGACGACTGTGGTATTTTGGACGCAATAAATGCAGTGTACTGAGTGTAAGATGCTGACAGATATGGTAGCTCTGCTTCTAGCTCCTAAGCAACTTTGCAGTATTTTGTTTTTTTTGTGTGTTATTTCTTACATTATTAGGGCAGAATTTTTTTGGTGATATTACATACAGTGGGAAAGAACTTTTGGATATCAGAGCGGTGGTAACTCAGCATTACGACCAGAAATACAACTTTTGTAACGTTTGTCATAAGGAGTGGACCAAAATGCAGCGGGTATATTTATCATCTTCTTATTTATTGAAGGAAAACACTTAAACAAAACAAACGATGAAACCAGTCCAATAAGGGGCACAGACTATACTGGAAACAACCACCCACAAAACAGAAGAGAACTAACCCAACTAAATATGGCCTCCAATTAGAGGCAACGACAACCAGCTGCTTCTAATTGGAGGTTGTACCAAAACCAACATAGATATAGAAAAACTAGATAAACACATAGAAATAGAAAATGTAGAACATAAACCAAAAAACCCGAACCACACAAAACAAACACCCCCTGCCACGCCCTGACCAAACTACAATAACAAATAACCCCTTTACTGGTCAGGACGTGACAACTTTCCTGAATTTAATCCTTTGTTCGTACCCCCAGGGCAATTGAACTTATTCCAGAGGCTGCTCCAAAACACCGCCGGCGGAGAAGAGGTATTCTGAGTGCTTCTAGTCCGACTCACACCATCCAACACTTCCGAGTATATTACACGCTAATGTTCAGTCTCTGGATAATAAAGTAGACGAGCTCAGGGCAAGGATCTCATTCCAGAGAGACATTAGGGATTTTAACATACTCTTTTTCATGGAAACATGGCTCTCTTGGGAATACAGATTTTAACAAAGCAAATTTGAGGAAACGCCACCGAAGTACTACCAACACATTGACTGTAATACTCACGCTGGTAAAAAATTGGACCACTGCTACTCAACTTTTCGAAATGCCTACAAGGCCCTCCCCGCCCTCCCTTCTGCAAATCTGATCACGACTTCATTTTTCTCCTCCATTCCTATAAGCAGAAACTCAAACAGGAAGTACCCGTGCTAAGGTCTATTCAACGCTGGTCTGACCAATCGGAATTCATGCTTCAAGATTGTTTTGATCATGCGGACTGGGATATGTTCTAGGTAGCCTCTGAGAATATCAGTGACAACTACACAGATACAGTGATTGACTTCATCAGGAAGTGTATAGGAAATGTTGTACCCACGTTGACTATTATAACCTACCTGAACTAGAAACCGTGGATAGATGGCAGCATTCGCGCAAAACTGAAAGCGCAAACCATCGCATTTAACCATGGCAAGGTGACTGGGAATATGGCCGGATACAAACAGGGTAGTTATTCCCTACGTAAGGCAATCAAAAAGGCAAAATGTCAGTACAAAGTGGAGTTGCAATTCAACGGCTCAGACACAAGACGTATGTGACAGGGTCTACAGACAATCATGGACTACAAAGGGAAAACCAGCCACGTCTCGGACACCAACGTCTTGCTTCCGGACAAGCTAAATACCTTCACCCGCTTTGAGGATAACACCGTGCCAACGACAAGGCCCGCTACCAAGGACTGTGGGCTTTCCTTCTCTGTGGCCGACGTAAGACATTTAAGCATGTTAACCCTTGCAAGGCTGCCGGCACAGATGGCATCCCTAGCCGCATCCTCAGCGCATGCGCAGATCAGCTGGCTGGAGTGTTTACGGACATATTCAGTCTCTCCCTATACCAGTCTGCTGTCCCCACTTGCTTCAAGATCTCAACCATTGTTCCTGTACCCAAGAAAGCAAAGGTAACTGAACTAAATGACTATCGCCCATAGCACTCACTTCTGTCATCGTGAAGTGCTTTGAGAGGCTAGTTAAGGATCATATCATCTCTACCTTACCTGACACCCTAAACCCACTTCAATTTGCTTACCGGCCCAATACATCCACAGACAATGTATTCACCATCGCACTGCACACTGCCCTATCCCATCTGGACAAGAGGAATAACTATGCAAGAATGCTGTTCATTGACTATGGCTCAGCATTCAACACCATAGTACCTCTAAGCTCTGGGAGAGTGGTGCAAGGAAAACAACCTCTCACTCAATGTCAACAAAACAAAGGAGCTGATTGTGAACTTCAGGAAACAGCAGAGGGAGCACGCCCCTATCCACATCGACGGGACTGCAGTGGAGAAGGTGGAAAGCTTCAATTTCCTCCGCGGACACATCAGTGACGATCTGAAATGGCCTTCACCACACAGACAGTGTGGTGAAGGCGCAACAGGGCCCAGTTGCACAGGGCAGGGTTCAGACCCAGGGCCCCAAGCTTAATGATGAGCTTGGAGGGTACTATGGTGTTGAATGTTGAGCTGTAGTCAATGAACAGCCCCTCTTCAACTTCAGGAGGCTGAAGAAATTTGAGACCATCCTGTCGGGCTGTATCACCACCTGGTGTGTGAACTTCACCAGCTGCAGGGCTCTCCAGAGGGTGGTGCAGTCTGCTTAACCCATCACCGGGGGCAAACTATCTGCCCTCCAGGACACCTACAGCATCTGATGCACCTGTCCAATCAATTTCATTTATCACATGTGGACTCCAATCAAGTTGTAGAAACATCTCAAGGATGATCAATGGAAACAGGATGAACCTGAGCTAAATGTCGAGTCTCATAGCAAAGAGTCTGAATACTTATGTAAATAAATAAAGTATTTCCATTTTATTTTTTATAAATTTAGCATTTTCGCTTCGTCATGTTGGGGTATTGTGTATAGATCGATGAGGAAAAACACTAATTTAATACATTTTAGAATAAATCAAATCAAATGTATTCATATAGGCCTTCTTACATCAGCTGATTTCTCAAAGTGCTGTACAGAAACCCAGCCTAAAACCCCAAAAAGCAAGTAATGCAGGTGTAGAAGCACGGTGGCTAGGAAAAACTCCCTAGAAAGGCCAAAAACCTAGGAAGAAACCTAGAGAGGAACCAGGCGATGAGGGGTGGCCAGTCCTCTTCTGGCTGTGCCGGGTGCAGATTATAACAGAACATGGCCAAGATGTTCAAATGTTCATAAATGACCAGCATGGTCAAATAATAATAATCACAGTAGTTGTCGAGGGTGCAACAAGTCAGCACCTCGAGTAAATGTCAGTTGGCTTTTCATAGCCGATCATTGAGAGTATCTCTACTGCTCCTGCTGTCTCTAGAGAGTTGAAAACAGCAGGTCTGGGACAGGTAGCACGTCCGGTGAACAGGTCAGAGTTCCATAGCCGCAGGCAGAACAGTTGAAACTGGAGCAGCAGCTCGGCCAGGTGGACTGGGGACAGCAAGGAGTCATCATGCCAGGTAGTCCTGAGGCATGGTCCTAGGGCTCAGGTCCTCCAAGAGAGAGAAAAAAAGAAAGAAAGAGAGAATTAGAGAGCGCATACTTAAATTCACACAGGACACCGGATAAGACAGGAGAAATACTCCAGATATAACAGACTGACCCTAGCCCCCCGACACACAAACTACTGCAGCATAAATACTGGAGGCTGAGACAGGAGGGGTCAGGAGACACTGTGGGCCCCATCCGATGATACCCCCGGACAGGGCAAAACAGGCAGGATATAACCCCACCCACTTTGCCAAAGCACAGCCCCCACACCACTAGAGGGATATCTTCATTCACCAACTTACCATCCTGAGACAAGGCCGAGTATAGCCCACAAAGATCTCCGCCACGTCACAACCCAAGGGGGGCGCCAACCCAGACAGGAAGACCACGTCAGTGACTCAACCCACTCAAGTGACGCACCCCTCCTAGGGACTGCATGGAAGAACACCAGTAAGCCAGTGACTCAGCCCCTGTAATAGGGTTAGAGGCAGAGAATCCCAGTGGAGAGAGGGGAACTGCCCAGGCAGAGACAGCAAGAGATGAGTCTTCAGTAAAGACTTAAAGGTTGAGACCGAGTCTGCGTCTCTCACATGGGTAGGCAGACCATTCCATAAAAATGGAGCTCTATAGGAGAAAGCCCTGCCTCCAGCTGTTTGCTTTGAAATTCTAGGGACATTTAGGAGGCCTGCGTCTTGTGATCGTAGCGTACGTATAGGTATGTACAGCAGGACCAAATCGGAAAGATGGGTAGGAGCAAGCCCATGTAATGCTTTGTAGGTTAGCAGTAAAACTTTGAAATCAGCCCTTGCCTTAACAGGAAGCCAGTGTAGGGAGGCTAGCACTGGAGTAATATGATCAAATTTTTTGGTTCATGTCAGGATTCTAGCAGCCATATTTGGCACTAACTGAAGTTTATTTAGTGCTTTATCCGGGTAGCCGGAAAGTAGAGCATTGCAGTAGTCCAACCTAGAAGTAACAAAAGCGTGGATTAATTTTTCTGCATCCTTTTTGGACAGAAAGTTTCTGATTTTTGAAATGTTACGTAGATGGAAAAAAGCTGTCCTTGAAACAGCCTTGATATGTTCTTCAAAAGAGAGAGCAGGGTCCAGAGTAACGCCGAGGTCCTTCACAGTTTTATTTGAGATGACTGTACAACCATCAAGATTAATTGTCATATTCAACAGAAGATCTCTATGTTTCTTGGGACCTAGAACAAGCATCTCTGTTTTGTCTGAGTTTAAAAGTAGAAAGTTTGCAGCCATCCACTTCCTTATGTCTGAAACACAGGCTTCTAGCGAGGGCAATTTTGGGGCTTCACCATGTTTCATTGAAATGTACAGCTGTGTGTCATCCGCATAGCAGTGAAATTTAGCATTATGTTTTCGAATGACATCCCCAAGAGGTAAAATATATAGTGAAAACAATTGTGGTCTTAAAACGGAACCTTGAGGAACACCGAAATTTACAGTTGATTTATCAGAGGACAAACCATTCACAGAGACAAACTGATATCTTTCCGACAGATAAGATCTAAACCAGGCCAGAACTTGTCCGTGTAGACCAATTTGGGTTTCCAATCTCTCCAAAAGAATGTGGTGATCGATGGTATCAAAAGCAGCACTAAGATCTAGGAGCACGAGGACAGATGCAGAGCCTCGGTCTGATGCCTTTAAAAGGTCATTTACCACCTTCAAAAGTGCAGTCTCAGTGCTATGATGGGGTCTAAAACCAGACTGAAGCATTTCGTATACATTGTTTGTCTTTCGGAAGGCAGTGAGTTGCTGCGCAACAGCTTTTTCTAAAATTTTTGAAAGGAATGGAAGATTCGATATTGGCTGATAGTTTTTCATATTTTCTCGGTCAAGATTTGGCTTTTTCAAGAGAGGCTTTATTACTGCCACTTTTAGTGAGTTTGGTACACATCCGGTGGATAGAGAGCCGTTTATTATGTTCAACATAGGAGGGCCAAGCACAGGAAGCAGCTCTTTCAGTAGTTTAGATGGAATAGGGTCCAGTATGCAGCTTGAAGGTTTAGAGGCCATGATTATTTTCATCATTGTGTCAAGAGATATAGTACTAATACACTTTAGTGTCTCCCTTGATCCTAGGTCCTGGCAGAGTTGTGCAGACTCAAGACAACGGAGCTTTGGCGGAATACGCAGATTTAAAGAGGAGTCCGTAATTTGCTTTCTAATGATCATGATCTTTTCCTCAAAGAAGTTCATGAATTTATTACTGCTGAAGTGAAAGCCATCCTCTCTTGGGGAATGCTGCTTTTTAGTTAGCTTTGCGACAGTGTCAAAAATATATTTTGGATTGTTCTTATTTTCCTCAATTAAGTTGGAAAAATAGGATGATCGAGCAGCAGTGAGGGCTCTTCGATACTGCGCAGTACTGTCTTTCCAAGCTAGTCGGAAGACCTAAAGTTTGGTGTGGCGCCATTTCCGTTCCAATTTTCTGGAAGCTTGCTTCAGAGCTCCTGTATTTTCTGTATACCAGGGAGCTAGTTTCTTATGACAAATGTTTTTAGTTTTTAGGGGTGCAACTGCATCTAGGGTATTGTGCAAGGTTAAATTGAGTTCCTCAGTTAGGTGGTTAATTGATTTTTGTCCTCTGACGTCCTTGGGTAGGCAGAGGGAGTCTGGAAGGGCATCAAGGAATCTTGTCTGAGAATTTATAGCACGACTTTTGATGCTCCTTGGTTGGGGTCTGAGCAGATTATTTGTTGCAATTGCAAACGTAATAATAAGGCTGTAACGTAACAAAGTGGAAAAAGTCAAGGGGTCTGAATACTGTAAATTCCCACTGTGCCCAATGTAAAATGCATTGTGAATTGTTGTAGTACTGAATAAAACGGAGATGCACTCAGACCAGCCTTTGATTGAACTTATGTTATCTACATTACTTTAGTTGGCTGCTTTGAGCAAAACTTGAATGCAATATAACCTTTTCTAGGAGTCTGTCTGTCTATGATCTGTATTCATTTTTGTTTTTCAACAATGTCACCTACAGGCAGGGATGACTGGGGCCTTCAGCAAGTAAGACACTGTAAGACACTGGGTAAGAAAGAATTTGAACATCACAGTTATAAATTCCCACTGTGCCCTCTATAAAATGCAATGTGAATTGTTGTACTACTGAATGAAACTGAGATGCACTCAGACCAGCCTTTGTGATTGAACTTACATTACTTTAGTTTGCTGCTTTGAGCAAAACTTATATGTAATATAACCTATTCTGGGAGCGTTGTGTGTGTGTATGAACTATGTGTAATATTTTTGGACCATTTGGCTTCACTGACAGGAGGAGCAATATGAGTCTGAGGTCGTCACGTTGACGGGGATGGTGATGGAGGCTTTGGTGGTCCACACAACGAAGAAGCAGGGGTCCCTTCTAGGGATGTGGAGCTGACCTGGTGCCAGTAAAGATGGTCCTTATGGAGGCTGTAAGACCCTCCCTCCTTGATATAGAAATCCTTTGACTTTGCTTCCTCTTCAATGGTAATGTTTCTTGCACCATAGGGACACTTGACCACCACTGCTGCTATGATGCCCACCAGACCATCCGATGAGGCACCCAGGATCCCAGACCTTGTGACCCAAAACCCTGACTCCTGCTCATCCATCCCTATACCCATTTGAATGCCTTGATGCCCTGCTCTTTTATCAGTTGATGATAAAAGATTTCAATGACTGATCTGAGGACCCTTTTTAGCAGTGATGGAGTAACGCGCTTGGCCTGAACCACTGCTCCATAATTGCTCTCTCCTCATGATGTGCCATTTGGGGTTGGTGCACTGTCCTGTTAGCGTATAGCCTACTGCTCCTCCACTGACAGCAACATGCCAGCCAGGATGCCTGCATGCCCCAGGTGCCCTTGTTTTTTAACAATATCTGGTACAGACAGGGAGGGTAGCGGTTGTTCTGGCTCAGGTTCAAAGAAACATGCCGTTCCACTGAACCTGCCCCGGAGTCAGTTCCTTAGCCAAGATCCTCCTCTGTGGGCTCTCGGGAAAGAGGGTTGTAGTCTTCGGCCAGGTACAGGTCTTCCACTGACTGCACCTGGTTGGGCACGGCTGGCTTCCTCCACTCACATTCCACATCCGTACGGCCGATATGAACTACCAAAATAGGCTGCATAGCTACACTCATGAGCTCCACGGAGGCATTCGCATGTGGTAGAGAGAATCCCCTGGTCACCTATAGAGACCTGCCTAGAGGAAGGATTTCGCTACACTCGCATTAACATCTGCTAACCATGTGTATGTGACCAATAACATTTAATTTGATTAGATTTTTTAAAAGGAGAAATCCATCCAAAACCACTCATTCCTTTCATTTACAGTGTTAAATAACACTAATATGTAAAAACAATATATTTGGTGAACACATGTTTTATTTTGGCTTCATAATAAGGTTGGTAGCAACATAGAAAATCATTGTGGAAATCTGTAGCTCAAGTCGACTACAAAATCCACAATGCAATGCTCTCTCAATGGGCTTGCTGGCTGGCTGGCTAGCTTTGAGCTAGCTAGCAAGCAAATGTAACCACAAACAATAATAAAACACAATATCAGCATGTAAAGTAGCTAGTTAGTGCAGTTTGTTTTGGAAATTTCGGGCTATCAATTTAGGAGTCTACAATCTCACCATGTTCAACCTGCAGATCGATGTGTGCCACAGAATGGAGTCTAGTATTTGCAACGGCAGATATACTTTTGAGGAGATGGGAACCGTTGCCCATTATACGTCAATGAACCGCGCGGTGCATTCTGGGCGATGGAATTGTAACATGCTTTCGTGGAAAATTGGCACATTCCTCGACATACTTTGAGAAGGGAGTGCATGACGATTAGCTTAGCAACCGCGTGATACAGCATGAAAATGTGAACGTGATTGGTCGACAGTCTGCTGGATGGGGCGTTATATGTTCCTTCATTCACGGTCCTTCATTTATCTCCTTTCTATAATATCTCTGGAAACGGCACCATGCAATGCACCCTGGACTGAACAGGCAGACAAATATGAAAAATGTGCTAGACACTGTTAAATTACACATTTCTCGAGTTAGGTACAGTCGTGGCCAAAAGTTTTGAGAATGACACAAATGTTAATTTCCACAAAGTTTGCTGCTTCAGTGTCTTTAGATATTTTTGTCAGGTGTTACTATGGAATACTGAAGTACAATTACAAGCATTTCATAAGTGTCAAAGGCTTTTATTGACAATTACATAAAGTTGATGCAAAGAGTCAATATTTGCAGTGTTGACCCTTTCCCTCTGCAATCCGCCCTGGCATGCTGTCAATTAACTTCTGGGCCACATCCTGACTGATGGCAGCCCATTCTTGCATAATCAATGCTTGGAGTTTGTCAGAATTTGTGGGTTTTTGTTTGTCCACACGCCTCTTGAGGATTGACCGCAAGTTCTCAATGGGATTAAGGTCTGGGGAGTTTCCTGGCCATGGACCCAAAATATCAATGTTTTGTTCCCCGAGCCACTTAGTTATCACTTTTGCCTTATGGAAAGGTGCTCCATCATGCTGGAAAAGGCATTGTTCGTCACCAAACTGTTCCTGGATTTTTGGAAGAAGTTGCTCTCAGAGGATGTGTTGGTACCATTCTTTATTCATGGCTGTGTTCTTAGGCAAAATTGTGAGTGAGCCCACTCCCTTGGCTGAGAAGCAACCCCACACATGAATGGTCTCAGGATGCTTTACTGTTGGCATGACACAGGACTGATGGTAGCGCTCACCTTGTCTTCTCCGGACAAGCTTTTTTCCGGATGCCCCAAACAATCGGAAAGGGGATTCATCAGAGAAAATGACCAGTCCTCAGCAGTCCAATCCCTGTACCTTTTGCAGAATATCAGTCTGTCCCTGAAGTTTTTCCCTGGAGAGAAGTGGCTTCTTTGCTGATCTTCTTGACACCAGGCCATCCTCAGTCTTCGCCTCACTGTGCGTGCAGATTCACTCACACCTGCCTGCTGCCATTCCATGTGTTTCCTTGCAGGTAACCATGGTTGAAAGAGGAAGAACAATGATTCCATGCACCAACCTCCTTTTGAAGCTTCCAGTCTGTTATTCAAACTCAATCAGCATGACAGAGTGATCTCCAGCCTTGTCGTCGTCAACACTCACACCTGTGTTAACGAGAGAATCATTGACATGATGTCAGCTGGTCCTTTTGTGGCAGGGCTGAAATGAAGTGGAAATGTTTTTGGGGGATTCAGTTCATTTGCATGGCAAAGAGAGACTTTGCAATTAATTGCAATTCATCTGATCACTCTTCATAACATTCTGGAGTATATGCAAATTGCCATCATACAAACTGAGGCAGCAAACTTTTGGCCACGACTGTATATCAAAAAAATATGATCAGTGGCTCATTTGAGAGAAGACGTCCTCTCGAATTATGACATCGGCCAGTATTGAAATATGACATGTATGATAGACGTTTTTGCAAACTGAAAGTTGTATTCCTATTAACTTCCAGTGCAGTGAGAGCAACTTTATCACGGTACTACGTCATACCGGACAGATTTCTGCCTGCTTGAACTCCAATAACTCAGATACACATGGCAACATGAAATGACCCAGGAAATCGATAAAACATTATTCAGAGATCCACAAAAACAATATAATATGAAAAATGGGTGAACCTTTCCTTTAAGTGCCACATGCCTTTCAGTGCAACACCTTGAAATGCGTTAGTTGTAATAAATGTGCTATTTAAAATAGCTTGATTTGATTGACATTATAGCTGTAGAATATTTAATAAACTGTAATTTTCATGAGGACAAGTGCAGCTTTTCAATTAACTTTTAATTGATAACTTGGGATTTTATCACTTGACATATCAATTATATAGTGGGAAGGAGGCTATAAATCAAAACTATGAATGCATGTACCACTCCGAATAAATAAATACTGTGCCTTTGAAGATTTGTCTCTGGTCATGAAACTACAATACAGGCTGGATGTTTTAAAAGTCAATTCTGAATGTCAATAGATTTTTAGATTCATTCTCATCAATGACATCATTCTAGAGCTAGAGTTATCATTCATCGAAGTATGGTATCTGGGGTAATCTGGTTCATGATTATATAATTAAGTGGGCCTTTCCTTGTAGAATGTCGATAGCTGTATAGAACACATTGTATTGCTAAGATGCTCAAACTTAATAGCTATACTTACCGACACAGGATAAACTTTATCTCTCATGCTGGCCCTGACCAAACCGGTAAGTTGCCCGTCACTATAGCTGCACTGCTGTCCAGACTTATAGTGGTCTTCTCCCCTTTTAAGGCTCTTATGCTCATCCTTGAAAAATGCCATGAGGCCTGAAACAGACACCGAAGTTGAAATACTGTACAAACAATTATCTAGGCTATTTTTTGATCTACTAATCTGCTAGCTAGTTAGCTTGTGTAGTCTGTGGCTAGCTAAAACAGTTAAAGGGGACGTAAGAAATTAATGGATTGGACATAGAAGGTCTCTGATTGCGCTGACAGTGTCAGCTAGAGATGACCTGTAGGAGCTTCCTGCAGGAATTTGTAGTCTTGCTGAGGTTTTCTCTGTTGCTAATTTGCATTTTGTGTTACATTTGGGAGTAAATCTATTTTATTTATTTTATTTCACCTTTATTTAACCAGGTAGGCTAGTTGATAACAAGTTCTCATTTGCAACTGCGACCTGGCCAAGATAAAGCATAGCAATTCGACACATACAACAACACAGTGTTACACATGGAATAAACAAAACATACAGTCAATAATACAGTAGTCATTTAGTCCAATATATTGATAAAACTCACCTTGTCCAAGTGAGAATTACACTGTTATCAAAACGTCACGCCAGGGTAAGCCTACACGAAACACAGACCTTATAATGTAATTATGATGTAGTTCTAAAATCCCAGATGCAAAAATGAATTGTGAAAAAAATTATTGGAACCATTACCGGGTTTAACTTCTCTAGGGTAGGGGGCAGTATTTTGACGTCCGGATGAAAGGCATGCCCTTAGTAAACTGCCTGCTACTCGGGCTCAGAAGGTAGGATATGCATATTATTAGTAGATTTGGATAGAAAACTCTCTGAAGTTTCTCAAACTGTTTGAATGATGTATGTGAGTATAACAGAACTCATATGGCAGGCAAAAACCTGAGAAAAATCCAACCAGGAAGTGTGGAAATCTGAGGTTTGTAGTTTTTCAAGTGATTGCCTATACAGTGACTTAGGGTTCATTTTGCACTTCCTAAGGCTTCCACTAGATGTCAACAGTCTTTAGAACGTTGTTTCATTCTTCTACTGTTACTGGGGTGAGAACAAGAGGTCCTGGAGTCAGATGACTGATAGAATGACATGAGTTCAGTGGCGCGCACTCATGTGAGAGTCAGCTGTGTTCCTTTTCTTTTCTGAAGACATTGGAATTGTTCGGTTGGAATATTACTGAAGATTTATGTTAAAAACATCCTAAAGATTGATGCTATACATTGTCTGACATGTTTCTATGAACGTAAATATAACTTTTTGACTTTTCGTCGTGACATTTTGCGCACGCTTCCTGCATTTGGAGTAGTGGACTAAACACGCGAACAAAAAGGAGGTATTTGGACATATATATGGACTTTATCAAAACAAATGAACATTTATTGGGGAACTGGGATTCCTGGGAGTGCATTCCGATGAAGATCATCAAAGGTAAGTGAATATTTATAATATTATTTCTGAGTTTTGCTGACTCCACAAAATGGCGGGTTTGGTTTGGTGTCTGAACGTTGTACTCAGATTATTGCAAAGTGTGCTTTCGCTGTAAAGTTTGAAAGCTTGAAATCTGACATAGCGGTTGCATTAAGGAGAAGTGCATCTATAATTCTTTCAGTAACTGTTGAATATTTTATCAACGTTTATGATGAGTATTTCTGTAAATTGATGTGCTCATTCACCGGAAGTTTTGGGAGGCAAAACATTTCTGAACATTACACGCCAATGTAAAATGGGGTTGTTGGACATAAATATGAACTTTATCAAGCAAAACATACATGTATTGTGTAACATGAAGTCCTATGAGTGCCATCTGATGAAGATCATCAAAGGTTAGTGATTAATTTTAGCTGTATTTCTGGTTTTTGTGACGCCTCTCCTTGCTTGGAAAATGGCTGTGTGTTTTTTCTTGTTTAGGTGCTGTCCTAACATAATCTAATGTTATGCTTTCGCCGTAAAGCCTTTTTGAAATTGGACAATGTGGTTGGATTAACAAAAAGTGTATCTTTAAAATGGGATATAATAGTTGTATGTTTGAGAAATTTGAATTATGAGATTTTTGTTGTTTTGAATTTGCCGCCCTGCTATTTCACTGGTTGTTGAATAGTGTGTCCCGCACATACCCCAGAGAGGTTAACCGCTAGGTTTTTTGGGTATTATGATTCATCCATTGTGCTGGACTATAGGCAGGGGTTAGCATAATTTGTTTTATTCTCTGTAATAATGGTATGGGAATAATAATGCATTTTATTTTGTAAAGTCATTTCTTGCGTCAATCAACACTACTTGATCACTGTCTGAAACTTTATGTTAGTGGGTACAGCCTCAGTGTTCACAGTAAACGTGCACTGGAAGTTGCAAATAATTTGTACTAAGTTCAAGTTTGCGGTTAGTAGACTTGAAATGTGCTCAGTGCTGAATTTGTTTTGTTGAGGAACATTGCATGGGCAGTGGCGGTTCTAGACCATTTCAACTGGTGGGGGGGGCAAGCTGGTGCAAGCTGGTGCCAGGTGTACTGCTAGAGGGGCCAGTTACATTAGACGTTATTGTTGTCATATCGTTTTCTTCACTGCATTGCAGGCATTAGCAGGCAAAAGACCATGTTCATAATCATTCAACAATTTATTTGCATTTTCTGTCTAATAACGGATGTAAAAAAAGAACGATGGCAAAAATGAGTTATGTAAAAATGATTTCATACTCCACATTTAGGGGGGCCACAAGGGGGTCCAAAATTGGTGTCACAGGGGCACTGCCCCCCTCCCCAGAACCGCTAGTGTGCATGGGAGGTGTGAATGGCAGACAATTACCATGTGCTCAGGTAGAAGCCATTGCCATGAGCCCAATCAAAGAGGACCATGTTTCAAAGTTGGGTGAGAACTTATTTGAGTGAAAATGTTTCATATGATTTAGTACATGTTATTAACCTGTTTAGGATAGGAGGCAGTATTTTCACGGACGGATAAAAAACGTACCCGATTTAATCTGGTTATTACTCCTGCCCAGAAACTAGAATATGCATATAATTGTTTGATTTGGATAGAAAACACCCTAAAGTTTCTAAAACTGTTTGAATGGTGTCTGTGAGTATAACAGAACTCATGTGGCAGGCCTAAACCTGAGACGATTCTAAACAGGAAGTGCCCTCTCTGACCATTTCTTGGCCTTCTATAGCCTCTTTATCGAAAACAGAGGATCTCTGCTGTAACCTGACATTTTCTAAGACTCTCATAGGCTCTCAGAAGGCGCCAGAACGTTGAATGATGACTCTGCAGTCCCTGGCTGAAAAACAGTAGCGCATTTAGATAGTGGTCAATCTGAGAAAAATGAGAGTCCATTTTACATTTTCAGTCTTTGAACGAAAACAACATCGCCCGGTCAGAATATTATCGCTATTTTACGAGAAAAATCGCATAAAAATGATTTTAAACAGCGTTTGACATGCTTCGAAGTACGGTAATGGAATATTTTGAATTTTTTTGTCACGATATGCGCCGGCGTGTCACCGTTCGGATAGTGTCTTGAACGCAAGAACAAACGCAGCTATTTGGATATAACTATGGATTATTTGGAACCAAACCAACATTTGTTGTTGAAGTAGAAGTCCTGAGAGTGCATTCTGACGAAGAACAGCAAAGGTAATCCAATTTTTCTTATAGTAAATCTGAGTTATAGTCAAAGTAGCTAGAGTTATAGTCAAAATAGCTAGCCATGATGGCCGGGCTATCTACTCAGAATATTGCAAAATGTGCTTTCACCGAAAAGCTATTTTAAAATCGGACATAGCGATTGCATAAAGGAGTTCTGTATCTATAATTCTTAAAATAATTTATGTTTTTTGTGAACGTTTATCGTGAGTAATTTAGTAAATTCACCGGAAGTTTCGGTGGGTATGCTAGTTCTGAACGTCACATGCTAATGTAAAAAGCTGTTTTTTGATATAAATATGAACTTGATTGAACAAAACATGCATGTATTGTATAACAATGTCCTAGGAGTGTCATCTGATGAAGACCATCAAAGGTTAGTGCTGCATTTAGCTGAGGGTTTGGTTTTTGTGACATTATATGTTAACTTGAAAATGGGTGTGTGATTATTTCTGGCTGGGTACTCTCCTGACATAATCTAATGTTTTGCTTTTTGAAATCGGACAATGTGGTTAGATAAAGGAGAGTCTTATCTTTAAAATGGTGTAAAATAGTCATATGTTTGAAAAATTGAAGTTTTTGGATTTCTGAGGTGTTTGTAATTCGCGCCACGCCCTATCATTGGATATTGGAGCGGTGTTCCGCTAGCGGAACGTCTAGATGTAAGAGGTTTTAACCAGAGAGGAAGAGGCGAAGCAAGAGGGATAACTGGGCCCAACATCTGTCTTCTCCAGCAGGTGGTGTGTTTTTCTTTTTTTTTAGCTCATAAGGCGATTCGTTTTTGTATGGAGGTAAATAATAGTGCTGTATTTGGTTGACATTTTTTATGGTTTATTGGCAATGTTATTTGATCGAATAGAAGTTTCGTAGTGATTGTTACGAGTGTACTTATATAAGTACTGTAGGACGTGACATCCCGGCAACTTTGAGAAAAAACGTGATTGGTGATCACTAGTTACCACAGCGACAAAGCCATAAACCCTGCCCATTTCTACAAGTTATCTTCTTAAAATGTGATTTTAAACCTAACCTTAACCACACTGCTAACCTTATGCCTAACCTTGAATGAAGAGCAAAAAGCAACAACAAAAAAATCATACATTTTTATGATGGCCAATTTTTACTTTGGCTGTGGTAACTAGTTGTTCATACGCATTTCTGCCCTCTCACTGGCTAGAATGGTCCACCTGATCTTGCCTCCTCGATACTATAGGCCGACAGTTTGTCAAAATTGATTTAGGAGAATGAACGTAGCAGGATAGAAGAATTAGGTAAAATTTAGGAAAAGGGTTAGCTAAAATCTTCTTTATCCTATCAAGCCATGACCGTGTGGGGGTAGCCTGCAACATTGTTTTTCAGCATTATGAGAGTCTGATAGCATTTTTGTAGAATAATGTCAAGAGCAGGCCAGAGTGAGCTGCATGGTCACTTTCTCTGCTAATTTGCCAAGTGCATGTGCTCCAACAATTGTGAATGCCCAATATAATGCCACAACAGTATGTGTTGTGAAATTAGACAGATAATTGACTAATGAAAATACCGGTTTAGTGAGTATCTCTGTTTCACATTCTCTTTCTCCTCTCTTTAATTTCACATCTAAAGTTACGTTATAGACTTTATGATAAAAGCTTTTCTGGTGGTAGTGTGGAAAGCAACACAAGGATACATGCATTACCTTAAGCAAATATACTTTATTTATGCGGAAGTACCAAAAGTATTCTAAATTACATCTGAAACACCGGCACACAAAGTAAACCATTCTGTTTTGAGCTCCCTGTTCCGGAGGCATATTTCAGGCTATTTGATTAACATTACATCATCAAACTCAGCAATCCTATCAGAAACAACATGCAGTCATCTAGGAGGTCCAGATCAACAGCCAAGTTTAGTGCCATCTTTAATATATATAATTCTGATTCTAATGACATTATAATTACCATAAATAATGTATTATATTAAAATATATCCATGCGAGTTAACAAAGGACAAGGTGATATCAAAATCTCAAACACAACAAAACAAAGGACTAAGGAGGGTACCAAGGGGGACCTAAGATCATATTTATGAAAATATATTGAACAAATATACAGATTAAGACAAAATATATAAATACATGTACATGTATGTATATATGTACATCAGCAATATATCACCATGTGAACTTCACAAATTATTAAAATATTCCTTTCTTCAAGACCGCTCACCTGCAGATATGAGTCTTGGTGATAGTTTGGTGAATTTCAAGCACATGGTGGTAGAGCAGTTGAGGGGAGAACAGCTCATAATAATGGTCGGAATGGTGCAAATGGAATGGCATCAAACACATGGAAACCATGTTTGATATGTGATACCATTCCACCAATTCTGCCCCAGCCATTACCACGAGCCCGTCCTCCCCAATGAAGGTGCCACCAACCTCCTATGTTGTATAGTACCTGTTTTCAGATCATAATCCTCATCAAACCAGGGACAAATGAACAGCAACATGACATCTGACCATATTTGTCAATGGTATTATGGCTAAGGATGAATATGTCACTGGTTAACATTTCAGTTAGATGTGCCACTGAAGATATCTTTTCAACTTAATGTATTGAATGCTGCATGGGGATATTTGTATGATAATGGCCAATTAAAACAAGTTAGGAGTCTTTGATTTATAGGCTTGGTAGATATGTCGATAAGTCACTTTTCATATCAAGCTTCCAGTGCAGACTTCTGTTAACCACTTAGCTTGAGTCTGCCCTACAATATACATTTTACTCTTGACAGAGGGATGTGCAACTGTACATACCATCTAGAAATGTGCCTTCAATCAAACGAAAAGAAACAACATATTTACATTGTAAAGCTCATCATTATTGCATTATAAATGATTCTACATTTTAAAAACCGTTTTCCTTTGACATTAGAGTTGTGCTCCGTCTCTACTCATTTCCCAAGACAAATAAATATATGAACAAAAACAAACGATAAACATTCTTCAAAATAAATGCAACCCTAATACTTTGTACACTGAGACTTTTTTAAAATCATAACTTATGTATTTGAGATATTGTGTTATTGGTCCATAAAATGAGTGTTCACAAGATGTCATTCAGAGCAGTTTGTAAAGCAAGTTCGTTTTTTTTCTCCAATAAATGTGTTATTTACATTTATGAAAAAACCTAGCAGATGAAAAATCGTTGTTTTTACAGATAGTGTTAGGGCTCTATTCAATCTGTAAAGCTTGAAGCGTTACAGATTCCGCAACAGAAATGTAAAAGTAATTCCCGATTGAGTTGGCCTATATGCAGCGTTTACCGTTTAATGTAAACTCTGCTGAAGCGGGAACATTGCCTTTAAATTTCAATCCCGCTTTAAAACTGAACTTCCGCGATGCGGTTTGAATAGAGCCCTTAGTCTGCTGTGTGTTTACAGTGGTGTGATAAATATATTTTTTTAAAGGTCAAATAAAGGTGCGATGGTGTTACTAACATAGCAAACGTTCAATCAACGCCGACTGGTTGGCTTGCCTTGAACAAGTGTCCTAGAATCCCCTGCATGTCTACAGATTACGTATGATATAATCCCTAAAACTAAAGGCGTAAAGGACATGAGAACTGATTTAAATCTAGCACAACCTACCATCTGGACAAATCTAAACATTGTGCATTACAAAAAACAAATTACCGCAGCTCAACCAACACAAGGTCAGCCAAAGTTCAGATGCTTTATTTAAAGTGCAGCTCTACCTCTATGAATCATAACACTGGGAGTACTCATTAGTACAGAAATGCCTAAATTCCTCTGTGTGTCGGTGGAACAGGAAATCCATCCTTTATACAGGAAGTCCATCTAGGCAATGTACATTTGGTAAAAGTTACTTGGAACAAGAAAAAGTATGTAGGAATCCAATATTGTGCTGTAGTTCATGGTTGTGCCGCTATGTGGCAGCACATATTCTCTTGAGCTCCATATGTGGGAAAAAAGGAGTTTACTGTTTCACAAAGCTTGCTTCATTTTACCAGATTGCCATAATAATCAGCAAGTAGGGACACTCATTGTCATTGAAACAGAGACCGTCGCCCACCTTGGACAGACGCCACATATAATATACTTTAGCGCAGTCTCACTGAATAGGTTTGACTTTGGTAAGGATGCATTTTCTTCTGTAAATTGTGACGATCTAAATCAAGTCCATCATAGAGTAAATGCTCAGAATACCTTTAGTAGATTCCTCTTTTGCCAAGTCGAAAGGATGTTTCCCCTAAAAGTGACTTTAGACTGGAGTCTCATAACATGCCAAGGGCTGTTGGTGTCACTAAGCTCTACAGACAGTATCTCCAAAATTAGCTAATCGTCGAGGCCAATGCAGGTTGGTTTGGATTTAAAATAGATAATGTTCAATAAATTAATAAATAGAATATCTGCCTGCATGTATTTACAAAGCTGAAAACATTTCATTTAATATTGTTCAAACAACACTATTCCAGTACACATTATAGACTCGTATCAGACCGGCTTTCATCAAAGCCAGTTAGCAGCTAATAAACATATTAAATTATAAATTGTCATCAAGATCACACGGTAGAATATAATGCAGTTTCAGACACCTTTACAAAAATCCTAAACAAATAAAAATCTTCACATCAAAGTAGGCAGTAGTCGACAAAAATAGCTTTGTTCACGAGTCCTGTGTGAAAGCTTTTTACAAGTCAGTTTGTGCTCCTGCATGTGTGCCCAGTTTATTTCCTCTCCTCTTTAAACCACACACACGATACTCCCTATTGCACTGACCATAAAGAAAATAATAATAATACAAATATCTGAGGTGCAGACAGATCCCCCCCCAAGCCGGACCATCTCCTGGAGAGAGGGGGCGGGAGGACGGGGAGGAGAAAGAGAAGGGAGAGTGAGAACTGGGTCTCAGCGGTCTCTGCAGGTGGGCAGGTTGACAAAGGTGAAGACGTTGTACTCAATGAGGATGGAGAAGCAGAGAAAGATGCAGTACATGAGCAGACACACCAGGCCCAAACGACGGTCCAGTTTCCACCCATTCAGATGTACCCCCAGGACCTAAGAGAGCGAGGGAAGAGATTAAGGAATTACATTTATGGTTGCTCTACTCAAATGTTATTCTGCATAGACGGTAAAATACAATACACAAGTATATTTTATTCTTTAAAATCTTAGACATATACATGGAATGACTCACTGTGAGGAACACAGACCCCAACAGAAGTCCCACAGAGAAGATGAGCCCTTTGCTGTTCAGTTTAATCTAAGAGAAGAAAGGTTTAAACAGGCACAGAAGAAGTTAAACCATGGGGTTGGGAACTAATTTACAACACTTTTGCACCAGTATAAAGTGTATACCTGCTATTTGCAGAAGAGAATAATAGTTTCAAAAACACAAGTTACACCACCAAACGATTATATGGTCTTATGCCAGCTCTTTTTTGGGGGGACCCTTTTGAAATGTATACAGTATCCATAAGCTATTCTCTTTACGGTGCATTCGGAAAGTATTCCCCTTTACCTTTTCCACATTTTGTTACGTTACAGCCTACAGCTGCTTCATCGAGAGCATCCTGACGGGTTGCATCACTGCCTGGGTAGTGCGTATGGCCCAGTACATCACAGCTTCCTGCCATCCAGGACCTCTATACCAGGTGGTGTAGAGGTAAATGGTCAAAGACTCCAGCCACCCTAGTCATAGACTGTTCTCTCTGCTACCGCATGGCAAGCGGTACCAGAGCGCCAAGTCTAGGTCCAAAAGGCTTCTTAACAGCTTCTACCCCCAATCCATAAGACTCCTGAACAGCTAATCAGATGGCTACCCAGACTATTTGCATTGTCCCCCACTCCCTCTTTTATGCTACTGTTTATCACTTTGACTCTACCTACATGTACATATTACCTCAATTACTCTGTACGGGTACTCCCTGTATATAGCCCTGCTCCTGTTATTTCACTGCTGCTCTCAATTGTTTTTATTTTTACTTAACAGTAATTTTTCTTAACTATGTTGTTGGTTAAGAGCTTGTAAGTAAGCGTTTCACTGTAAGGTCTACACCTGTTGTGTTTGATGCATGTGACAAATAATATTTGATTTGATTTATTCCAAAATGGGTCAAATGTAATTTTTTTCTCATCAATCTACACACAGTACCCCATAATGACAAAGCGAAAACAGGTTTTTAGAAATATATGTAAATGTATTAAATATAAAATAGTATTCAGACTCTTTGCTATGAGACTCGAAATTGAGCTCAGGTGCATCCTGTTTCCATTGATCATACTTGATGTTTCTACAGCTTGATGGGAGTCCACCTGTGGTAAATTCAATTGACTGGACATGATTTGGAAAGGCACACACCTGTCTATATAAGGTCCCACAGTTAACAGTGCATGTCAGAGCAAAAACCAAGCCATGAGGTCGAAGGAATTGTCCGTAGAGCTCCAAGACAGGATTGTGTTGAGGCACTATCTGGGGAAGGGTACCAAAACATTTCTGCAGCATTGAAGGTCCCCAAGAACAAAGTGGACTCCATCATTCTTAAATGGAAGAAGTTGGAACCACTAAGACTCTTCCTAGAGCTGGCCATATGGCCAAACTGAGCAATCGGGGGAGAAGAGCCTGGTCAGGGAGGTGACCAAGAATCCGATAGTCAATCTGACAGAGCTCCAGAGTTACTCTGTGGAGATGGGAAAACCTTCCAGAAGCACAACCATCTCTTCAGCCCTCCACCAATCAGGTCTTTATGGTAGACTGGCCAGACGGAAGCCACTCCTCAGTAAAAGGCACATGACAGCCCGATTGGAGTTTGCCAAAAGGCACCTAATTGCCAAAAGGCACCTAAAGACTCTCAGACCTTGAGAAACAAGATCTTTTTGGGCTAAATGTCAAGCGTCATGTCTGGAGGAAACCTGGCACCATCCCTACGGTTTACCATGGTGGTGGCAGCATCATGCTGTGGGGATGTTTTTCAGGGGCTGGGACTGGGACACTAGTTGGGATCGAGGGAAAGATGAACAGAGCAAAGTAGAACCTGATCGGACATCTCTGGAGAGACCTGTGCAGTGACGCTCCCCATCCAACCTGACAGAGCTTGAGAGGATCTGCAAAGAAGAATGGGAGGAACTCCCCAAATACAGGTGTGCCAAGCTTGTAGTGTCATACCCAAGAAGACCCGAGGCTGTAATCACTGCCAAAGTAAAGGCTCTGAATACTAATGTAAATGTGATATTTCCCCCCCCAACAAAATGTATATAAATTTGCAAAAATGTATATAAAACTTTTTTTTGCTTCGTCATTATGGGGTATTGTGTGGAGATTGATGAGGGAAAAATGATGTAATCAATTTTAGAATAAGGCCGTAACGTAACAAAATGTGGAAAAAGTAAACTGCTTCTACACCTGTATTGCTTGCTGTTTGGGGTTTTAGGCTGGGTTTCTGTACAGCACTCTGTGACATCAGCTGATGTAATAAGGGCTTTATAAATACATTTGATTGAAGGGGTCTGAATACTTTCTGAATGCTCTGTATCTCACTCCTACATTAGCCCCCAATACACAGCTCAATTTCCTAACACACAGTCAAAGCCTTCATTGAGAATAATTATGTAACACGCCACACTACAAAAGCAGCAAGGCAGCAAAGCTTGTCTGTCTGCTCCTGGGAACAGATTAATGTAGGCATTCCTTCACGGCCACAGCACCCCCACGTGTGTTTTATCTAGTGTGATTCAGGCACACTGGGCTACAGGTGCACTCAACGCTGTATTTATCTTGGACTGCTGACAGCTACTTTTCTCCTATTTCTTTCAGGTGTTTAGGACCCAGTCACATGTCAAACTGGAATATATATGTTTATCTACAGTGATCACAAATAACAGATGCTCCAATGGCTACGTAAACATGTCATGACACTGACTAATACTGTACATAAACATACATAACATTGGTGCCATTTGACAGGAGCAGAGAGGGCTCTGGACAGAAGATCAATTGTGTCATCTCTCACAATAAAAAGCAACATCAATATTACCTTCACAGAATAGCCCTATCACGTATAAGTTTCAGATGTCAGTTTTTATTGTGCATTTCTGATGGAGGTTTACTAAAGACCTTACACAGCCAGGGTTAGGAGAAACAGTGTTTGTTACTTACGTACGAGCCGTAGTTGATGGCCAGAGTCTGCAGGGCCCAGGGAAGGCCCAGTCCAATAAGGATATCAAACACATTACTGCCTATAGAGTTCGAAACAGCCATGTCCCCAAAACCTGAGAGACACAGCAAGAGGGAGCATGAGAGGGACAAAGAGAAAGGGATGGAAACATGGAGAGGCAAAAAAGAGAGGGAGAGAGAAATCAATAGACTGAGACGTTGGTCAACATCGGTAACATCAATAAAGAATTCTGACTTGCTGAGGTAATCAGGTCGCCACAAACAACAAATACAACAACCACAAACAGGCTGTCATGGAATGTGTTTCCATTTCTCTCTCTCAGACTCTGATACATTTTTAAAAGGGGAGCGATAATTAACACATAAAAGAAATGGATGGAGGAAGGCACCACGCTGGGTTCTCTTCAGTCCCCGCCACTTCCACACGACTCGGTCACAGAGACAGATGACAACCTCTCCCCTCTTCCTCATCCCATCTCTCTATCGCCCTTCTCTCTGTTGACCATGTACACAGAGTGTGGAGCTCTTTGATTCCTGTGTGTTCATAGGGTGGGGGAGCAGCAGGGCAAACAGCACTGGAAAAATGGCACCGTTTTACATGCTCCTAACCAACTGTGCTATTTTGTTTGTCTTTTTGCGCCGACAACGTTGTCCCCACAGTGACTGTACGTACATATCCCAACCAGAAGCCATGGATTACAGGCACCATCCGCATCGAGCTAAAGGCTAGAGCTGCCGCTTTCAAGGAGCGGGACACTAATCCGGACGCTTCTAAGAAATTACGCTATGCCCTCAGACGAACCTACTACACCGGCTCTGACACTCGTCGGATATGGCAGGGCTTGAAAACTATTACGGACTACAAAAGGAAACCCAGACGTGAGCTGCCCAGTGACACGAGCCTACCAGACGAGCTAAATGCTTTTTATGATTGCTTCGAGGCAAGCAACACTGAAGCATGCACGAGAGCACCAGCTGTTCTGGACGACTGCGTGATAACGCTCTCGGTAGCCGATGTGAGCAAGACCTTTAAACAGGTCAACATTTACAAAGCCGCGGGGCCAGACGGATTACCAGGATGTGTAATTAAAGCATGCGCGGACCAACTGGCTTCTTCCTGACTGAGTCTGTAGTACCTACATGTTTCAAGCAGACCACCATAGTCCCTGTGCCCAAGGAAGCGAAGGTAACCTGCCTAAATGATTACCGCCCCGTAGCACTCATCGGTAGCCATGAAGTGCTTTGAAAGGCTGGTAATGACTCACATCAACAGCATCCTCCCGGATACCCTAGACCCACTCTAAGTCACATACCGCCCCAACAGATCCACAGATGACGCAATCTCAATCGTACTCCACACTGCCCTTTCCCACCTGGACAAAAGGAACACCTATATGAGATTGCTGTTCATTGACTACAGCTCACCGTTCAACACTATAATGCCCACGAAGATCCTGGGACTAAACATCTCCCTCTGCAACTGGAGCCTGGACTTCCCGATGGGCCGCCCCCAGGTGGTAAGGGTAGGCAACAACACGTCTGCCACGCTGATCCTCAACACTGGGGCCCCTCAGTGGTGTGTACTTAGTCCCCTCCTGTACTCCCTGGATCGGGTCGACTGCGTGGCCAAACATGACTCCAACACCATCATTAAGTTTGCTGATGATCACCGACAATGATGAGACAGCCTGTAGGGAGGAGGTCAGAGACCTGACAGTGTGGTGTCAGGACAACAACCTCTCTCTCAATGTGAGCAAGACAAAGGAGCTGATCGTGGAGTACAGGAACAGGTGGGCCGAACAGGCCCCCATTAACATCGACGGGGCTGTAGTGGATCGGGTCGAGAGTTTCAAGTTACTTGGTGTCCACATCACCAACGAACTATCATGGTCCAAACATACTAAGACAGTCGTGAAGAGAGCATGACAACACCTTTTCCCGCTCGGGAGACTGAAAAGATTTGGCATGGGACCCCAGATCCTCAAAAGGTTCTACAGCTGCACCATCGAGAGTATCCTGACCGGTTGCATCACCGCCTGGTATGGCAACTGCTCGGCATCTGACCATAAGGCACTACAGAGAGTAGTGTGTACGGCTCAGTACATCACAGGGGCCAAGCTTCCTGCCATCCAGGACCTATATAATAGGCGGTGTCAGATGAAAGGCCAAAAAAATGTAGGCTCCTGTCTCCCAGGTCATAGACTGTTTTCTCTGCTAGCGGTACCGGAGCCCCAAGTCTAGGACCAAAAGGCTCCTTAACAGCTTCTAACCCAAGCCATAAGACTGCTGAACAATTCATCAAATGGCCACCGGACTATTTACATTGACCCCCCCCCTCCATTTATTTTGTACACTGCTGCTACTCGCTGTTTATTATCTATGCATAGTCACTTCACCTCTCCCTACATGTACAAATTACCTCTGTCACGTCCTGACCATAGTAAGTTGTTATTTTCTAAGGTAGAGTAGGTCAGGGCGTGACAGGGGGGTTTTCTAGTTTAGTTTTTCTATGTTGTTATGTTCAAGTTTTGTATTTCTATGTTGGGCTGTGTTTGGGATGATCTCCAATTAGAGGCAGCTGGTCATCGTTGTCTCTAATTGGAGGTCATATTTAAGTTGGTGTTTGTCCCACCTGGGTTTGTGGGAGATTAATTTTGAGTTGTGTATGTTTTACCTCTGCGTCACGGTTTGTTGTTTTTTGTCATTCAGTTTATTTATGTATTGCATAGTTTCACAGTATAAATTAAATGTGGAACGACACACACGCTGCACTTTGGTCCGCTCATTCCTACAACCGTGACAACCTCGAGTAACCTGTACCCCCACACATTGACATGGTACCGGTGCCCCCTGTATATAGCCTCGTTATTGTTATTTTATGTTGTTACTTTTTATAATTTTTAGTTTTTAGTTTATTTGGTAAATATTTTCTTAACTCTTCTTGAACTGCACTGTTGGTTAAGGGCTTCTAAGTAAGCATTTCACGGTAAGGTCTACACTTATTGTATTCGGCGCATATGACAAATAAAGTTTGATTTGATTTTGATTTGGTAGAGAAAGTACTCTGTGTGTCCTTACCTTGCCGTGCCACTATAAGACTGGCCATGCAGTCAGGGACACTGGTGCCAGCTGCCAGGAAGGTGATGCCCATGATGACGTCGGGGATACCCAGAGTAAATCCGATCACTGTCACCTGAAGGGAAGAGACACACACATCAGTGAGTTTATTTTTTATTAATTCTCCCCAATTTCGTGGTATCCAAAATCTTGTCCCATCGCTGCAACTCATGTACGGATTTGGCAGAGGTGAAGGTCGAGAGCCATGCGTCCTCCGATACACAAACCAACCGAGCCACGCTGATTCTTGACCCGGAAGCCAGCCGCACCAATGTGTCGGAGGAAACACTGTACACCCGGCGACCGTGTCAACATGCACTGCGCCCAGCCCGCCACAGGAGTCGCTAGAGCGCGATGGGACAAGAACATTCCTGCCGGCCAAACCCTCCCCTAACCCGGTCGACACTGGGCCAATTGTGCGCTGCCCCATGGGTTTCCCGGTCGCGGCCGGTTGCAACAGAGCCTGGACTTGAACCAGGATCTCTAGTGGTACAGCTAGCACTGTGATGCAGTGCCTTAGACCACTGCGCCACTTGGGAGGCGTCAGTGTTGTATGCGTGCGTGTGTGTGTGTGTGCGCGCGTGTGTGTGCCCTCACCATCCAGACCATGACATAGGAAAAACCAGCAATCCAGAGGGTGGAAGTGACGAAGGAGACCATGAACCATCTCTCCCAGAGAGTGTTGGCACAGTTAGGTACCGTGAAGAACAACAGCAGGCACAGAGGCCAGGCCAACAGCCACTTGATCTTATTACAGCACCCAGCTAGAGAAAGAGATGGAGGGAGAAGGAAAGAAGAAGAGATGCAGTTTAAATTTGTGTTCTTTGCTGGATTTCCATTAATTGATGTTTTTATTGAGGAAATCTAAAAATACCTTTAGGTGAGTGATGACCAACACAATAAAGAGAGCTCAGAGAGATTGAACATTTTTGAAACCCCGTAATGTTATATTGGTTTTTACCTGGGGCGTGAAAGGGCACGAAAGGTCCCTCCCCTACGTCCTCCTCCTCTTCATCGTTCTCATTATTCTCATTGTCTTCGTTCTCGTTTTCCGTCTCGTTGCCGGCCTCCACATCTCCCCTGTCGTCCTCTCCATGGTGACCACGGCGACCTTTGACTCCCCTCTCAGGCCCGCCCAGTCCGTTCTCCAGGCCCCGCCTACTGCCGACCTTTACTGTGACCTCTGAGTCTCCGTTAGTGAACGGCCGGGTGCTAATCAGACGCTGTCTCTTCACAAATACATGCATACGCACATGTCATATGCTGTACAAACATTTTCAAAATAAGTATGCTGTAAGAATACAGTTTATTCACACAGCAAACAGAAACACGATCACGTGTGCAGAAGGCATGTGCGGTCATACCTCAGTGATGAGCATGCGTGAGGCCATGGAGAGGCGTGTGCGAGGGGAGAAGTGGCTGGTGATCATGATCCTCATGCCGGCTTCAGAGAAGGACAGTTGGTGGGGGTAGGCTGACAGCAACTCATCTACCATCAAAACTGACTGCTTTCTGTGGAAGTTAGCTACAGGAGACACACAGAGAGCGAGAGAGAGACGTGAGCGATGTGAGAGAGAGAGATGAGACAAACACACACAGACACATGTATGGCAGAACGGTCAGACCGTACTTTTCTTCAGTAGGACAGCGCTGGCATCACAGTTGTCATCCAGGTCAGCGTTACTGGCTGTGCCGTTCCCCAGGCTGGACGAGTTCTTCTTCCGCCTCTCCAGAAAATGCACAATGTTGGAGTTAAACCTATACACATAAAGGAACAAGAGTTAAACCTAGACAAAGAGGGACAGTACAAGGCTGTGGATACAATTTCATACCTCTACTCGGGATACATGAAAGGGTTTTGAAGTGTGTTTGTGTGTGGTATTGATGGTTTCAGACACAGACTTACTTCATTATCAAAATATAGCCGAAATACATCAGAACCAGTGTCAGAGACTCCCACCTGGAACACACATCAAGAGGGATTCAATTGAAGCTGATTTTTAACAGCTCTACAACACATAACATATAGGTGTATGTGCTGTATACATAAGAAACTGAAAGCCATACTTACCATGAAACCTTTTCATCATATATGAACTGTAAGGAGACAAAGAAGAATGATACTGAACACTTTGAAGAATGATTGGAAGTACAGTATTAGCTTTTGGGGTTCACTTTTCTCTGACGTAAACATTAGTATATGGATCCACTCTGTAGATACACCATCTGATCAGCAGGAGGCAACACACTAAGGCCCACTTCAATGGTTTGCAATGGTCAGGCTCCACTCACCACTATAAGAGCAGTGATGGACAGGGTGTAGTACATAGAGTCTCTCATAAGAGACCAACGAGACAGATGCACTGCCTGAGAGAGAGAAGGGGAGAGAGGAACGGTCTGTAAGAGTGGAAGAGCCAACATTTCACCCCCATGTATTCATCCCTTCCTGTGTGTGTGTCTGTGTCTGTGTAAGCCAAGGTACAGAAACCTACCTGGCCAGCAAATATTCCACACACTCCAATGATGCAGAGGATATTGAAGACAGCTGAGCCCACGATCGTGCCCACCCCCACATCCCCTTTAGTGATGAACACACCTGCACAGAGACAGTGAAAATACAGAACACCCATGGGTTATACAATGGTTAGGAATGGAGGGCTACACACTTATATATGTAAACTATTGACATGGTTAACATATACAGTATGTATACAGTTTTTTTAAATATTTTTTTTATTTCACCTTTATTTAACCAGGTAGGCCAGTTGAGAACAAGTTCTCATTTACAACTGCGACCTGGCCAAGATAAAGCAAAGCAGTGTGACAAAAACAACAACAGAGTTACACATGGGATAAACAAACGTACAGTCAATAACACAATAGAAAAATCTATGTACAGTGTGTGCAAATGTAAGATTAAGATTAGGGAGGTAAGGCAATAAATAGGCTACAGTGGCGAAATAATTACAATTTAGCATTAACACTGGAGTGATAGATGTGCAGATGATGATGTGCAAGTAGACATACTGGGGTGCAAAAGAGCAACAACAAAAAAAATAACAATATGGGGATGAGGTAGTTGGGTGGGCTATTTACAGATGGGCTGTGCACAGGTGCAGTGATCGGTAAGCTGCTCTGAGTTATATTGTATATCACTGTCACTCATTAAAAATAAAGGGTTTTTGTCACAAACACCAGATAGGTGCAGTTTTACAGGGTCAGCCATAGTAGTACAGAGCCCCTGGAGCAAATTAGAGTTTTGTGCCTTGCTCAAGAGCACACCAACAGATTTTTGGTATTTGAACCAGTGACCATTTCAAATCAAATCAAACTTTATTTGTCACATTCGCCGAATACAACAAGTGTAGACCTTAACGTGAAATGCATACTTACAAGCCCTTAACCAACAGTGCAGTTCAAGAAGAGTTAAGAAAATATTTACCAAATAAACAAAAGTACAATTTTTTTTTTTTAAAGTAACACAATAACAAGACTATATACAGGCGGTACCGGTACTGAGTTAGTGTGCGGGGGTACAGGTTAGAGGTAATTTGTACATGTAGGTAGGAGTGAAGTGACTATGTATAGATAATAAACAATGAGTAGCAACAGTGTACAAAACAAAGGGAGGGGGGGGGGGGGGGGGGGTCAATGTAATAGTCCGGTGGCCATTTGATTAATTGTTCAGCAGTCTTATGGCTTGGGGGTAGACGATGTTAAGGAGCCTTTTGGTCCTAGACTTGGCACTCTGGTACCGCATGCCGTGCGGTAGCATAGAAAACAGTCTATAACTTGGGTGTCTCTGACAATTTTATGGGCTTTCCTCTGACACCGCCTATTATATAGGCCCTGGATTGCAGGAAGCTTGGCCCCAGTGATGCACTATCGTCTGTAGTGCCTTACAATCAGATGCCGAGCAGTTGCCATACCAGGCGGTGATGCAACTGGTCAGGATGCTCTCGATGGTGCAGCTGTAGAACTTTTTGAGGATCTGGGGACCCATGCCAAATCTCCTGAGGGGGAAAAGGTGTTGTCGTGCCCTCTTCATGACTGTCTTGGTGGGTTTGGACCATGATAGCTCGTTGGTGATGTGGACACAAAGGAACTTGAAACTCTCGACCCGCTCCACTACAACCCTGTTGATGTTAATGGGGGCCTGTTCGGCCACCTTTTCCTGTACTCCACGATCAGCTCCTTTGTCTTGCTCACATTGAGGGAGAGGTTGTTGTCCTGGCACCACACTGCCAGGTCTCTGACCTTCCTATATGCTGTCTCATCGTTGTCAGTGATCAGGCCTACCACTGTTGTGTCGTCAGCAAACTTAATGATGGTGTTGGAGTCGTGTTTGGCCATGCAGTCGTGGGTGAACAGGGAGTATAGGATTAAGTACACACCCCTGAGGGGCCCCAGTGTTGAGGAGCAGCGTGGCAGATGTTGTTGTCTACCCTTACCACCTGGGGCGGTCCGTCAGGATGTCCAGGATCCAGTTACAGAGGGAGGTGTTTAGTCCCAGGATCCTTAGCTTAGTGATGAGCTTCGTGGGCACTGGTGTTGAATGCTGAGCTGTAGTCAATGAACAGCATTCTCGTATAGGTGTTCCTTATGTCCAGGTGGGAAAGGGCAGTGTGGAGTACGATTGAGATTGCACCATCTGTGGATCTATTGGGGCGGTATGTGAATTGGAGTGGGTCTAGGGTATCCGGGAGGATGCTGTTGATGTGAGCCATGACCAGCCTTTCAAAGATCTTCATGGCTCCCGACGTGAGTGCTATGTGGCAGTAATCATTTAGGCAGGTTACCTTCACTTCCTTGGGCACAGGGACTATGGTGGTCTGCTTGAAACATGTAGGTATTACAGACTCAGTCAAGGAAAGGTTGAAAATATCAGTGAAGACACTTGCCAGTTGGTCCGCGCATGCTCGCAGTACACTTAGTACTCGCGTTAAGCCGTCTGGCCCCGCGGCTTTGTGAATGTTGATCTGTTTAAAGGTCTTGCTCACACCGGCTACCGAGGGCATTATCACACAGTCATCCAGAACAGCTGGTGCTCTTGTGCATGCTTCACTGTTGCTTGCCTCGAAGCGAGCATAAAAGGCATTTAACTCATCTGGTAGGCTCGCGTCACTGGGCAGCTCGCGTCTTGGTTTCCCTTTGTAGTCCATAAGAGTTTTCAAGCCCTGCCACATCCGACGAGCGTCAATTTTAATCCTATATTGACGCTTTGCTTGTTTGATGGATCGTCTGATGGCATAGCGTGATTTCATATAGGAGTCCGGATTAGTGTCCCACTCCTTGAAAGCGGCAGCTCTAGCCATTAGCTCGATGCGGATGTTGCCTGTAATCCATGGCTTCTGGTTGGGATATGTACATACGGTCACTGTGGGGACGATGTCGTCACTGCACTTATTGATGAAGCCGATGACTGAGGTGGTGTACTCCTCAATGCCATTGGATGAATCCCGGAACATATTCCAGTTTGTGCTAGCAAAACAGTCCTGTAGCGTAGCATCCGCGTCATCTGACCACTTCCATATTGAGCGAGCCACTGGTAATTCCTGCTTTAGTTTTTGCTTGTAAGCAGGAATCAGGAGGAGAGAATTATGGTCAGATTTGCCAAATGGAAGGCGGGGGAGAGCTTTGTATGCATCTCCGTGTGTGGAGTAAAGGTGGTCTAGAGTTTTTTTTCCTCTGGGTGCATATGTGACATAATGGTAAAAAATTTACGTTTGCCTGTATTAAAGTCCCCGGCCACTACGAGCGCCGCTTCTGGGTGAGCATTTTCTTGTTTGATTATGGCCTTATAGAGTTGTTTGAGTGCGGTCTTAGTGGCAGCATCGGTTTGTGGTGGTAAATAGACGGCTACGAATAATATAGATGATAATTCTCTTGGTAGATAGTGTGGTCTACAGCTTATCATAAGGTAAGGCGAGCAATACCTCGAGAATTCTTTAATATTAGACATCGCGCACCAGCAGTTTTGACAAAAAGACACATAGCCCCACCCCTCGTTTTACCAGACGTAGCTTCTCTGTTCTGCCGGTGCATTGAAAACCCCTCCAGCTCTATATTATTTGTGTCGTTGTTCAGCCACTACTCGGTGAAACATAAGATATTACAGTTCTTAATGTCCCGTTGGTAGGATAATCGTAATCGTAGGTCATCAATTGTATGTTCCAATGATTGCATGTTAGCAAGTAGAATTGATGGCAGTGGGAGTTTACTCGCTCGCCTACGGATTCTCAAAAGACAAGCCTGATCTTCGTCCTCTTTTCTTCTGTCTTTTCTTCACGCAAATGACGGGGATCGGAGCTTGTTCCCGTGAGAGCAGTATATATTTCTTGTCGGACTCGTTAAAGGAAAACGCTTCTTCCAGTTCGTGGTGAGTAATCCCAGTTCTGATTTCAAGTTATTTTCGGTCATAAGAGACGGTAGCAGCAACATTATGTACAAGATAAGTAAAATAAATGACGCAAAAAAATTAACAAAATAGCACAATTGGTTACGGCATGTAAAACGTCAACCATCCTCTTCGGCGCCATCTTAACTAATTTGAACTGGGTATTGGCCCAACCTTCTAACCACTATGCTATATGCCGACCTAAGACATAAAACATAGTGGGCCTGCTAACAAAGTAATGAAAAAGGTATCCAGCTGGGCACACCATGTCATTTCAATGTGGACATTTGGATGATATTTGGTTGATCAATAAGATTTCAACCTGTATTCACCCACTCAAAAAGACAGCCAGAACTTTATTGAATTATGAATGTGTTATCACTATGCTTTCAACCATCTAAATGCAAAACAAAGTTCAAATGGGAATACAATGTCAGATATTTTGTATTTATACCACAGCATTGTTGAATACTAATTTCTGATTGGTTAGAAGGGCATTCTAAAATGGACAATAAAACCAGATAATGGGACAGGTGAAATAGATATCGGGACAGCTTGCAGTCATGACGCAATATGCGCCTACACACCTAGACCCTACTTACTACAAAGTTACAGAGAGCTAAACCAACAACCACACAAACCAAAATTGGATACATTGTAAACACAGGTCCAATGAGGAAAACATTTACGAACAGCTAGCTAGCTAGCATTGATTTGTTTTTGCAGAGATGTATTTTTTTGGAACATCTGATGACCTAATTTGGTGAGTGATGACCATGAATTTCTCTGGTGCCTATGTTGCAGTCATGACGCAAGTAGCACTATGCTGTCAAATCCTCCTACATGTTTCTAGTTTGACAAGATGTTTTCAGCAACTGGTATTTTTTAATTTGGTTGTGAAATTGGCAGGTTTTCTAGCAACAAACTTTTCAGCTAGCTTCTAGCCTAGTGTTTAATATGCAATGCAATCTTCTTTTAATGACGGGCCAAGTGTCCTGGCGAGCTTTTCTATCTATGCCAGGCAAAATCAGTCATCATCAGCTCATTGTTATGGATGTATCCAAATGATTGTCAATAGAAAACAGCTTAAACATACGCAAATTCTGCGAATGTTGTTATTCTGGCTACAGAGGTTGTGACTGTGTTAGCCGTAGCTAGTTGACTAGCTAGCAAGCAAGGGACAAGAACATTGCCAGCGAGCATGGAAACGGAATATATACATTATATTCAGAAAGTTTTCAGACCCAATGACTCTTCACACATTTTATTGTTACAGCCTTATTCTAAAATGGATTAAATAGTTCCCCCCCCTCATCAATCTACACACAATACCCCATAATGACAAAACAAAAATAGGTTTTCAAAAATGTTTTGAAATGTATAAAAAAATGCAATATCACATTTACATAAGTATTCAGACCCTTTACTCAGTACTGGAACAGGTCTTTCCAGAGATGTTCGTTCGGGATCAAGTCCAGGCTCTGGCTGGGCCACTCAAGAACATTCAGAGACTTGTCCCGAAGCCACTCCTGCGTTGACTTGGCTGTGTGCTTAAAGTCATTGTCCTGTTGGAAGGTGAACCTTCGCCCCAGTCAGGTCCTGAGCGCTCTGGAGCAGGTTTTCATTAAGGACCTCTCTGTACATCTTTCCCTCAATTCGGACTAGTCTCCCAGTCCCTGCCGCTGAAAAACATCCCCACAGCATGATACTGCCACCACCATGCTTCACCATAGGGATGGTGCCAGGTTTCCTCCAGGCGTGACGCTTGGCATTCAGGCCAAAGAGTTCCATCTTGGTTTCACATTATCAGAGAATCTTGTTTCTCATGGTCTGAGAGTCCTTTAGGTGCCTTTTGGTAAACTCCAAGCGGACTGTCATGTGCCTTTTACTGAGGAATGGCTTCCGTCTGGTCAATCTACCATAAAGGCCTGGTTGGTGGAGTGCTGCAGAGATGGTTGTCCTTCTGGAAGGTTCTCCCATCTCCACAGAGGAACTCTGGAGCTCGGTCAGAGTGACCATCAGGTTCTTGGTCACCTTCCAGACCAAGGCCCTTCTCCCCCGATTGGTCAGTTTGGCCGGGCGGCCAGCTCTAGGAAAATTCTTGGTGGTTCCAAACTTCTTCCATTTAACTTCTCGAGATCGATGTCCCTTCCATGGGAAGGTTGAGCTAACGTAGGCTAATGCGATTAGAATGAGGTCGTAAGTAACAAGAAAATTTCCCAGGACATAGACATATCTGATATTGTCAGAAAGCCTAAATTCTTGTTAATCTAACTGCACTGTCCAATTTACAGTAGCTATTACAGTGAAATAATACCATGCTATTGTTTGAGGACCGTGCACAATTTTGAACATGAAAAGTTATTAATAAACAAATAGGGCATATTTGGGCAGTCTTGATACATGACTTTGAACAGAAATGCAATGGTTCATTGGATCAGTCTAAAACTTTGCCCATACACTGATGCCATCTAGTGGCCAACATCTAAATTGCAGCTGGGCTGGAATAATACATTATGGCCTTTCTCTTGCATTTTAAAGATGGTACAAAAAAATACAAAATAACGGTTGTTTTTTCTTTGTATTATCTTTTACCAGATCTATTGTGTTATATTCTCCCACATTCCTTTCACATTTCCACAAACTTCAAAGTGTTTCATTTTAAACGGTTCCAAGAATATGCATATCCTTGATTCAGGGCCTGAGTTACAGGAAGTTAGATTTCAGTATGTTCTTTTAGGCGAAAATTGAAAAAAAGGGGCATATCCTTAAGAGGTTTTAAGAATGATAGAGGCTACTGTGTTCTTGGGGACCTCCAATGCTGCAGACATTTTAAGTTTGAATAAATACTGTTACATTAGTTTGTAAAATAGGCCTAACTTTAGACTATATACTGTATTACAAAAGTAGAATGATAGAAATAAGGTATTTCCTTTTTTATTTGTAATACATTTGCAAAAATGTCTAAAAACCTGTTTTCGCTTTGTCATTATGGGGTATTGTGTGTAGAATGATGAGGAAAATAATACATTTTCATGAATTTCATCAAGGCTGTAATGTAACAAAATGTGTAAAAAGTCAAGAGGTCTGAATACTTTCCGAATGCACTGTGGAACGAACAACTGGTTCTCGTCCATAATTATTGAACTTATTGAACGAAAGACTGGGTCGTGTCTCTAGCAACCAAAAGATGATGACATCTCTTATAAATGACATCTCTTATAAAAATATCTCCAAAATTGTTTTGGTTTGTAAATGTGTGCATTAGTATTGTTGTTTTTTGGCAACTTTGGTATAAGTGGAATAAACACCTCCGTTCTGTACTGTACATGAGCTGAGCAAAGGGGCTTGGCTCAGCCTCGTCCTGCTGCCTCGTCCATTATTTCCAAAGAATGTATAGAATGTCAGTGTTTATCCCTTACTTATACAACACTTTAATGTGTTATCACTGTGCTTCATCTAACAGCACAACCCCAAAATATAAAAAAAAATGCCACATACACCCCAGCTACAATGAAATATGTTGTTTTACAGGGTCAGCCATAGTAGTATGGCATCCCTGGAGCAAATTAGAGCTTACTGCCTTGCTCAAGGGCACGTCGACAGATTTTTCACCTTTTGGTTACTGGCCAAACACTCTAACCGCTAGGCTACCTGCCACCCTACATCACCCTACATGTCCTACACCCTAAATGACCTGGATTGCAGTTGAGATTACATTAAAAGTACATTGTGCAAGTTATCAATGCTGTTCCAAGATTCTGCACAGATTATTATAGCAATTGTGAAGATCTCCACAGACCTGCAACCTTTACATGCTATCTTGAACATGTACGCTTTCTATGAATACATAAGTCTCATAGCAAAGGGTCTGAATTCTTATGTAAATAAGGTATTTCCTTTTTTTAAATTTGTTTTACATTATATTGAATTGTGTTTGGTTGACAACGCTACCAAATATCAACGTTTAAAGTACATTTAATGCTTGGATAGTTTCATCTGAGCCACTGGCTTAATCCTATTCTTAAATTTGTATTTTTGGTTTCGTTGGAGACGTGAATCCAACATATTATTTCTTAACTTGTCAACAAGTTAATAGGCTGTTTACTGTATTGAAGATGTTATATTGAATTGTGTTTGGTTGTCCACGAAACCAAATATCAACATTTGAAGAAGATGTATCTTTTGTGAGTTTATTAGTGGCACTTTACATAAAATTTGATTTAGTGCTATTCTTTAACTTAGATTTTTTGGTTGAGATGGAGACCAAAGATGGAGATCCAACCTATGATTAACTTGAAGATTACATTTGAAATCAACCAAAGCTTGAAATCCAAGGCCTATACATATGTATTGTCTATTTTCAGTTTCTGATCATGTACAGTATATAGCGTTGAAGATCTGATGTTGTTCCAAAGGTAAAAATTCAACATAGACAAACCCTGTATAAAATATGTTGAAAATTGGTTACAATGATGACATAATCCTGTAGTTGAAATTTCACCCTCAAAACAACAGTTGATTACTTTTTTCCAAAGCAATGTATTTTCCATGTAGATTCCAAGTCACAATATGTTGACAAATGACGTTGAAAAAAAACATTGATTCAATCAGTTTGTGCCAAATGGAATGTGTCTAATAAATGACAAAGATGTGTCCATCCGTGTGTCTGTACATGTCTCACCGATAACAGAGGTGAAGAGTTCAGGAGCTGAACTGCCGGCTGCCATGAAGGTTGCACCTGCCACATCCTCACTAAGATGTAGACGCTGAAAGAGAGAGACAGAGAGAGAGAGAGAGACAGAGAGTAGAAAGCACATCTTGAAAAGAAGAATTGTGTCCTTGAAATTCCAAATGAGTTGACACCGACCCTGCTACAGAATAGTGTATAACCTTCTTACCTCGCATATCTTCTCCAGAGAGGGAACAAAGTAGTCGTCACACACCAGAGCCAGTGCATAGAACATGTACATGGCCTACAGAGGAGTAGCACAAAACAAAAACATACCCATGCATGAACAAACTTGGTGATCTCTGCAGTGTTCTGGAACCTTGAGTTTCTTCATGTGATGCACATATAGTGTCCCTTAGTTCAATGTCAATGTCTTTTGTGCGAAAGTATCCTAAGCCAAGACACTATGTCAGCTGAGCCTCTGTCCAACATCTAGCACCCCAGCCAGCCAGAGATAAAAACAATCCTGCTTTTAAATGTATGGTCAGTGCATCACACAGTCAGTGGCAAGTAGCGTGGCAAAAGTGTATGTATAGTAGAGTGTGCGTACAGGTGTGTGTTGGTGTGTGTGTTGAGGGGTTGGACACTCACAAACAGGACGTGTAGGGCCACCGCTCCCTCTGTGCGCTCCTGGTTGGTGAACAGGTCTGTGGGGAACTCATGTAACGCTGGAGAGAAAACACACACACACATATATTACTAAACAGGGAGAAACACAGTCTCATTTAGTGCAGCAGAGACACGTGCACTGGCACAACCATACACAGTCTATTTGAGTGACAGGTCCTAAAAATAGCCTTGCCATGATTGCGTGTTTGTTTGTGTGTATTTGTGAGTGGAGCAGTGTGTGTGCATGCGTGGTGATGGCTGCTCAATGTGCGGTGACATTCTCACTCTGAACACCCAAGAGGTTGTGTGAGTCAGCCAGCTTCAGTCTGTCCTCAGTGCCCAAACACAACACAGCCATCTCAACTCATAGGAATTGACAAGGCCCCAGAGAGAGAGAGAGAGAGAGAGAGAGGAGAGAGAGAGAGAGAGAGAGAGAGAGAGAGAGAGAGAGAGAGAGAGAGAGAGAGAGAGAGAGAGAGAGAGAGAGAGAGAGAGAGAGAGAGAGAGAGAGAGAGAGAGAGTGGAGAGAGAGAGAGAGACAGAGGGGGGATGAGAAGAGAGAGAGCGAGCAAGAGAAAGCGAGATAGAGAGAGAGTGGAGAGCGGGATGAGTGACAGAGAGAGCCAAGCCTTGTGTGGGAAACAAAAACAAGGGAAATATGACCACATTTGAGAAAAGATGAAAGAGCACAGATGTACACTACCGTTCAAAAGTTTGGGATCACTTAGAAAGGTCCATGTTTTTGTAAGAAAAGCACATTTTTTGTCCATTACAATAAAATCAAATTGATCAGAAATACAGTGTAGACTATGTTAATGTTGTAAATGACTATTATAGCTGGAAACAGCTGATTTTTTAATGCAATATCTACATAGGCGTACAGAGGCCCATTATAAGCAACCATCACTCCTGTGTTCCAATGGGGCACATCGTGTTAGCTAATCCAAGTTTATAATAAAAGGCTAATTGATCATTAGAAAACCCTTTTGCAATTGTGTTAGCACAGCTGAAAACTGTGGTCCTGATTAAAGTTAGCAATAAAACTGTCCTTCTTTAGACTAGTTGAGTATCTGGAGCATCAGCATTTGGGGGTTCAATTACAGGCCAAAATGGCCAGAAACAAAGAACTTTCTTCTGAAACTCATCAGTATATTCTTGTACTGAGAAATGAAGGCTATTCCATGCGAGAAATTGGCAAGAAACTGAAGATCTCATACAACGTTGTGTATTATTCGATTCACAGAACAGGGCAAACTGGCTCGAACCACAATAGAAAGAATGGGAGGCCCCGGTGCACAACTGAGCAAGAGGACAAGTACATTAGAGTGTCTAGTTTGAGAATCAGACGCCTCACAAGTTCTCAACTGGCAGTTTCATTAAATAGTACCCGCAAAACACCAGTCTCAACGTCAACAGTGAAGAGGCGACTCCGGGATGCTGGCCTTCTAGGCAGAGTTGCAAATAAAAACCCATATCTCATAATGGCCAATAAAAATTAAAGATTAAGATAGGCAAAAGAACACAGACACTGGACAGAGGAACTGGCTCTAACCAGTGTTCGTTGTCCGTAGCTTATACCTGCACATACCATAACCCCACCGCTACCATGGGGCATTGTGCTCACAACGTTGACATCAGCAAACCGCTGGCCCACACGACACCAAACACGCTGGGATTCATCCAGCGTGCCAGTGGCCATCGAAGGTGAGCATTTGCTCACTGAAGTCGGTTACGACAAACTGCAGTCAGGTCAAGACCCTGGTGAGGACAACGAGCACGCAGATCAGCTTCCCTGAGACGTTTCTGACAGTTTGTGCAGAAACTCTTTGGTTGTGCAAACCCACAGTTTCATCAACTGTCCGGGTGGCTGGTCTCAGAAGTTCCCGCAGGTGAAGAAGCCGGATGTGGAGGTCCTGGGCTGGCGTAGTTACACTTGGCCTGCGGTTGTGAGGCCGGTTGGGCGTACTGCCAAATTCTCTAAAAGGATGTTGGAGGCGGCTTATAGTAGAGAAATTAACATTCAATTCTCTGGTAACAGCTCTGGTGGACATTCCTGCAGTCAGCATGCCAATTGCACGCTCCCTCAAAACTTGAGACGTCTGTGGCATTGTGTGGTGTGACAAAACTGCACATTTTAGAGTGGCCTTTTATTGCTCCCAGCACAAGGTGCACCTGTGTAATGATCATGCTGTTTAATCAGCTTTTTCTTTAAATAAACCCCCCCCCCAAAATGATATTATTTATTGAATATTCTAAACATACACTATACTTGCAGTGAAGCTGCTCAATAACGACATCATACCAGTCATCCAACAGATTCCCATTCAGAGCGACACACAGCAGCATCCAAGGTCAATGCTCTGCTCAAGGGCATGTTGACCACTCTACCACCAGGCCAAAAAACGTGAACCCGAACCCTCCAAGATCCTCCCCACAGTTCCCTAATAGCTGTCCCTCAACCATTCAAGACCCCTCCCACAGTCCGCCCCCGGAAGAAAAAATAATAATAATAAAATGAATTCCATTCCCCAACCCCTAAGAACCCCCCAATGCACCAACAACCAAGAGAATGAACTAAAGAGAAAAAAGGAAAAGACAGAAGAAAACATCAGCTTCTTGATATGCGCCACATGTCAGGTGGATGGATTATCTTGGCAAAGGAGAAATGCTCACTAACAGGGATGTAAACAAATGTGTGCACATCACTTGAGAGAAATAAGCTTTTTGTGCATATGGAAGATTTCTTGGATATTTCAGCTCATGAAACATGGGACCAACACATTACATGTTACGTTTATATTTTTGTTCAGTATAGCTTAATTCTTGTGTATTTTATTCTTCTTGTGTTACTATTTTTAACTCTGCATTTTTGGGAAGGCCTCATACTTAAGCATTTCATGGTAAAGTCTACACCTGTTGTATTCGGGCCATGTGACAAATAAAATTAGGTTGATCCCTCCCTTCCTACCACCATAAGTGCAGTACAGACACATTCTCCCAGTAGGCAACACACCGGAATGCATTTTACACAGTGGCTCTGCAGCCAAAGCAAGCAGACCCAGGGCTATTGTCCACTCTGTACCCAGTGCTGCCTACTCTTATCTAGGGTAACCACTCAGGGACCCACTCATCCAACCAACCCTGCTGCCAACAGCACAACTAACAAGTATGGCTTCACTACTCAGAAATTCACACACAAACACACAGACATATACAAAGGCACACACACATGGTGCGAGTCATTACAAATACTTCAACCACACGCCAACCAGAAAAAACAAACCAACAAATAACTATATCAACAACAACAGAACAAGATGATTAGATAAGCAAAATAGCTCTCTCCATCAATAAAGAGAGGGCTTTTCTGCTGGAGTACACTTCAGCTTATTTCAGTTCAGTGATTCTTGGTAGTGGCGAGGGTTGGGGTCAAATTTGTCCATGAATCAACTGAATAAAGCCCTTTTGGGGCATCTTTTACCATGTCTTAAAACACATAACAGAGGATCAAGCTCTATCCAGTATGGTATTTTGCTCTTTGTTTTGAAGCAGTAGGAAAGCATACAGTGCATTCATAAAGTATTCAGACCCCTTCCCTTTTTCCGCATTTTGTTACGTTACAGCCAAAGTGGATTAAATAAAAAATGACCCCCATCAATCTACACACAATACCTGATAATGACTAAGCAAAAACAGTTTAAAAAAAAAAATGTTTGCAATTAACTAAATGTATAAAAACAGAAATACTTCATTTACATAAGTATTCAGACCTTTTTCTATGAGACTCGAAATTGAGCTCAGGTGCATCCTGTTACCATTTTTTAAATATTTTTTTTATTTAACCTTTTTATCTAACCTAGGCAAGTCAGTTAAAAACAAATTCTTATTTACAATGACGGCCTACCCCGGCCAAACCCTAACCCGGACGACGCAGGGCAAATTGTGCGCCGCCCTATGGGACTCCCAATCACGACTGGTTGTGATACAGCCTTGAATCAAACCAGGGTCTGTAGTGACGCCTCTTGCACTGAGATGCAGTGCCTTAGACCACTACACCACTCGGGAGCCCCATTGATCATCCTTGAGATGTTTCTACAACTTGATTGGAGTCCACTTGTGGTAAATTCAATTGACTGGACATGATTTGGAAAGCCAGACACCTGTCTATATAAGGTCCCACAGTTGACAGTGCATGTCAGAGCAAAAACCAAGCCATGAGGTTGAAGGAATTGTCTGTAGCGCTCCGAGACAGGATTGGGTCAAGGCACAGATCTGGGGAAGGGTACCAAAACATTTCTGCAGCATTGAAGGTCCCCAAGAACACAGTGGCCTCCATCATTCTTAAATGGAAGAAGTTTGGAACCACCAAGACTCTTCCTAGAGCTGGGCGCCCTGCCAAACTGACCAATCGGGGGAGAAGTGCCTTGGTCAGTGAGGTGACCAAGAACCTGATGTTCACTCTGACCGAGCTCCAGAGTTCCTCTGTGGAGATGGGAGAACCTTCCAGAAGGACAACCATCTCTGCAGCACTCCACCAATCAGGCCTTTATGGTAGATTGGCCAAACAGAAGCCACTCCTCAGTAAAAGGCACATGACAGTGTAACGGCCGTCGTCAGAAAGAGACCAAGGTGCAGCGGAGGATGTGTGTTCATCTTAGAAATGTAATGAAACAAGAGAACACATTACAAAAATAAACCAAAGACGACAGCAAAACAGTCCTGTCAGGAAAAACTCTGAACAGAAAACAATCACCCACAAACCCCAAAGGAAAAACAGGCTGCCTATGTATGACTCCCAATCAGCAAAAACGAACTACAGCTGTTACTGATTGGGAGCCACACACGGCCAACCAAAGAAACAAACCAACATAGAAAAATAAACATAGAACGCCCACCTATGTAACACCCTGGCCTAACCAAAATAGATAACAAAAACCCCTCTCTATGGCCAGGGTGTTACTGTAACCCCCAAAGGTGCGGACTCCGGCCGCAAAACCTGACTCTGAAGGGGAGGGTCTGGGTGGGCCCTCCTACGGCGGCGGCTCTGGTGCGGGACGTGGACCCCGCTCCACCCTTGGCTTAGCCCACTTAGGTGGCACCCCTAGCTGCGCCGGAGGACTGGCGGGCGACCCTGGCTGCGCCCGGGCTGGCGGGCGACCCTGGCTGCGCCCGGCTGGCGGGCGACCCTGGCTGCGCCCGGCTGGCGGGCGGGTGCAGGATAGCCTGGACCGAGACAGCGCACCGGAGACCAGATGCGCTGAGCTGGAACACTCCGACCTGGCTCGATGCCCACTCTCGCATGGCACTTGCGGGGGGCTGGCATGTAGCGTGCCGGGCTATCAACGCGTACTGGGGACACCGTGCGCTTTACCGCATAACACGGTGCCTGCGCTGCCTCCTGTAAGCACAGGGAGTTGGCTCAGGTCTCCAACCTGACTCTGCCACACTCCCCGTGTGCCCCCCCAAAAAATTTTTGGGGGCTGCCTCTCGTGCCTGTTGCGCTCCCTTGCCTCATACCAGCGCCTCTCAGCTATCACTGCCTCGATCTCCCACTGCGGGCGGAGATACTCCCCAGCTTAAGCCCATGGTCCTTTACCGTCCAGTAATTCTTCCCATCTTCACGAGTCCATACTGCCCCTCTCCTGGTGCTTCTCCTTCCTCCGCTGCTTGGTCCGTTTCTTGGTGGGTGATTCTGTAACAGCCGTCGTCTGTGGAAGTAGGGGACCAAAGCGCAGCGTGGTGAGTGTTCATATTCAATATTTAATTAATAGAAACACTTCAAACAAAATGAACGACAGCCTACAGTTCTGCTAGGTACAAAACTAAACAGAAAATAATCACCCACCAACCCCCAAAGGAAAAATAGGCTGCCTATGTATAACTCCCAATCAGCAACAACGAACTACAGCTGTTCCTGATTGGGAGCCACACACGGCCAACCAAAGAAACAAACCAACATAGAAAAATAAACATAGAACGCCCACCCATGTAACACCCTGGCCTAACCAAAACAGAGAACAAAAACCCCTCTCTATGGCCAGGGCGTTACAGACAGCCCGTTTGGAGTTTGCCAAAAGGCATCTAAAGGACTCTCAGACCATGAGAAACAAGATTCTCTGGTCTGATGAAACCAAGATTGAACTCTTTGGCCTGAATGCCAAGCGTCACGTCTGGAGGAAACCTGGCACCATCATGCTGTGGGGATGTTTTTCAGCAGCAGGGACCGGGAGACTAGTCAGGATCAAGGGAAAGATTTTTTCTTTTTTTCTTTCACCTTTATTTAACCAGGTAGGCTAGTTGAGAACAAGTTCTCATTTGCAACTGCGACCTGGCCAAGATAAAGCGTAGCAATTCGACACATACAACAACACAGAGTTACACATGGAATAAACAAAACATACAGTCAATAATACAGTAGAACAAAAGAAAACATAGTCTATATACAGTGAGTGCAAATGAGGTTAGTTAAGGCAATAAATAGGCCATGGTGGCGAAGTAATTACAATATAGCAATTAAACACTGGAATGGTAGATGTGCAGAAGATGAATGTGCAAGTAGAGATACTGGGGTGCAAAGGAGCAAGATAAATAAATAAATAAATGCAATATGGAGATGAGGAAGGTAGATAGGAAGGCTGTTTACAGATGGCCTATGTACAGGTGCAGTGATCTGTGAGCTGTTCTGACAGCTGGTGCTTTAAGCTAGTGAGGGAGATATGAGTCTCCAGCTTCAGAGATTTTTGCAGTTCGTTCCAGTCATTGGCAGCAGAGAACTGGAAGGAAAGGCGGCCAAAGGAGAAATTGGCTTTGGCCGTGACCAGTGAGATGCGCCGGCTACGAGTGGGTGCTGCTATGGTGACCAGTGAGCTGAGATAAGGCGGGGCTTTACCTAGAAGAGACTTGTAGATAACCTGTAGCCAGTGGGTTTCGCGACGAGTATGAAGCGAGGGCCAACCAACGAGAGCGTACAGGTCGCAATGGTGGGTAGTGTATGGGGCTTTGGTGACAAAACGGATGGCACTGTGATAGACTGCATCCAGTTTGTTGAGTAGAGTGTTGGAGGCTATTTTATAGATGACATCACCGAAGTCGAGGATCGGTAGGATGGTCAGTTTTACGAGGGTGTGTTTGGCAGCATGAGTGAGGATGCTTTGTTGCGATATAGGAAGCCGATTCTAGATTTAATTCTGGATTGGAGATGCTTAATGTGAGTCTACAGCACAGATGAAGGGAGTAAAGCATAGAGAGATCCTTAATGAAAACCAGCTCCAGAGTGCCAGGAACTCAGACTGGGGCGAAGGTTCACCTTCCAACAGGACAACGGCCCAAACTTGAACCAGAACGAACATCTCTGGAGAGACCTGAAATAGCTGTGCAGCGACGCTCCCCATCCAACCTGACAGAGCTTGAGAGGATCTGCAGAGAAACTCCCCAAATACAAGTGTGCCAAGCTTGTAGCGTCATACCCAAGAAGACGGAAGGCTATAATCGTTGCCAAAGGTGTGTCAACAAAGTACTGAGTAAAGGGTCTGAATAGTTATGTAAATTTCATATTTGATTTTTTTTAAATAAATTTGCAACAACAAAAAAACGTTTTGTTTTGTCATTATGGGGTATTGGGTGTAGATTGATGAGGGGAAAAAACAATTCAATCCATTTTAGAATAAGGCTGAAATGTAACAAAATGTGTAAAAAGTCAAGGGGTCTGAATACTTTCCGAATGCAATGAACACATACAGTGCCTTCAGAAAGTATTCATACCCCTTGTCTTATTCCACATTTTGTTGTGTTACAGCCTGAGTTCAAAATGTATTAAATATATTTTTATATCTACACACAATACCCCAAAATGACAAAGTAAAAACATGTTTTTAGAGATTTTCCAAATCTATTGTAAATGAAAAACGGAAATCTAAGTACTCACACCCCTGAGTCAATACTTTGTAGAAGCACCTTTGGTGGAGATTACAGCTTTGAGTCATCTTGGGTATGTCCGAATCAGCTTTGCACATCTGGGTTTGGGGATTTTCTCCCATTCTTCCTTGCAGATTTTCTCAAGCTCTGTTAAGTTAGGTGGGGAGTGGCGGTGAACAGCAATCTTCAAGTCTTTCAACATATTTTGAAGTCTGGGCTTCTGTCCTTACCCGTCTCTGCATCTGAAAAACATCCCCATAGCATGATGCTGCCACCACCATGCTTCACAGTAGGGATGGTGTTAGACGGGTGATGAGCTGTGCCTGGTTTTCTCCGGACATAGCGATTTGCATTCAGGCCAAAGAGTTACATTTTGTCTCATCAGACCACAGAATATTTTGCCTCACGCTCTCAGAGTCTTTCACGTGCCTTTTTGCAAACTCCAGGTGTGCTGTCATGTGCCTTTTTCTCAGGAGTGGCTTCCATCTGGCCACTATCCCATAAAGCCCAGATTGGTGAAGTGCTGTGGAGACAGTTGTCCTTCTGACAGGTTCTCCCATCTCAACCAAGGAACACTGTAGTTCTGTCAGAGTGGTCATTGCGTTCTTGGTCACCTCTCTGACCAAGGTCCTGCTTGCCCGGTTGATCAGTTTGGTCGGACGGCAAACTCTAGGTAGAGTCTGGGTTGTTACATATTTTTTCAATTTCCCAATGATGGAGACCACTGTGCTCTTGGAAACGTTCAACACTAGAAATTGTTTTACACCCTTCCCCAGCTATATGCCTCATCCATTTCCTCTGACTTTATGGTATAGTTTCTGCTCTGATATGCACTTTCAACCATCGGACCTTATATAGACAGGTGTGTTTCTTTCTAAATCACCTGAGCTCAATTTGGAGAATTTTAACAAAGGGGTGTAAATACTTACAGTATGTAAATGAGATATTTCTGTATTTCATTTTCAATACATTTGCAAAGATTTCTAAAAACATGTTTTCTCTTTGTCATTCTGTGGTATTGTGTGTAGATGGGTGAGATATATATATATATATATATATTTTATAAATACATTTTGAATTTAGCCTATAACACAACAAAATGTGGAATAAGTCAAGGTTTATGAATACTTTCTGAAGGCACTGTACATATTTTACACACAAGGTTTGAATCCAAAATGTTAAATCACATGGAACAAAAGAATGATTCATGCAAACTTAGGCATATGTTTCTGACAGTGTCGGCCGGCACATTAGGGCTTTAGGGGTGGCGCCCCACTTTTGATTGGTCAACAAAAACAAACATTTGTAAAATAAAATATATTACATGGATTATGTTTTAAAAGCTCATAAAATTGTGGTAAATGTGTACATTTTCCTGTTAAAAAATATATATTTTTCAAAACAAGCTGTTTGGTTACTATTCTGCCCCTCAGTGATTCTGCCAGCAGCAGAATGGCCCATGTATGATGGCTATTTGCTGTATGATGAGTTAGCCAGTTAACTTTCATTCTGAAATAACTTCATATTTCCAACTTAGTCAGATATTCGTTTTGAAAAACTTGAAATTGGCATGGGAATTAACTAGCTAGCAGGCTAACCACTAACTATAGCTAACTAGCTGCTTATCAAAGGTAGATAACTGGTTAATTTGATCAAAGAATTGACCAAACTATTTCTCAATGTTTTTCTGAATTATTGTAGCTGGCTAATTAATTCAATCATGCTTTAGTATACACACTGTTTTATGTTGTTTTAGTCCATACATGTCGCCCTGTCACCTACAGTAGAACCTGATGAACAGATTTTTTTGTCCTACCAGATACGCAATGAGAAGATTCTAGCTAATGTATCCCTCTGTCCTTTGACTGTTGTTGGATGTAGATGTCAGGTTTATCAGGTCCCAGGCTCCCATGACTGTTATGATTATTTATTTACAAGTTAATTACAATTAGCTTTTTGCTTTATCGCCATCTGTACCTGATTGAGCAGATCTAGTTTCATGTGTAGAAGTAAGCCGTATGGCACGAGAGACTCATTGGGTGGGAGACTAGAGCAGACCCAGAAGTTCTGACTGAACGCACATTTGAGCACCCCAGGGCGGTCCATTTATTTTGTGCTGTTATAATTTATTCTATGAAATCCTGCGATTTCATTGGGGCAGTTCCCTCTTATATGTTAGCTAGCTATCTCCAGTTAGATAATGCGTTACACTTATTGCATCTGCATGCTTGTTGTGTTCTCCCTGGTGAACCTTGTTTGTTCATGAGCTAGTTGTTCATTCTAAATATAAACGCAATATATAAATATGTAAAGATCCCAGAAATGCTCATTACACAGGTGCACTTTGTGCTGGTGACAATAAAAGGACACTCTAAAATGTGCAGTTTTGTCACACAACACAATGCCACAGATATCAACATTTTTGAGGGAGTGTGTAATTGATATGCTGACTGCATGAATGTCCACCAGAGCTGTTGCCAGATAATTTTATTTTAAATTCTCTACCATAAGCTGGCTCCAACGTCGTTTTACAGAATTTGCCAGTACGTCCAACCGGACTAAAATCCGCAGACCACGTGTAGCCATGCCAGCCCAGGACCTCCATATCCGGCTTCTTCACCTGCGACCAGCCACCTGGACAGCTGATGAAACTGAGGAGTATTTCTGTCTGTATGTAATAAAGCCCTTTTGTGGGGAAAAACTAATTCTGATTGTCTGGGCCTGGCTCCCCAGTGGGTGGGCCTGTATCCTCCTAGGCCCACCCAGTCATGTGATATCCATAGATTAGGGAATAATGCATTTATTTAAATTGACTGATTTCCTTATATGAACTGTAACTCAGTAAACTCTTGAAATTTTTGCATGTTGTGTTTATATTTTTGGTCAGTATAGTATAATCTAATATGTTCAAAACAGTGGCAGCATGTGCAGCAGTGGTCATTCGGTTTTTGACATGCAAAAGTGAAGTAGGTGTATTTATGCACAGATTGCTTTATATATCTTTTCAAAAAAACTACCGGTAGTTCCAAAACTTGACATCATATTTCTTTGTTGTCAATTCCAACCACACCGTGCCACGGGTATTCAGCCAATCAGCAGCAGCCACTGGTTTCCCAGTTAAGATTAAGCCTTAAGAGGTGTGAGTGTGAAGGGTTGGAGAGGAGAGAGGTGTGTGGAGGGCTGGAGAGGAAGAGGCCAGACTGACAGGTCATGCCAGCAGAGACACTCCTCAGCCTGGCATCGGGGGACACCCCTGCAGGAAGGACAAAGCTACACGTCCACATACATTACAGCAGTGTTTTCCAACTCCAGTCCTCAAGTACCCCCAACAGTACACCTTTTTGTTGTAGACCCAGACAAGCACACCTGATTCAACTTCTCAACTAATCATCAAGCCATCAATTAGTTACATAGGGTGAGCTAATCCGAGGCACAACAAAATTGTGCTGCACATTTTGGGGAAAATTCAGAGGTGGAAACTTTCCGTGGGAATTAACGGGAATATATGGGAATTAATGGAAATTTATGCAAATTAATATTACTACCATTTAAATGTAGATGTGTTTTTTCCATTGGATATATTTACCATATCATAAGGAGACAGAAACATAAACCTTTTTACCTTATCTTAAGTAGACATAATTGCAAATGATTAAATCCTTCCAATAGAAATTTTAAAGAAATATTTAGTTACGAATTGAATTTTAATTAAATGAGTTGACTCTTCACATGGGATGATTTCACTGAACAACAAAAGTAAGGGAATATTGAATGATCCCCAATGATCCATCGCATCTCCCAAAAACGTTTTCAACATACATCTGTAAAATGATAGTCTAGAAACTAAAGCTTTGGTTGTCTTCCTCTCAGGCTTCCATGTCTTCTCCCTGGAACTCCTCAATGTTTACCCTTTGAACATCAGACTCTGAAGCCTCATCTTTACTGTCACTTTCCAACCTGGTTGAGGATGGCTCATTGTCAGGCTCAAAAAGCTTCAAATTTGCCCGGATGGCCACCAATTTTTAAACCCTTGTATTGGTCAGCCTGTTGCGGGCTTTGATGTGTGTGTACCCAAAGAAGGACCAGTTGCGCTCTGAGGTGGCTGATGTTGGTGGGATTTGGAGGATGATGGAGGCAACAGGGGAAAGAGCCTCAGATCCACAAAGTCCCTTCCCCCAGGTGGCTGATGAGATATGTTGGCACGACTGCCAAATTGCATCTCCATCCCAAATCCCTTGCATGGAAGTGTACTTTGCCAGACTGCCAAGAACCTTGCCCTCATCCAGGCTGAGGTGGCGAAACACGGTTGTGATGACACCATAGGCCTGGTTGATCTCTGCACCAGTCAGGATGTTCTTGCCAGCATACTTGGGGTCCAACAAGTACGCTGTGGCGTGATTGGGCTTCGGGCAGAAGTCTTCATGCTTTTTGATGTATTTCAGAACAGCAGTTTCCTCTGCTTGGAGCGACAGTGAAGTGGGCAGGGCATTGTCTCCCTCAATCTGTGCAATGGCTACTGCTATAGGTTTCTGGAGTTTCAGGCTGCTTACCACTCTCTCCCAAAATACATCATCCAGGAGGATCCTCTTGATGGAGCTGTCCATATCGGCAGACTGAGATATGGCCATTCTTGGAGAGACTCCTTCCCCTCCAGGAGACTGTCAAACATGATGTCAACACCACCCCAACGGGTGTTACTGGGCAGCTTCAATGTGGTGCTCTTATTCTTCTCACTTTGCTTGGTGAGGTAGATTGCTGCTATAACTTGATGACCCTTCAAATACCTAACCATTTCCTTGGCTCTCTTGTAGAGTGTATCCATTGTTTTCAGTGCCATGATGTCCTGGAGGAGCAGATTCAATGCATGAGCAGCACAGCCAATGGGTGTGATCTGAGTGTAGGACTCCTCCACTTTAGACCAAGCAGCCTTCATGTTCGCAGCATTGTCTGTCACCAGTGCAAATACCTTCTGTGGTCCAAGGTCATCGATGACTGCCTTCAGCTCATCTGCAATGTAGAGACCGGTGTGTCTGTTGTCTATTGTGTCTGTGCTCTTGTAGAATACTGCTTGAGGGGTGGAGATGATGTAGTTAATTATTCCTTGCCGATAAACATTCGATCACCCTTCAGAGATGATTGCAATACAGTCTGCTTTCTCTATGATTTGCTTTACCTTCATTTGAACTCTGTTGAACTCTGCACCTAGCAAATGATTAGATAAAGCATGTCTGGTTGGAGGGGTGTATGCTGGGCGATGAACATTCAGAAATCTCTTCAAATACACATTGCCTGTGAGCATCAGAGGTGAACCAGTTGCATACACAGCTCGATCAAGACATTCATCATCATTTCTCTGACTACGTTCCTCCATTGAGTCAACAAAAAAAACCATGAGGACCATGAGCTGTTGCTATCGATAAGGTGTCTGATTCATCATTTTCACCTCGAAAGAAGTAGAGGGACTTTTGTCAGAGGTTGTTTGTTGTGAGCGCTGAGGGAACTTTGTGCACTTGGCCAGATGATTTTGCATCTTTGCTGTATTCTTCACATATGATTTGGCACAATATTTGCAAATGTACACAGCTTTTCCTTCTATGTTAGCTGCAGTGAAATGGCTCCACACATCAGATAGTGCCCGTGGTATTTTCCTGTAAAGATTAGAAAAAATATTGTAAAAAAAACAACAAATGCAATTCCATGTACAGATAAATAGTTAAGCAGTTAGATTATCCTTTGTAAGATAAATGAAACATGTATGGAAACAGTTGAATTAACACCCCTCTGTTTGCTGGCTCAAGCAAGCTAAAACCCACATGGTACCAAAAACTAACTTCAGAAATTGTTAACAAGTTAGAAAAAATATAAACACATTTTGCTGTAGGCTACTATTTACTAGTTAACAAAAAATCATGTATGTCATATAAAATATATTCACCCCACCCAGTATTGTAATCAACACTTACCAGAAAGCATGTAGTCCTTCGCTCAGGCAGTGTAGTAGTGTGGGCTCAATAGCATCTCAGTAGTGTGCAAGATCTTGAGAATCAGCTGTACATGTGATTAAAGAATGCACTGTGCATGCGGAGGGTTGCAATTCCATTGAATTAGGGATAATTTAACAAAAATATGCCACAAGACCTATATTTGCCTTATGTGTATCACACAAAAAAAGTTCACTGTTATAAGCTAACTTTTTTGATGAATTTATGCATAATTCCCCAAATTCCCAGGCTTCACTTCCCATAGAAAATTTCCAGGATATTTAGTGGAAAGTTTTCGACCCTTTGCAACCCTACTTGGGGCTACTCGAGGACTGCGGTTGGTAAACATACTACCAGTTAGAGACCGTCGACCCATGCCCCCTATGTGAAAAAGTGATATTGCTACCATGGGGATGAGGTCATTCATAGAGTAATCTCAGCATAGATTCTGTGAATATTCTGATGCCACAGTAATAGCTTTGAGTGCTTTGTCCCTTATTTAGCCCTACACTAAAGTCTATTCCATGTTCTTTCTGATGGCTCAAAACAATATGCTTTTGGTTACATAAGCCATTGCTGGAAATACAGAATATACTACTGAACATAATGCAGAAGTCTGGATAAGTGCATTATTGCCATACTGGAAAAAGCGCGATCCTCTGTTATGGATTGGTAAAACTAAGGAGAATGACACAGTATTAGGACATCATAAGTGCTGTAAGGGGTGTTAGAGGAGCTACGGCTGTTGTAACTACTGTTAAAAAAACGTTAAGCGGGTTAGAATACAAAATGGTTTTACTCAAAAGAACATTACACAACATATAAGTAAATTCTTGTGAAATATGGTCAGCTTCCTTATTTAATTCTGGGTCCAAACATGTTAACAATTGGGATTTCTGTATGTGTGTGGTGCTAATTTTGCTCCATGTGACTCTTGACAGTATGTGACCTTAAGATGACCTATCACCGCTGTGTATGACATCAAAGTGTGACCTAAGTGGATGGCGTGTTACCCATGAGACCCTCACACTCTGGCCACATCTGTCCCTTTAGGGCTTTGGTTGTTCTCATGACTTTGGTGGATGGTCATATCTCAGATGTACTCTATACATAACTTAGATACACAAAACAGGATGCTCTTTATTGTTTTTCTAATCTATTCAGTCTTAAGCCAAACCTGACACACACATAAGCACGCACCCATGCTTGTGCGCACACACACACACACACACACACAAATACACGCACGCTTGTGCACGCACATGCACATACCTAAAATCCCTGACTTTTAAATCTGGACTGGATCAGGCAGGATTGACCTGAGCGCTCCGGGAGCTGTGATGGCTTGCTGGGGGCAGAGAGCTGCTGAGGAACAACAAAGACTTGACTACCCTCTCTCTCTGCTTACATAAGCATCACAATCATTACATAAGGCTGTGTGCTGGAGAGAGAGTAGGACGAGTCCTCCAAATCCTCTACATCATTAAAGAGATCTCAGATCTCAGGAGGGGCATCCTTTTGAGAGCAGTAGAAAAGAACACACTGAGTGCAGACAGACACCACACAACAGATGGTTTTCACCTGGCGGTGTAGTTTGTTTTCCTTTGTGATGGGAATATGGGAGTGTGTGTTGTTAGAGAGACAGCACTGAGCTTAGCTGTCTACATTCCAGAAGGCACATACACACACTGTTCACGTATTCATAGTTTCCTCCTTTCGAGTGAAGCACATTGGATTGCACTCACTTTGTTTGTAATGTGCTATATGAGTACAGATTAACTTGATTGAGGCTGGCAGTTATGCACGCACGCACATATCACAGAGGCATTGTAGCGCCAGTCTTGGGTCACACAGCTGCTTTCACCACAGCTGATGTTGTTGGTGGGACAGCTGGGAAATATAGTCTTCAACATGTATAAACACAACATTCTAATGCAGTGGTCACACACTTTTTCTGAGTCAAGATCACTTTCTGAGTCAAAATGCAAGTCAAGATCTACCGATCAGATTTTTTTTAAATCATGACTTAAAAAATGTAAGGCTATGGATCATTAAACAATTAAAAACAGTTATGTAGCAAGGAGGTTTGTGCAGTAGGCTATAGGCCCAATACACTATCACTGCATATTAGCTATGCTTGAATTGCCCTGCCAATGTTGTTCTTCTCAGATAATTTTGAAATTATATTTCAAAATTCAAGGTATATGATCACACTGGAAATAGATAATTTGTTGTATTACTTGTGAAGCACAGCTGAGTGAGAATAATAATTAGCTTCTTTTTTTTTACTGGACTGATGGCCTGCACATCTGATGGTCAGACTGAGGGAAGTGAGGGAGGGAGCAGCAGTGAGGCTGCCTCTCACCCGACTCACCGTCCCTCCTCTCCCTTCCTCCGCTGAGAAAAGGGGACAGTCTTCCACAGTATTCTGCCTCATGCACCAATTCATGTTGTTACTCCTATGACCAGAGAAAGCTAAATATTCCTCCATATTAAACCTTTGAGGTGTATGATCATATATTTGTGATCATTGTTGACTCGTGCCTGCAGCGTACCGTCACAAATATGTGATTGGAACAGTAGCAACAAATGCGTCGAAACAGCATTGTCTGAAAAGCATCAAAACAATGTTTTGTACTACTGGGAAATAAAGGTCTTCACAACTTTATGCCTCAATTTCACCTTTTATTGTAAAAGATAAACGCAAAACTTTATCATACAAACATCACAAGGAACACATCCACAGCCAAAATCATTCCATAAACCAGTCTAAATAACAGGATGTGCAGACAAAAACACAAAACATAAGTTTGCCAGCTAACAGCTAGAGCTGTTTACAATGTACCACATCTCTTGTGAGTACAAGGGAGAAATGAAATATTATTTAGAAAAGAGATGCGTGTCAGCTAAGCTAACAGCAGGTAAATTCTTTATGATGGCAGCCATCTTTGTTTATGTTAGACAAGAGAAAACTCCCTAATCCCAGAATGCCATTCATCATAAGACGCAAACAAACAAGGTCAAAGTCAAAAATAGCAGTGCCCATTGTCTGAAAAATATGAATTTAGTTTGGCCACTTTTCAGCATATTACAAATCTTTGATGTACTTGTTACAGTGTATACAAGAACCGGAGCACATGACTTAACAATGTGTTTACCATTTTTGACAAATCACAAAGCAAATACAATGTTATCACCTCACAGATCATCACCCCAGATGTGGGGGAGGGTTCATTTAATTTGTGGGGTTTTTTCAAGTCTATGGGGGCAGAAATGGGGGAAGGTATCGTGGGGGGATATGATGCAGGAAATATTACTATGATGGGGGATTTATCAATAAATGGGGGGCAAACACAGGATAAGTTTATACGCTAAATAAAAAGAAAACCCCTGGAAAGGACGGTCTGAGCTGGCAACCCTGTGGTACCATCCTTACAATCTGATGCTGCGTTCAAAACAACTGGGAACTCGATAAAAAAAAGCTCCGTCTGGGAAAAATACTTTTGAACAGTCCTCCAACTTAGAATTCCAACTCAGGAACTCAGGCCTCTTTCGAGAGGTTCGACCTTCCGACCTTAAGATCACTGACGTCATGATTTGACCTTGTATTTTTCAGAGTTCCCAGTTGTCTTGAAAGCACCATAAGTCAGTCGAGTGAACTATCCCTTGTTATAACATCTTTGGTCTGACAGACGCTTACGTGACAAACAGAATGCATTGTATGTTGTCAACAAATATGGCGCCACACATAGCTGGCAAATAGCTTAGCATTAGCTCATCATAAATAGTACAACCTTCAAAAAGTATTTTACACCATTACAATCTATGCAGGATTCGGAACGCATGATTTGCCACCAGTACTTGAAAACGTGAATAAAACAGTAAATACATTACGATCCATATATACATACGGAATGCTACACTAGAAACAACAACAGAATATACAGAAAATTAGGCACTTACTTTGATAGGAACGCACACATTTACAAAGTTATTATTTGTCTTAAGTCCAATTTGTAAGGAAAACAACATTGAAGGCAATGCGGGCGCAAGCCATAAAACGTGCTGAGGGAAAAACTTTGAACAATCCTGACTCGAGATGTGCAATGTCTTCATACTTGATCTGGGGAAACACTGGGGAAGTGTTTGGGCTCTGGTTGAAGAGAGAAGTTTCTCTGGCTCAGTAAAGCCTCAAACATAAATTGTCCGCAACAGTGAACTGGGCTACTTCTTATGTGAATTAATGAGGACGCGGAACACACCTTAATTCAAACTGTTTTTTAATTATTTTTTTTTATTAATAAAAAAACTTGTTATAAAATAATTTGAAATTGACAAGTTGAAACATAACCTATAGATAATTAGCAGGCAGCATGCTTTGGTTTGAGGGCAGCGCAGGTTAACTGTCCTGTTGCATAACAAGTATGTTACAGTCCCTGATGTCTCTCTGGAAGGAGATTTTTGCCCCGAGCTCATCTACTCGGCCTAAGCTCATCAGAGTGTGTAGCTTAACATTGTAAGCTGGAAAACACTCGGTTTGTTATCTTTGATTGAAACAAAACCGATATTCATTAAATACGAATAGAGGAGGAAGTGGGGGTCTTCCGGCAATGGTGATGCTCTAACAAGAAGCATCTGCGTAGCGTCCTCGAACTTTCAAACAATTTTAAGGCATTTTGACACGGTTTACCTGTTCGTTAACAGTGAGTTGGAAGTTACAATAGATGTTTTATCGCCAAAGCAAAAGATGCCCAATATGTCAAAACCTCAGATGAGGCATGGAAAAATGCCCCTCTCTGACAGCCCTCCTTCGGCCTCGGCGGATGCTACCTCGGAAGAAGCACTAGCATGGTTCAGAATGGAGATAGACAAGGGTATAACAAAAATCCAAGAGACACTTTCTGAACGCCTCAGCAAAATGAATGTACTGGTCGATAAACTCCACGAAGACAAGAAAGTCACAAAGGGACGAGTGATAAAGTTAGAAAAAGACCATGCTGACCACCAGGCTGCCATCCTGGATGTCCGCGAGGAAGTGGACTAAAAATACAAGAAGTTGGAGGACGCTATCTCTAAACTCGAGGAGAAATTTGATTATCATGAAAATTTCCAAAGGCGCTCGAATTTGAGACTTCAAGGTTTCCGAGAGGCCGTGGAGGGAAGAGATGCGATCTCTTTTCTACAGGAATGGATTCCCAAAATTCTGGATCTACCCCCTCCCGCGCACCCACTGGAGATCGAGAGGGCCCATCTCACCCTACAGAGGCGGCTGCTTGGCCAGGTTGCACCCAGGGCATTTGTCATTAAATTTATACGGTACCAGGACATTGTTCGCATCCTCTCTGCTGCCCGCGCAAAGGGAGAGCTCAAGTACAGAGATGCCAGAATCATGATCTTTCCGGATCTTTCTCCCACACTACACAACAGGAGGATGGCTTTCTCCCCACTGAAGAGACTTCTACTTCAGGCTGGCTTGGCATACGGCCTGCGCTACCCAGCGACTTTGTGGATCAAAACCAAGAATGGTGAGCGCACATTTGACTCTGTGAAGATGGCTGAAACATACATGAGGAAAGAACTCCCTGACTTGTTCACGTCTACTAAACCCCGAGGAACTGTCTTTTGAACTTGGATACAGTGGATAGTGAACTGTTAGCACATGAGGAAACAATTAAATTACTCATTGTAACGGTTGTCGTACGTAATGGACCAAGGCGCAGTGGGTTGAGTGCGCATCTTAACTTTATTTAAACACGTAATAAAGAAAATGATTGAACAAACAGTGTTGCAGGCTAACACACAGCAGTACAACAACAACTTCCCACAAAGGGACAGGTGAAACAGGGCTACCTAAGTATGACTCTCAATCAGCAACAACGATGTACAGCTGTTCCTGATTGAGAGCCATACCAGGCCAACACAAATAAATACACAATATAGAAAACCATAGAAATACAAAACAAGAAAAACCCCGGAACACATAAATGAAACACCCCTCTTACATAAATACATATCCCATTAAACCCCGAACCACATAAAACAAATACCCCCTGCCACGTCCTGACCAAACTACAATAACCAATAACCCCTTATACTGGTCAGGACGTGACACTCATATGATCGACTGGCTGGCTGGCTGGATGGCCTGCTAGATGGCTAGCGGGATAATGATTGGCGAGGTAAAGTTGGATCATAGCTAATGTTGGCTGTGCTATTTAGGCAGCTCGCTAAGTTTACAAGGGTGTAGCTATAGCTACTATACATCCACACTATGCCAGGTAGTTAAATTTTTGCTGTATACTTTTATTTTACGCAGAGAGGTCCAGTCGGGTTTGGTTAAATAGTTATGTGGCTTTTGACTGGGTTTCAAGACTAACTATGTTGTTTATATTACTTCAGGGAATTTTAGCTGCTTTTACGTTTGCTGTCTTGTTTACTGTTAGAGATATATGCTAGCGTTAGTGATACCGAGACAGGGATAAGCTACTCACTGGCTGGCCGCCTAATTGCCAGCTAGCTGATAGCTTTACACTTGTGTATGTGCGTACATGTGTGTATATATAATATTTTGGGGGGGAGGGTGAACTCAGGAGGATGGTGATTGTTTAACTACTTGTCCCTATTTTATATTTGAGAGACGATAGTTATCGTCTGGTAAAGGTTTTCATTTATACATCATAGCTTGATGTCTTTTTTCCTGACCTGCTGGGATGCGTTTGTGGTCATCGCTTTTGTCGCCGCGAGGCACAGGGTTTGTGGTAGGGTCAGGGTATTAGCTCACGAGATGTTTACTACTTTATGCTTTCATAATTTCATTTTATACACATTGTATACACTCAACGCAATTTTGTTTCTTTCCTTTTCCCTACTTCTTATTTTCTTTAAAGATGTCGGTACCTAATAACTATACATTTATGACACTTAACATTAGGGGTACTAAATGCCCAGTCAAGCGCAAACGCATTCTGAATTATCTAAAGCAGCATAAGGTTGATATAGCTCTTCTTCAGGAGACACACCTGACTGACTCTGAGCATGATAAACTGAAGAGAGAGTGGGTGGGTCAAGTGTACTATTCATCTTTCACCTCTCGGGCAAGAGGGGTGGCCATACTCATTAATAAGCATTGCCCCTTTCATATACAATCTAAGATTAAAGACAAAGGGGGTAGGTTTGCGATCATTCAAGGTTTCATTAACACTGAACCCATTACCATTGTGAATGTGTATGGTCCTAACCAATTGAATCCTACATTTTACCAAGACATCTTTTTGAAGTTAACGTGCCCATCATCAGAGATTTTAATGGCAGGGGATTTTAACTTGGTACTGGACCCTTCCAGTGATAGACCTTCCTCTAATAGTGTCAACCTCACACAGGCAGCTAAAATGTTAAAAGCAGAAATGAAACATTTTGGACTTGTAGACGTATGGAGATTTCACAACCAAAAGGTTAAAGAATACTCATTTTATTCCCCTGTCCATAACAGTTACTCTAGAATTGACTTATTTCTTATTCCTGCAGCCAAGGGAAGTTTAACTACTGGGTGTAAGTACTTACCAAGATGTATATCAGATCATTCTGCCCTGCTGGCTTCAGTACCAGTCAGTAGAGCACAGCCACCCTCAAGAAAATGGAGGCTTGGCACATACTTACTAAATAATCCCACATTTGTAACATTTCTGAACACTCATTTTGACATATTTTTTTAGCACCAATAACAACTCTGCCTCCCCTTTAATTTTATGGGAAGCTCTCCTTGCATATCTGAGGGGGTAAATCATATCCTTTAGTTCAGGTGCTCGTAAGATGAAGAAGGCTCAAGTAGATTCGTTGGAGAATGAAATTAGAGATCTGGAAAATGAACATAGTGCAACATTTGATGACTCAACTCTACAAAAATTAGACTCAAAGCGATTGGAATATATCACTCTGACGACCCATAAAGCGGAAAATGCTCTCAGGTGAACAAAACAAAACCACTACGAACAAGGAGATAAAGCAGGAAAGTTGCTTGCTTGGCAGATAAGACGAGAGGATTCTAGTAGAGTTATTAGCTCTATTAAGATACCCAATAACACAGTTGTTCACAGTCCTGAGGAAATGAATCTAGTCTTCAGAGAAATTTATAAAACATTGTAAAAGTCTGAGGGGGTTGCCCCTGTCACAATGCATGAGTTTTTGAACAAACTCAATTTACAAACTTTAACTGATGAGAATAGAGAGCACTTGGAGAAAGAGATTACATCAGAGGAAATTAGGGAATCCATTTTCAACACTGCTGGGGGAAAATCACCAGGGTTAGACAGATTCCATATTGAATTCTATCGATCCTTTTTACCCAAACTAATTGAGCCTCTTTGCAGTATGTTTAATTATGCCATAGAGACAGAAAAGCTCCCAGACACACTTGAACAGGCACTGATGACAGTTTTGTTAAAACCTGTGAAAGATCCTCTGCTTTGTGAGTCTTATAGACCAATATCTCTATTGAACACTTCATATAAGATTCTTGCAAAACTAAACTCTTAGACTGGATAAGGTTCTTCTGGACTTGGTTGATATGACCAAACAGGCTTTGTAAGAAACCGCTCATCTCCTGGTAATATCAGAAGATTATTTAATATTATGCATTATGTAGAGAATGACCAAGAATCTGTAGATGCGGAAAAAGCTTTTGACCGCATAGAATGGAACTACCTGCTTGAAGTTTTACAGAGGATGAATATTGGACCTAAGTATGTAGGTCTGATTAGATTACTGTACAAATGTCCGGTAGCTCAGATCCTGACTAATGGAAACATTTCCTCACAGGTCTCTCTATCACGTGGCACAAGACAGGGTTGTCCCGCTACTTATTTCCCTCATTAAAATGCAAATCATTTTATAACATTTTTGACATGCGTTTTTCTGGATTTTTTTGTTGTTATTCTGTCTCTCACTGTTCAAATAAACCTACCATTAAAATAACGTACAAAACGTACAAAATCAGCAGGGGATCAAATACTTTTTTCCCTCACTGTACAGGTTAGGCATTATATTCCCACACAGCAGGGAGGTAGGATTCAACCCATGGGTAAACATAAAACTGATAAACTGTGGCTGGAAAGGAAAGGGGTCAAAGGTTTCATTTCCTACATGTACTCTGGTCTTCAAGCTCTGTTGGGGAATGATACACCTCTGAAAGCTTGCATGAAGTGGCAAGATGAACTTGGTCTCATTTTTGAGGATGAGAAATGGGGAAAGCTCTTTTTAGATGGTCAGTTATTGCAGCCAATAAATGCACAAAAATTATATGGAAGAGTGTCACTCCGCCAAGCAAGCAGATGTGGCTAAAATAACTATCTTCCTATATTCCATCTGAAAAAATAACATACCATTTACGTAATAAACCCTTTGAATTTACTGATGTCTGGGGGGACTTTCAGCAGTTTCTAGAGACGTCACCTTAGCTGCCTCATTACTACTTTCTTCATTAATGTATTATTATTATTTGTTTTTGTGATGAATAATTTATTTTCTAGCATGGAATGTGAAGGTCATTCTGTTTCTTTTGTTGTTGTTAATCAGTGAAGATAATACCGGTTGTCACGCCCTGACCTGAGAGAGACGGTTTATTTCTCTATGTTGTTAGGTCAGGGTGTGGGGTGGGCATTCTAGGTATGGTTTCCAATCAGAGGCAGCTGCCTATAGTTGTCTCTGATTGGGAACCATACTTAGGCAGCCCTTTTCCCTCCTTGAGGTGTGGGATCTTATTTTTGTACTGCTGTGTAAAGCCTGCAAGACGTGACGGTCTTGTTCCATTTGCTTATTATTTTGTTTAAGTGTTCAGAGTTCAAATAAATTCAAGATGAACACATACCACGCTGCACCTTGGTTCCCTCATTGCGACAGACGTTACAGAAGATCCCACCACCAAAGGACCAAGCAGCATGCCCAGGAGGAGCAGGGATCCTGGGCTAGGGAGAAGAGAGAGTGGAGGACGTCCTGGACCTGGGAGGAGGTAATGGCAGGGGACAAGACCCTGCCATGGAAGCAGGTGGAGACGGCGCAAGCGTAACGGCGATGCTATGAGGAGCTAGCCCAACAACGGAAGCCCGAGAGGCAGCGGCAAAACATTTTTTTGGGGGGGGGGCACACGGGGAGATTGGCGAAGTTGGGGTTGAGACCTGAGCCAAATCCCCGTGCTTACCGTGAGGAGCGAGTGAGTGTTCAGAGTTCAAATAAATTCAAGATGAACACATACCACGCTGCACCTTGATCCCCTCATTGCGACGGTCGTTACACCGGTAGAGGGGAGGGAGGGTGTTCCTGTGTTGGGGAGGTAAGGGTTTTGCACGATGAGCCCCCATATAACATGGTGTTTTGTGTAGGTGGAAGGAATAACGGGGCATTATCTGTGTCATATTTTGATGATTGTTAAATTATAAAAAAATAAATGCCAATAAATATATTCTACAAAAATAAAATACAAATACAGAACTTTTTGCATGGATTCCGCGATGCAGTTAGCTTTTAACAGCAAGGACCGCTATTTCTTGTCCCGGAATCCCGCTTAACAGACAGGTTTAAACCTGCTTGACAGAGACGCTAAGCTGCTAGCCATCTAAGCTAGCGTAGTTGGTACCAGATTAGTTTTGCAATGGAGCCCTCTTTGCCTGGAGAAATAAATGATCGGTTCCAGCACTGGATAAATAAATTAACGGTTCCAGCGCTGTAGGAGCTGTAACTATTACGCACTGTTTTGGGACAAACCGGACCACTCGGAGTTCCAATGCGGCAATTGTTTACTTGCCGAGGATTATAGGCTTGAGGTGGCTTCATTGATCACGCAGGTCGCCTGCCTACGTAAGAAAAGCAAGAGTGGAATGTTTACATTTTCTACGCTGGTGGCTGGACGGCGTTCACGCTTGTTGGATGCATCTCCACCTTGTCGTTTGTCATTATCCGACTGGCCTGTGTTGCCCGGAGCTCCCCCTTCTGATAGCGGAGTCGAAGGAGCACAGCAAGAGGAGCAAGACAATCAACGATGGTCGCATATCACGAGCCGTGGAAGCCGAAGACAGTGACTTCCCGCAAAGCAGTCTACACTCCAAACGAGTGGCCCAGAGAGGATACAAACAACAAATAGTTTTGCCGTCCTGGAGCCTGATCTTCCTGCACCTTCGTCGCTGGGGGTGCCTGTGTCTGCGGCCGCAGTGCCTACAACTACAAATTCGGCGTCGACAACCTTCCATCTCTGTTCTGGATCAAGCAGGGCTTCCCCATCTGTCGGAGACCTGCCACAGGCACTGGGAGCAACGGGCTCAAGTAATCCTGCCTCTCGCCCATCCATAAAGGGTTCTCCGAATCCTGAGAAGAGTGGGAGTGGGCAGATTTCCTCATCCTTCTCGCCAGCGATGATTCTGGGCCGCTTCATGGTAAGAAATGTGACCGTTCCTGGTGCAAAAATAATGTCTTATCCCGGAGCTCAAATAAATGACATTACTAAGCTGCTCCCGAATGTACTACGCCAGGACATGGAAATTGATTCTATCGTAGTCCATGTGGGTTTTAATGACATCATGAAGGGCAGTTCTGAAAAGTTGAAACTGGATTTTAAAGAGTTGATTGACTCTCTGCTAAACACTAACAAAAGACCCATCATATCTGGCCTGCTGCCATCTCTGAATCACGGCATTGAACACTTTAGCAGGATTCTTTCTCTTTCTCAACTGGCTATGTGATTATTGCAGCTCATTGGGTGTAACTTTTGTTGACAATTTCGATACCTTTTGGAAACAAAACACGTTTTATAAGGAGGATGGGATCCACCCAAATCATTTTGGATCCTGGATTCTTTCACAGCACTATAAGGCTGCATTGAGACAAAGACTTATCAATGACTCAAGCCCAGTTCAGCTAATCCCTAACATTATGACGCAGAGTTGTCATAAAGCTTCAGCAATTGTACATTACACCAGGGGCGTCAGTAGACACAATATAAGTAACCTAATTTATGTCCCTTTAACTGCCCTGAATGCCTCTACTGATCCTACAGCTATTGTATGCAGTAATCATGTAACTATGAACCAGATTTATACTGTTAGCACTAAGCCGGTGTGCCCTAGGAGGAAGTCCACTGTGAGCAGCTCACCCTGCACTAACATAAAGAACATGAGCACATCTACTGCTGCTAAGCTTCCCAGTAAAGCAATGAAAGCAAGTAAGTACCCCAGAAGAAAAGTGCTTAATATAGCCCACGTTAAAATATGTAGCATAAGAAACAAGGTTCATGAAATCAGTAATTTACTAGTAACATTTGACATTCATATTCTGATCTCTGAAAGTCACTTAGATAATACCTTTGACAATACAGTGGTAGCAATACAAGGTTCTAACATTTATAGAAATATAGAAATGCCAATGGTGGAGGTGTTGCTGTTTATATTCAGAACCACATTCCTGTAAAGATTAGAGAGGATCTCATGTTAAATACTGTTGAAGTAATATGGCTACAGGTTCTTCTGCCTCACCTAAAGCCCATTCTGGTGGGAAGCTGCTATAGACCACCAAGTGCTAACAGTCAGTATCTGGATAACATGTGTAAAATGCTTGATAATGTATGTGATATCAACAGAGAGGTATTTCTTCTGGGTGATTTAAATATTGACTGGCTTTCATCAAGCCGCCCACTCATCAAGCTGCCCACTATCAACAATGACAAGTCACTGACAATTTGGATGGAAAATTACTGAGCGTAATAGTGGATGATATAGCCACTCCTATTTTCCACATCTTCAATTTAAGCCTACTAGAAAGTGTGTGCCCTCAGGCTTGGAGGGAAGCAAAAGTCATTCTGCTACCTAAGAATAGTAAAGCCCCCTTTACTGGCTCAAATAGCTGACCAATCAGCCTGTTACCAAACCCTTAGTAAACTTTTGGAAAGAATTGTGTTTGACCAGATACAATGCTATTTTACAGTAAACAAATTGACAACAAACTTTCAACATGCTTATAGAGAAGGACATTCAACAAGCACATCACTTATGACTGATGATTGGCTGAGAGAAATTGATGATAAAAAGATTGTGGGGGCTGTTTTGTTAGACTTCAGTGTGGCCTTTGACATTATCGACCAGAGTCTGCTGCTGGCAAAACTTATGTGTTATGACTTTACACCCCCTGCTATATTGTGGATAAAGAGTTACCTGTCTAACAGAGCACAGAGGGTGTTCTTTAATGGAAGCCTCTCTAACATAATCCAGGTAGAATCAGGAATTCCCCAAGGCAGCTGTCTAGGCCCTTTACTTTTTTCAATCTTTACCAATGAATTGCCACTGGCTTTGAGGAAAACCAGAGTGTCTATGTATGCGGATGACTCAACACTATACATGTTAGCTACTACAGCGACTGAAAGGACTGCAACACTTAACAAAGAGTTGCAGTTAGTTTAAGAGTGGGTGGCAAGGAATAAGTTAGTCCTAAATATTTCTAAAACTAAAAGCATTGTATCTGAGACAAATAATTCACTAAACCCTAAACCTCAACTAAATCTTGTAATAAATAATGTGGAAATTGAGCAAGCTGAGGTGACTAAACTGCTTGGAGTTACTCTGGATTGTAAACTGTCATGGTCAAAACATATTGATACAATAGTAGCTAAGATAGGGAGAAGTATGTCCATGATGAAGCGGTGCTCTACCTTTTTACCTTTATTTAACAAGGCAAGATAGTTAAGAACAAATTCTTATTTTCAATGACGGCCTAGGAACAGTGGGTTAACTGCCCTGTTCAGGGGCAGAACGACAGATTTTTACCTTGTCAGCTCAGAGGTTTCGATCTTACAACCTTTCGGTTACTAGAACAATTCTCTAACCACTAGGCTACCTGCCGCTACCTCCTTGACAGCACTGTCAACAAGGCAGGTCCTACAGGCCCTAGTTTTGTCTCACCTGTAATACTGTTCAGTCGTGTGGTCAGGTACCACAAAAAAGGTAATTGGTTCAGGACAGGGCAGCACGGCTGGCCCTTGGATGTACACAGAGATCTAATATTAATAATATGCATGTCAATCTCTCCTGGCTCAAAGTGGAGGAAAGTTTGACTTCATCACTGCTTGTATTCATGAGAGGTATTGACATGTTGAATGGACACACATGCATACCCCACAAGACATGCCACAAGAGGTCTCTTCACAGACTCCTAAGTCCAGAACAGACTATGGAAGGCGCACAGTACTAAATAGACCCATGACTACATGGAACTCTATTCCACATCAAGTAACTCATGCAAGCAGTAAAATTAGATTTAATAAACAGATTAAAAAACACCTTATGGAACAGCGGGCACTGTGAAGTAACACAAACATAGGCACAGACACATGCATACACACACACACACGATAGCATACATGGATTTTGTACTGTTTATATGTGCAAGTGGTGGAGTAGGGGCCTGAGGGCACACCGTCTGTGAATGTATTGTAATGTTTTTAAAATTGTATAAACTGCCTTAATTTTGCTCGACCCCACTAGCCAAGGCAGCAGCTAATGGGGATCCATAATAAATACAAATACAAATGACATTTTGGAACAGTGAGTGCATTCTGACATCACATGCATAAAAAAAACTCACGCTGAGGCGATCGTTAGAGATATTTGGAACTCACACTTGAAAAGGTTGAAAAAGACACAAGCCAGGCCCTCCCGAGTGGCGCAGCGGTCTACAGCACTACATCGCAGTGCTAGAGGCGTCACTGCAGACCCAGGTTCGATCCCAGGTTGTGTCGCAGCTGACCGTGACTGGGAGACCCATGAGGCAGCGCACAATTGGCCCAGTGTCGTCTGGGTTAGGACAGGGTTTGGCCGGCCGGGATGTCCTTGTCCCATTGTGCTCCAGTGACTCCTTGTGGCGGTCTTGGTGCATGCTCGCTGACTTTGGCCGCCAGCTGTATGGTGTTTCTTCCGACACATTGGTGTAACTTTACTTATGTAAATAAGGGATTTCTGTTTTTTAACCTATATGTCTCAGAGCTCTACAGACAATTCCTTCGACCTCATGGCTTGGTTTTTATTTTGACATGTACTGTCAACAGTGGGACCTTACATAGACAGGTGTGTGCCTTTCCAAATCTTGTCCAATCAATTGAATTTACCACAGCTGGACGCCAAGGATAATCAAGGATAATGAAACAAATAAAAAAAATAGGAACACAATGCTTTATCATTGGGTTTTTACAGAAATGTTTGGTGATCGACTAGGAATGCCTTGGAGATCGAACGTTGGTGACCACTGTTCTAATGCATGCGTTCAAGTATTTATTCAATGTGCGTTTAAAGTCTATGTATACATGTGCATGTTACATTAGCAGTGTCATCCAGGGTTCCATGTGGCTTTAAAGTACATCATTAATATTAACTAGATTTACATTTCCCATAAATAAAACATATGGGAACTTGCTTTAACTCTTTTTAAAATTATTTTTGTGGTAGTGGAAGAAGTAAAAAATGTTTTACTTAAGCGAAGAAGTTAAATATAGTCAAAGTTCAATTTAGTAAAATAGTCGGTCTGATTACTTTGACTACTATATCAACCTTATTACTTTGGATTGTGGGGCAGTTAGATCACCCATTTCATCAGAAATAACTACACTCAGACTACTACATTTGTATACACTCTCCTACTAGAATTCCACAGTATATGCAAACTGTAATAGGGTAGTTGATGTGACACCCCTTTTTTTGTCCATGATGCCAAACACAAATACAACATAACTTAAATTGGCAGAAATTGTGATATAATAAAAGCTTTGTTTCTTAACTGAGATAATTCATGCAGTGTATAATTTTGAAACAAATGTGACAGTTGTCCAAGGGTGTGACTGTCCCAGGTAAGGTTGTAGAACTTTGAACTTAACTAAATGAATGAAAAAATGAATACAATTCCCTTCACCTACTCTTGTATTTACAACACATACGTTTATTTCAAGAAACAAAAGTCCCCAAGTCTATTCATTATAGTTCTGATTGAGTATATTTTGTACCTAAAAGCAATGTCCACTTGGTGTGACACAATTCTGTGATTAACAATAAAATGCAAATGAATTACTTAAAAATCATACAATGTGAGCTAGTGAGCTAAGCTGTAACATTAGCAATGTCTTTCAAAAGGAGACAACTCACAAATGCGGAAATTCTGGAGATTTAAAAAAAATCTGACAATGAGTCTGAAAGTCAGGAATCAGATTCTGACAGTGAGGAGCTGCCCCCCAGCCATTGAGAACCCTAAATCTGAGGACCCCTTGACCACTGACAAAGTGATGGAGGCAGACCGACAATGGATGAAGTACAGGAGTTCTGTGGAAGCTGGAAGGCTGCCAGCCATTTCACCCCTCCTGGCCCTGCTGTTTGCTTTGATGAGTCCCAGTCTGGAGTGCAACGCCCCTTGCCATTTCCATCTGAGGCAGAGTGCTTCAAGTTGTTTCTGACAGAGGAGCTGGTGGGAGACATAGTAGAGACCAATCACTATGCCTTGGAGCTACAGGAGAAGAGAGAGCAAGGAGTGGGGGGACAACCACAATTAGTGAAATGTATACTGTCATGACGTTGGCCTATTGGGGAGGTTTATGACCCCCATAAATACCTCCCCCCCGTTTCTCTCTCTCTACTCTATAGAGTTGACTCTTGAAAAGCCCTTTGTTAACATAGAAAGTCTGGGAACATCAAAAGGTGGGGGAAAGGAACCATATTTCGGTAATCCAACCAGCTGAAAATATGCGTTGGTACTTAGAGAATATGATGTCAGATCAGTTGGCGTATGAAACATTATTACCGATGATAGGACGACATAAACTCTATCTTGGAAAGTCTACACGTTCTAGTTATCAGATTCACATGTAATTGTTGTGCAATTTAAATGTTTAAATATGAAACTATTTGTGAAAAGATGAAATGTAATTTTTGCTTCTAAAGGAGAGAATTGGTTGTCATAGAGTAAATTCTGCTCACTCAGAGGCCCCGCCCAATTGAACATACATTGGTTATAAACTATGAAACACGCCCTTCTCTTCACCACTATATAAACCCGTTGACAAAAATTCAACTTGGTGTTCCAAGGACGAGAGGACAGTGGTCCCCATGTTGAAAGGGCTAAGACAAGAACCTAACGAAATTAGCATCGAATTTCAATGTGAAGATGACGATCAACACGCCGAACGGATGAATTTCGACATACCAGCCAGAATATAGCATGAGCTTAAAGTATGGCAACTTGGTGTGAACTTTGAACTCTTGTTCAGTAAAGAAGTGATACCTCCTAGCCGATTGGGTTAGCCGCAGCAATGGTAAACGTGGGCTAGGAGAGGATGGATAGAGTATCCATTCTACCACGCTCCAGTTCACCACTAGACATTCTTCAGAGGACAAGAGATCCATGCTGGACAACCCGGCCTTCTATCTACGACCAATCTACCGAAGCGCAGCTCAGAGTAAATATTTATTGCATTTTCCTTTTTCAAATGGGCGGCTATTTAGAACGCATAAGATACTGTATTTACGATAGCATAGCTTCTCCCTTTGTTACTCAGTCTTCCCACTCTTTCACTTAAACCCAACCCCCTTTCTTTGTGTAACCAGCCGTCATATCTGTTCCGTCCGCTAGAGACGTTTTCCTTTATGACAATTAGTATTCAATGTATGATCTATTCTGTGTACATGTAATTCTGTGTGATTATTTAGGCATTTAGTAAATAAATAATTTACATTTACATTTAAGTCATTTAGCAGACGCTCTTATCCAGAGCGACTTACAAATTGGTGCATTCACCTTATGATATCCAGTGGAACAACCACTTTACAATAGTGCAATAGTGCATCTAAATCTTTTAAGGGGGGGGGGGGGTTAGAAGGATTACTTTATCCTATCCCAGGTATTCCTTAAAGAGGTGGGGTTTCAGGTGTCTCCGGAAGGTGGTGATTGACTCCGCTGTCCTGGCGTCGTGAGGGAGCTTGTTCCACCATTGGGGTGCCAGAGCAGTGAACAGTTTGGACTGGGCTGAGCGGGAACCGTGCTTCCTCAGAGGTAGGGGGGCCAGCAGGCCAGAGGTGGATGAACGCAGTGCCCTTGTTTGGGTGTAGGGCCTGATCAGAGCCTGAAGGTATGGAGGTGCCGTTCCCCTCACAGCTCCGTAGGCAAGCACCATGGTCTTGTAGCGGATGCGAGCTTCAACTGGAAGCCAGTGGAGAGAGCGGAGGAGCGGGGTGACGTGAGAGAACTTGGGAAGGTTGAACACCAGATGGGCTGCGGCGTTCTGGATGAGTTGTAGGGGTTTAATGGCACAGGCAGGGAGCCCAGCCAACAGCGAGTTGCAGTAATCCAGACGGGAGATGACAAGTGCCTGGATTAGGACCTGCGTCGCTTCCTGTGTGAGGCAGGGTCGTACTCTGCGAATGTTGTAGAGCATGAACCTACAGGATCGGGTCACCGCCTTGATGTTAGTGGAGAACGACAGGGTGTTGTCCAGGATCACGCCAAGGTTCTTAGCACTCTGGGAGGAGGACACAAGGGAGTTGTCAACCGTGATGGCGAGATCATGGAACGGGCAGTCCTCCCCCGGGAGGAAGAGCAGCTCCGTCTTGCCGAGGTTCAGCTTGAGGTGGTGATCCGTCATCCACACTGATATGTCTGCCAGACATGCAGAGATGCGATTCGCCACCTGGTTATCAGAAGGGGGAAAGGAGAAGATTAATTGTGTGTCGTCTGCGTAGCAATGATAGGAGAGACCATGTGAGGATATGACAGAGCCAAGTGACTTGGTGTATAGCGAGAATAGGAGAGGGCCTAGAACAGAGCCCTGGGGGACACCAGTGGTGAGAGCGCGTGGTGCGGAGACAGATTCTCGCCACGCCACCTGGTAGGAGCGACCTGTCAGGTAGGACGCAATCCAAGCGTGGGCCGCGCCGGAGATGCCCAACTCGGAGAGGGTGGAGAGGAGGATCTGATGGTTCACAGTATCAAAGGCAGCAGATAGGTCTAGAAGGATGAGAGCAGAGGAGAGAGAGTTAGCTTTAGCAGTGCGGAGAGCCTCCGTGACACAGAGAAGAGCAGTCTCAGTTGAATGCCCAGTCTTGAAACCTGACTGATTAGGATCAAGAAGGTCATTCTGAGAGAGATAGCAGGAGAGCTGGCCAAGGACGGCACGTTCAAGAGTTTTGGAGAGAAAAGAAAGAAGGGATACTGGTCTGTAGTTGTTGACATCGGAGGGATCGAGTGTAGGTTTTTTCAGAAGGGGTGCAACTCTCGCTCTCTTGAAGACGGAAGGGACGTAGCCAGCGGTCAAGGATGAGTTGATGAGCGAGGTGAGGTAGGGGAGAAGGTCTCCGGAAATGGTCTGGAGAAGAGAGGAGGGGATAGGGTCAAGTGGGCAGGTTGTTGGGCGGCCGGCCGTCACAAGACGCGAGATTTCATCTGGAGAGAGACGGGCGAAAGAGGTCAAAGCACAGGGTAGGGCAGTGTGAGCAGGACCAGCGGTGTCGTTTGACTTAGCAAACGAGGATCGGATATCGTCAACCTTCTTTTCAAAATGGTTGACGAAGTCATCCGCAGAGAGGGAGGAGGGGGGGGAGGGGGAGGAGGATTCAGGAGGGAGGAGAAGGTAGCAAAGAGCTTCCTAGGGTTAGAGGCAGATGCTTGGAATTTAGAGTGGTAGAAAGTGGCTTTAGCAGCAGAGACAGAAGAGGAGAATGTAGAGAGGAGGGAGTGAAAGGATGCCAGGTCCGCAGGGAGGCGAGTTTTCCTCCATTTCCGCTCGGCTGCCCGGAGCCCTGTTCTGTGAGCTCGCAGTGAGTCGTCGATCCACGGAGCAGGAGGGGAGGACCGAGCCGGCCTGGAGGATAGGGGACAGAGAAAATCAAAGGATGCAGAAAGGGAGGAGAGGAGGGTTGAGGAGGCAGAATCAGGAGATAGGTTGGAGAAGGTTTGAGCAGAGGGAAGAGATAATAGGATGGAAGAGGAGAGAGTAGCGGGAGAGAGAGAGCGAAGGTTGGGACGGCGCAATACCATCCGAGTAGGGGCAGAGTGAGAAGTGTTGGATGAGAGCGAGAGGGAAAAGGATACAAGGTAGTGGTCGGAGATTTGGAGGGGAGTTGCAATGAGATTAGTGGAAGAACAGCATCTAGTAAAGATGAGGTCAAGCGTATTGCCTGCCTTGTGAGTAGGGGGGGAAGGTGAGAGGGTGAGGTCAAAAGAGGAGAGGAGTGGAAAGAAGGAGGCAGAGAGGAATGAGTCAAAGGTAGACGTGGGGAGGTTAAAGTCACCCAGAACTGTGAGAGGTGAGCCATCCTCAGGAAAGGAACTTATCAAGGCGTCAAGCTCATTGATGAACTCTCCAAGGGAACCTGGAGGGCGATAAATGATAAGGATGTTAAGCTTGAAAGGGCTGGTAACTGTGACAGCATGGAATTCAAATGAGGAGATAGACAGATGGGTCAGGGGAGAAAGAGAGAATGTCCACTTGGGAGAGATGAGGATTCCAGTGCCACCACCCCGCTGGCTCGATGCTCTAGGGGTATGCGAGAATACGTGGGCAGACGAGGAGAGAGCAGTAGGAGTAGCAGTGTTATCTGTGGTAATCCATGTTTCCGTCAGCGCCAGGAAGTCTAGGGACTGGAGGGTAGCATAGGCTGAGATGAACTCAGCCTTGTTGGCCGCAGACCGGCAGTTCCAGAGGCTGCCGGAGACCTGGAACTCCACGTGGGTCGTGCGCGCTGGGACCACCAGGTTAGATTGGCTGCGGCCACGCGGTGTGAAGCGTTTGTATGGCCTGTGCAGAGGGGAGAGAACAGGGATAGACAGACACATAGTTGACAAGCTACAGAAGTGTTGTTTCTTGTATTATTGTCTCGTGTCTTTAGAGAACTGTTTCACTTTGATATCCTTTTTCTTCTGTCCTGATTTTCTCTTTCTTTTCTTCTGTTAACTAGATATTCTTTGTTATTCTTCGTTAGCTAGCTAGCTTCAATAAATTATTCAAATAATTAAACCAAATTTTGTATTGCTTATTCAACTTGTTAGCCAGGGTTTGTGAAGATAACCAAGTATTACAACTTTCAGAAGAGACTGAATATGGTGAGGATTAAATATTGACTGCTACTGATATAAAAGATTACTAGGTCTTTAAGAGTTTATTTGGAAGATAACAGCTCTATAAACATTATTTTGTGGTGCCCCAACTTTCTAGTTAATTACATTTACCTGATTAGCTTAATCAGGTAATATTGTCATATCACTTAATATATGTCATATCACTTAATCCGGCATAGCCAAAGACACAACAATACCTTCCTGGTGACAGTCCTTCTCATGCGGATAGTAAAGAAGAACTCCCTATGTTTGCAACTCCCTTCTTTGCCACGCTCTTTTCCCAAGACTGCATTTCATCAACAATGCTACTGCCATCCTAAACGACCCGTTATACAAAATAAGAAATGTCAACAGCTGGCAGTAAAGCGGCATGACAAACGAGATATCCATGTCCTCTCCACTGTCCATACACCAACCATGTCGGCCACAGGGAAGGTGGACCACCTGATGGGAGAGAGAAAAATCTAACCAGACTGCGTGCTTCACTATAACCTCACAATGGGGACAGTGGATAAGGCGGACATGATAAACAGCTTTGTGGAACGCACTCAGAAAACGTCCAAGTGGTATAAGAAGACATTTTAAAGATTTTCCAGGGTAGCTTCAGAATACAACAAGCCAATACTACAATTAGCATTTTTTACAGAGCTAATAGAAGAATGTAACTAGCTACATAAGCATGATTGAATATAACACCATATAAGTTATGAAATGAGTAACTTTACCTCGTGTGTCCACGGTTATAAGGAATATACACAAAAATATTATGCTACAGTAGAAACGACATAACAGACATGCACAAACTACTATAACGTAATAAGGCACTTACTTTGATAGAAACGCACACATCTCCAAAGTTATTATTGGTAACGAAAACAACTATGACTGCGATGCAGGCAACAGACCGAAAATGTGAACACGTGTGTGCAGGACGGGAGATGAGCAAATATCTGCAGACTTGATGTCACGCTCTGACCTAGGAGAGCTGTGTTTTCTCTGTTTAGTTAGGTCAGGGTGTGATAGGTGGGTGGGCATTCTATGTTGTGTTTTCTATGTTTTGGCCAGGTATGGTTTCCAATCAGAGGCAGCTGTCTATCGTTGTCTCTGATTGGAAGCCATACTTAGGCAGCCTGTTTTCCCCTTTGTTTTCGTGGGATCTTGTTTTTGTGCAGCTGTGTTTATTGCAGCCCCAGAACGTCACGTTTGTTTCTGTTTCACCTGTTTCTTGTTTTGTTCGGGTTCACTAAATAAATATGTGGAACTACCGGCACGCTGCGACATGGCTGATTTATGACAGGGAATTCGAAGACAGTACTCGTGACACTTGAACTGCACAAACAATTGGGAAGTGTTTGGGGAATTTTGTCCGGGTCAGAAATGTCCAAAAAATAATTGGTCCGCAAAAGTAAAAATGACTACTTTTATGTGAATGAATGAGGCGGAAAACACACCTCAATTCAAACTGTTCGTAGAAAATAAAAAACTTGTTAGAAAATAATTTGAAATTGACAAATTGAAAACAGCCTATAAATAAAAACAGGCTGCGTGCCTTGGTTTGAGGGCAGTGCGGATTAAATGTACTGTTGCGTAACAATCACATTCTGGAATGGAGAGAACGTTCTAACGTCACGTGCATAAAAAAACTCACGCTGGGGCGACCGTTAGAGATGTTTGGAACTCATGCATGAAAGGGTTAAAACGTTGTCTCCCTCAGAGGCACGTGTTACTAGGCAACCCCACTACACTTGCCTTGGCAGGCCCTCTGTAGCTAAAGGCAGTATGAGAAACGTGCTAACAAACATTTTTGCTATGAAACTAACTAAATACTGCACACTGACCCACAAAACGTATTTGCTAGATTCACAATAGAGTTCTTATGCAAAACAAGGAAAGTGAACTTCAAAATGTGATGCAGTTTTATTAGAATTTACAGCTGTTGTTAGTAAGTAATGAATCTGCTAGATTCTGACATGGACTGACATTGCTTTAAAGAAAGCAGTTGATGCAGTTACTAAAACAGCTCTACTTCTTCATTGATTGATTTCAGAATTGAAAAGCAGAGAAGTACAGGAAAATATACGCTCTAAATTTTTGTCTATTTCGTTGGGAAAGTGGTCAAAAGGGCAGTTGTTTCAAAAAGTTAGGAAGAAAAGCAGTTCATGCGTTACTAACACAGCTGTACCATTTGATTGGTAGAAGATATTTCTGTTATTTATTTGAATTGCAGGGAAATAGATGAAGATGTCATACTATCTAAGTTTTTGTCTGTCCTGTTATGATAGTCAAAATTTCAGCTGTTTATAAAAAGTTAGAGGAAATGTCGTTGATGTGGTTACTGAAACAGCTGTATTGTTTGAACAGTGGAATATATTTTTGTTCTGATTTCAGATTTGAACAGCAGAGTAGAGGAAGATTCCAGATGCTCTAATTGTTGTTGGAAAAGTGGTCAAAGTAGTTGATTTGTGTCAAAAGTTACATTGTTTACAGGGAATAGAATAGAATGTTGGGAGTCATGATGTCACAATGAGCACTTTAAAATGCTGAGGAAATCCTGTGAAAGTGGATGGAGGACAAAAAGAAGGACAAAAAGCTTAATAGTTTCAGAAGTATGGACACCCTTTCAAATTTGTGGATTCGGCTATGTATACAATCGAGCACACAGCCATACAATCTCCATAGACAAACATTGAATGGCCTTACTGTAGAATGGTCTTACTGAAGAGCTCACTGAATTTCAACGTGGCACCGTCATAGGATGCCACGTTGGAAGCAACGTCAGCACAAGAACTGTTCGTCAGGAGCTTCACAAGCCAAAGATCACCATGCGCAATGCCAAGCGGCGGCTGCAGTGGTGTAAAGACTGCCACCATTGGACTGGAGCAGTGGAAACGCGTTCTCTGGAGTGGTGCATCACGCTTCACCATCTGGCAGTCCGAAGGACGAGTCTGGGTTTGGCGGATGCCAGAGGAACGCTACCTGCCCCAAGACATAGTGGCAACTGTAAAGTTTGGTGGAGAAGGAATAATTGTCTAAGGCTGTTTTTCATGGTTCGGGTTAGGCCCATTATGGGAAATCTTAACGCTACAGCATACAATGACACTGTAGATGATTCTGTGCTTCCAACAGTTTGGGGAAGGCCCTTTCCTATTTCAGCATGACAATACCCCCGTGCACAAATCAAGGTCCATACAGAAATGGTTTGATGAGATCGGTGTGGAAGAACTTGACTGGCCTGCACAAAGCCTGACCTCAACCCCATCAAACACCTTTGGGATGATTTGGAACGCCGACTGCGAGCCAGGCTTAATCGCCCAACATCAGTGTCCAACCTCACTAATGCTCTTCTGGCTGAATGAAAGCAAGTCCCCGCAGCAATGTTCCAACATCTAGTGGAAAGCCTTCCCAGAAGAATGGAGGCTCTTATTGCAACAAAAGGGGACCAACTCCATATTAATGCCCATGATTTTGGAATGAGATGTTTGATGCGCAGGTGTCCACATACTTTTGGCCATGTGGTCCTTATGCTCCCAGATGGGACAAGAGCGCCCGCCAACAAAGAAATAACCAAGGTAATTGAACCAAGGCAGCGATGCCACACACACGCACACGTACACACACACGCACACAGTCACCCTCAAAAAAGGATCAAAGTCTCCCATCCTTTAAATTTCCCACCTCTCTCCATAGCGCTCCTGAAAACATGTGTAAATGGAAACATGTGGTTACACTTCACAAGAGCTTAAAAACAACTGGGTGGCATTACCTAATGTGTTGGACATTTATCTAATTGTGCAGAAAAGGGAAGAGGGGGGGGAATGGGAAAGAGTGACTAAGTGAGTTTAGAGATGGTGTGGTCTAGTTGTGACATTAGGACATGAGCATGATCATCCCTCAGGAAAGGAATTAAATGAGAGTAAAGGGAAATGGAGAGGAGAGGGGCAGCCACACAAGTTGAGTAGCTTCAGGCTCTACCACCCTGTAAAGTGCTCCTACAGTCTGAGTGTCTCCAACTATGAGCTGCAATTAGCACCAGGGGTGGTACTGAGAGGGGGTGAGATGGTTAATCTTAGCCCACCTCAGAGCTCCTCTGGCTGGGTTACTGACCTCTAGTGCTGAGCGATTATTGTTTTTTTTTCAGTTTGGTTTTGGTTAGACAATTAAAAAAATAATAATGGTTTTCGATTTAAGTTTTGACAATTTTTAAACAATAAATGCACTATGCATTAGTGGGTTGAATGTTGTAACAACACAGAATAAAACAATTAATAAAAGTCCCATGATGATAGTGACTGACCATGCAATTTGGACTATTTTGTGTATGTCCATTACATGAAGTCCAAATAAAAATCTATTTAAATTACAGGTTGAAAATGCAACAAAATAGGAAAAACGCCAAGGGGGATGAATACTTTTGCAAGACACTGTACCTCGGGCATTCTTCTCTTTTCTCTCCCTCTCAATTTCTTCCCCACACAGACTGGACAAGTAGGCATGCAATGGATTATGGTCATTGTAGTTAATTACAACATTTTCTAAACTATGTCACATATTGGTCTGTTGGAAACTTCAACTCCCAGACTACTATATTGCACAGTTCGGGCTTGATCTGATTTCTCTCTAGAGAAACTGCACAATAGAGCTCACAGCAAAAACAATAATTTTAAAAATAAAGGAATTTAATCCATGTAGGTCAATTAGCTGTTTAAAAAATGAAAGAATAACCAACATTTCAGTTAATCGCTCAGCACTATAACTGACATTTCGGTTAATCCCTCAGCACTACTGACCTCACACAACCCTGCTCATTAACTCAGCCATCCAGACCGCAGACCATGCTAAAACCAACACTCCTCAATTAGCTCCTGTCAATCATTTAGTCACTCATTCAACGCATTGGGTAGCTGTGTTTTGATATTTTTTACCCAGCTGAGTAACAGTGGTGTAAAGTACTTCATTCGTTTTTTGGGGTATCTGTACTTTACTTTACTATTTATATTTTTGACAACTTATACTTTTACTTCACTACATTCCTAAAGAAAATAATTGACTTTTTACTGCATACATTTTCCCTGACACCCAAAAGTACTCTTTACATTTTGAATGTTTAGCAGGATAGGAAAAGGGTCCAATTGATGCGCTTATCAAGAGAACATCCCTGGTCATCCCTACTGCCTCTGATCTGGCGGACTCACTAAACACAAATTATTAGTTTGTAAATGATGTCTAAGTGTTGGAGTGTGGCCCTGACTTTCCTCAAATAAATAAAAACAATAAAATGGCGCCATCTGGTTTGCTTAATATAAGGAATTTGAAATTATTTGTACTTTGACTTTTGATACTTAAGAATATTTTAGCAATTACATTTACTTTTGTTTCTTAAGTATATTTAAAACCAAATACTTTTAGACTTTTACCCAAGTAGTATTTTACTGGGTGACTTTCACTTTTACTTGAGTCATTTTCTATTAAGGTATCTTTACTTTTACCCAAGTATGACAATTGGATTCCTTTTCAACCACTACAGAGAAACAATGAATGTTAATCTCTCGTGTGAGATTTTAAAATAATATAATACCCATTTTCCTGAACTAATTAAAGCAAGTGAGTGATTCAGTATTTTCCTTTTTATATTGTTTTGTTTGCAAAATTAATTTCCTCATTGAGGATAACAACATTTGTGATCTAATCTAACGTACAATATCACAGGCTCAACAACATATTTATCTAATGTTCCATACTTATTATGATTCACTTTTCCACATCGTCCTCAATGGAACAGTTAACATCTAAATTAGAGTAGTGCGTCATATGATTTTTAACACAACCTCTCAGTCAATTATCAGCGTCTCCTTAGCGACAGGTTTACAGCACCAGACCGCTCCTGTGCCACAGCCTGAAATAGGCACTACTCCTCGTCGGAAGTTACAGCGTTCCGGTCTCCAAGGAGGCTTGTTCCCTAGAGACGTCATATTCATGGAAATGTGGCTATTTCTGACTCAGGGAAGGGAGAGAGCATAAATCATGCAACACAGGGATCAGGTCAGCAGCAGTGCACCAGGAGGGATGTGTGTGTGTGTCTGTGTACGTGTGTGTTTTAGAGAGAGAAAGAAATAGAGAGAGAGGGATTGAGTCTGTATCTGTGTGCACATGCTTGTGTGCGTGTGAAGAAACAAACCAAGCAGGGGGGAGAGAGGGAGAGCGACAGGAGAAGGCGCTGGGTTTGGTGGGACCATCAACCAGCGAAAGGTTACATGGTAATGCTGGCATTTAATCAGAACGCCTTCCAACGTGGGCAGAAAGAAATCAGGGTGCCAAGGTTGCTCCACTGACCCAGGCCAAAGGAACACAGTCGAAGAGCATAGTCTCACAAAGCGAGTCCCTGCTAAATCCTGTTGCTCAGTGGTGTGATGACAGGTATCTTCAGCAGTATTTCCCAAAGTTATTCCTAGGCAGGGCACACATGCCCCTGACAAAACATTAAGGTGAACCTCCATCCAAAAAGTACAATCTTTGTCCCCATGTGCAGTTGCAAACTGTAGTTCTCTCTCTCTCTCTCTGTGTGTGATTGTGTGGTGGGAGACAGGTGTGCTGGAGTCAGAGCAGATCCCTACCAGCTGCAAATCGTCCCATAAATCAAGACCTCTACATATACTCGTTCCTGCCACCTCCACTCTGCCAGATCGTAATCTCTGCTCAGTCAGTTGTTACCCTAGCCTTTTGTCAGTTCTCAAGATCCTATTGCCCTGCTGTGCTTGTTTCCCTGCCTTACACCGTTTTGTCCTCTCGTTGCAGTACCGCTCTGTCTCCTGTACCACATCTCACCACCAACCACCTTGCTCTGGACTTCACTCAACACCACCACCTTGGATTCCCCTCAGGACCTGTTTACCCTATTCAACTACAACCTCACTCTACACTTCGGGTTTTTCTGCAACTCGTCTGAGCTACCACGGTTCTGCACTCCATATCTCTCTGTGTACAATAAACATTTTGGTTCATTCATCTCTGCATCTGTGTCCACTCAGATGAAGAAGCAGGGAGTAATTTTCCCAACAATTGTTTACAGCCAGATTATTTCACTTACAATTCACTATCACTATTCCAGTGGGTCAGAAGTTTACATACACTAAGTTCACTGTGCCTTTAAACAGCTTGGAAAATTCCAGAAAATGATGTCATGGCTTTAGAAGCTTCTGATAGGCTAATTGACATAATTTGAGTCAATTGGAGGTGTACCTGTGGATGTATTTCAAGGCCTACCTTCAAACTCAGTGCCTCTTCTCCTTGACATCATGGGAAAATCAAAAGAAATCAGCCAAGACCTCAGAAAAAAATTTGTAGACCTCTACAAGTCTGGTTCATCCTTGGGAGCAATTTCCAAATGCCTGAAGGTACCACGTTCTTCTGTACAAACAATAGTACGCAAGTATAAACACCATGGGACCACGCAGCTGTCATATCGCTCAGGAAGGAGACGCGTTCTGTCTCCTAGAGATGAACGTACTTTGGTGTGAAAAGTGCAAATCAAACCTAGAACAACAGCAAAGGACCTTTTGAAGTTGCTGGAGGGAACAGGTACCACAGTATCTATATCCACAGTAAAACGAGTCCTATGTCGACATAACCTGAAAGGCCATTCAGCAAGGAAGAAGCCACTGCTCCAAAACCGCCATAACAAAGCCAGAATATGGTTTGCAACTGCACATGGGGACAAAGATTGTACTTTTGGAAAAATGTCCTCTGGTCTGATGAAACATAAATAGAACTGTTTGGTCATAATGACCATCGTTATGTTTGGAGGAAAAAGGGCGATGGTTGCAAGCCGAAGAACACCATCCAAACCATGAAGCACGGGGGGGGGGCAGCATCATGTTGTGGGGGTGCTTTGCTGCAGGAGGGACTGGTGCACTTCACAAAATAGATGGCATTATGAGGTAGGATGTGGATATATTGAAGCAACACATCAGTCAGGAAGTTAAAGCTTGGTCGCAAATGGGGCTTCCAAATGGACAATGACCCCAAGCATACTTCCAAAGTTGTGGCAAAATGGCTTAAGGACAACAAAGTCAAGGTATTGGAGTGGCCATCACAAAGCTCTGACCTCAATCCTATAGAAAATATGTGGGCTGAACAGAAAAAGTGTGTGCAAGCAAGGAGGCCTACAAACCTGACTCAGTTACACCAGCTCTGTCAGGGGGAATGGGCTAAAATTCACCCAACTTATTGTGGGAAGCTTGTGGAACACAACCTGAAACATTTGACCCAAGTTAAACAATGTAAAGGTATTGCTACCAAATACTAATTGAGTGTATGTAAACTTCTGACCCACTGGGAATGTGATGAAAGAAATAAAAGCTGAAATAAATCATTCTCTCTACTATTATTCTGATATTTCAGATTAAATGTCAGGAATTGTGAAAAACTGAGTTTAAATGTATTTGGCTAAGGTGTATGTAAACTTATGACTTCAACTGTACATATGATGAGTAATGAAAAATAAGTAAACATTAAAGTGGCCAGTGATGATTTCAAGTCTATGTACATAGGGCTGCAGCCTCTAATATGCTAGTGATGGCTAGTCTGATGGCCTTGAGATAGAAGCTGTTTTTCAGTCTCTCGGTCCCAGCTTTGATGCATCTGTGCTGACCTTGCCTTCTGGATGATTGTGCGGTGAACAGGCAGTGGCTCAGGCTACCTGGATAAAGCACTAAATAAACATTAGTTAGTGCTAAATACGGCTGCTAGAATCCTGACTAGAACCAAAAAATGTGATCATATTACTCCAGTGCTAGCCTTCCTACACTGGCTTCCTGTTAAGGCAAGGGCTGATTTTAAGGTTTTACTGCTAACTTACAAAGCATTACATGGGCTTGCTCCTACCTATCTTTCCGATTTGGTCCTGCCGTACATACCTACACGTAAGCTACAGTCACAAGACGCAGGCCTCCTAATTGTCCCTAGAATTTCTAAGCAAACAGCTGGAGGCAGGGCTTTCTCCTATAGAGCTCCATTTTTATGGAATGGTCTGCCTACTCATGTGAGAGACGCAGACTCGGTCTCAACATTTAAGTCTTTACTAAAGACTCATTTCTTCAATAGGTCCTATGATTGAGTGTAGTCTGGCCCAGGAGTGTGAAGGTGAATGGAAAGGCTCTGGAGCAATGAACCGCCCTTGCTGTCTCTGCCTGGCCCGGTTCCCCTCTCTCCACTGGGATTCTCTGCCTCTAACCCTATTACAGGGGCTGAGTCAATGGCTTACTGGTGCTCTTCCATGCCGTCCCTAGGAGGGGTGCGTCACTTGAGTGGGCTGAGTCACTGACGTGGCGCCCCTCCTTGGGTTGTGACGTGGCGGAGATCTTTGTGGGCTATACTCGGCCTTGTCTCAGGATGGTAAGTTGGTGGTTGAAGATATCCCTCTAGTGGTGTGGGGGCTGTGCTTTGGCAAAGTGGGTGGGGTTATATCCTGCCTGTTTGGCCCTGTCCGGGGGTATCATCGGATGGGGCCACAGTGTCTCCTGACCCCTCCTGTCTCAGCATTCCAAGTATTTATGCTGCAGTAGTTTATGTGTCGGGGGGCTAGGGTCAGTCTGTTTTATCTGGAGTATTTCTCCTGTCTTATCCGGTGTCCTGTGTGAATTTAAGTATGCTCTCTCTAATTCTCTCTTTCTTTCTTTCTTTCTTCCTCTCTCTCGGAGGACCTGAGCCCTAGGACCATGCCTCAGGACTACCTGGCATGATGACTCCTTGCTGTCCCCCGTCCACCTGGCCGTGCTGCTGTTCCAGTTTCAACTGTTCCAGTTTCAACTATGGAACCCTGACCTGTTCACCGGACGTGCTACCTGTCCCAGACCTGCTGTTTTCAACTCTCTGGAGACAGCAGGAGCGGTAGAGATACTCTCAATGATCGGCTATGAAAAGCCAACTGACATTTACTCTTGAGGTGCTGACTTGTTGCACCCTCGACAACTACTGTGATTATTATTATTTGACCATGCTGGTCATTTCTGAACATTTGAACATCTTGGTCATGTTCTGTTATAATCTCCACCTGGCACAGCCAGAAGAGGACTGGCCACCCCTCATAGCCTGGTTCCTCTCTAGGTTTCTTCCTAGGTTTTGGCCTTTCTAGGGAGTTTTTCCTAGCCACTGTGCTTCTACACCTGCATTGCTTGCTGTTTGGGGTTTTAGGCTGGGTTTCTGTACAGCACTTTGAGATATCAGCTGATGTAAGAAGGGCTATATAATACATTTGATTTGATTTGTTGTCATTGATTATCTTTTTGGCCTTCCTGTGACATCCGGGGCTGTAGGTGACCTGGAGGGCAGGTAGTTTGCCGCCGGTGATGCGTTGGGCAGACCGCACCACCCTCTGGAGAGCTCTGTGGTTGTGGGCGGTGCTGTTGTCGTACCAGGCGGTGATACAGCGCCTTCTTCACCACACTGTCTGTGTGGGTGGTCCATTTCAGTTTGTCAGTGATGTGTACGCCGACGAACTTGAAGCTTTCCACCTTCTCCACTGCGGTCCCGTCGATGTGGATAGGGGGGTAATCCCACTGCTGTTTCCTGAAGTCCACAATCAGCTCCTTTGTTTTGTTGAAATTGGGTGAGAGGTTATTTTCCTGGCACCACACTCCCAGGGCCCTCACATCCTCCCTGTAGGCTGTCTCGTCATTATTGGTAATCAGAACTACAACTGTTGTGTCATCTGCAAATGTGATGATTGAGTTGAGGTGTGCGTGGCCTTGTAGTCATGGGTGAACAGGGAGTACAGGAGGGGGTTGAGCACGCATACTTGTAAGCCCCCAATGTTGAGGATCAGCAAAGTGGAGGTGTTGTTTCCTTCACCACCTGGGGGCGGCCCGTCAGGAAGTCCAGGACCCAGTTGCACAGGGTGGGGTTCAGACCCAGCTATAGTCAATGAACAGCATTCTTACATAGGTATTCCTCTTGTCCAGATGGGATAAGGCAGTGTGCGCTGCGATGGTGATTGCATCGTCTGTGGATCTATTGGGGTGGTAAGCAAATTTAAGTGGGTCTAGGGTGTCAGGTAAGGTAGAGGTGATATGATCCTTGACTAGTCTCTCAAAGCACTTCAGGATGACAGAAGTGTGTGCTACGGGGTGATAGTCATTTAGTTCAGTTACCTTTGCTTTCTTGTGTACAGGAACAATGGTGGACATCTTGAAGCATGTGGGGACAGCAGACTGGGATAGGGAGAGATTGAATACATTCGTAAATACTCCAGCCAGCTGGTCTGGGCCAGCAGCCTTGCAAGGGTTAACACGCTTAAATGTCACAGAGAAGGAGTCATCACAGTCCTTGGTAGCGGGCTGTGTCGGTGGCACTGTGTTATCCTCAAAGCTGGCGAAGAAGGTGTTTAGCTTGTCTGGAAGCAAAACGTCGGTATCCGCGACATGGCTGGTTTTCCCTTTGTAGTCTGTGATTGTCTGTAGACCCTGCCACATACGTCTTGTGTCTGAGCTGTTGAATTGCGACTCCACTTTGTCTCTATACTACCGATTTGCCTGTTTGATTGCCATACGAAGGGAATAACTACACTCTTTGTATTCCTCCATATTCGCAGTCACCTTGCCATGGTTAAATGCGATGGTACACGCTTTCAGTTTTACGTGAATGTTGCCATCTATCCACGGTTTCTGGTTAGGGAAGATTTTAATAGTCACAGTGGGTACATCTCCTACACACTTCCTGATAAACTCAGTCACCGTATCAGTGTATTCATCAATGTTATTCTCGGAGGCTACCCGGAACATATCCCAGTTCGTGATCAAAACAATCTTGAAGCATGGATTCCGATTGCTCAGACAAGCTTTGAATAGTCCTTAGCACAGGTACTTCCTGTTTGAGTGTTTGCCTATAGGAAGGGAGGAGCAAAATGGAGTCATGATCCTATTGTCTGAAGGGAGGGCGGGGGAGGGCCTTGTAGGCAACCCGGGAAATTGGAGTAGCAGTGGTCGAGTGTTTTAGCAGCGCGAGTACTACAGTCAATGTGTTCATAGAACTTCGGTAGAGTTTTTCTCAAATTTGCTTTGTTAAAATCCCCAGCAACAATAAATGTACCCTCAGGATATGTGGTTTCCAGTTTGCATAAAGTCCAGTGAAGTCCTTTGAGGGTCGTAGTAGTATCGGCTTGAGGGGTAATATACACGGCTGTGACTATAACATAATTCTCTTGGGAGGTAATGCGGTCGGCATTTGATTGTGAGGTATTCTAGGTCGGGTGAACAAAATAACTTGAGTTCCTGTATGTTATCACAATCACACCATGACTAGTTAATCATGAAACATACACCCCCCCACCCCTTCTTCTTCCCAGAGCGATATTTATTCCTGTCTGCGTGATGAACTGAGAACCCAACTGGCTGTACAGACTCAGACAGTATATCCAGAGAGAGCTAGGTTTCTTGGAAACAGAGTATGTTACAATCCCTGATATCTCTCTGGAAGGAAATCCTCACCCTGAGCTCATCAACTTTATTATCCAGAGACAGAACATTAGCGAGTAATATACTCGGAAGCGGTGTGTGGTGTGTGCACCTCCTGAGTCAGACTAGAAGTCCACTCCAAGAGCCTCTCCTCTGCTGCGGGAGTTTTGGGTCAGCCTCTGGAATGAGTTCAATTGCCCTGGTGGGTGCGAACAAAGGATCCGATTCGGGAAAGTCGTATTCCTGGTCGTAATGCTGGTAATGCTGGTGAGTTACCGCCGCTCTGATATCCAAATGTTCTTCCCGGCTGTATGTAATAACACAGAAAATGTTCTGGGCTAATAATGTAAGAAATAACACATAAAAAAAATACTGGAAAGTTTCTTAAGAGCTAGAAGCATGGCAGCCCTATCTGTTGGTGCCATTTTCCATTTTCCATTTTCCACATCAACACCATCATTCTGGAAACCCTAGACCCACTCCAATTCGCATACCGCCCCAACAGATCCACAGATGACACAATCTGAATCTCTGACTCAGAGGGGTTGGGTTAAATGCAGAAAAGTTGAATGCATTCAGTTGTACAACTGACTAGGACTCCCCTTTCCCTTTCAATCACACTCCACACTGCCCTTTCACACCTGGACAAAAGGAACACCTATGAGAGAATGCTGTTCATTGACTACAGCTCAGTGTTCAACACCATAGTGCCCACAAAGTTCATCACTAAACTAAGGACCCTCAGAATAAACACCTCCCTCTGCAATTGGATCCTTGACTTCCTAACTGGCCGCCCCCAGGTGGTAAGGGTAAGCGACAACACATCTGCCACGCTGATCCTCAACACCAGGGCTCCTCAGGGGTGTGTGCTTAGTTCACTACTGTACTCCCTGTTCACCCACGATTGCGTGGCCAAGCACGACTCCAACACCATCATTAAATTTGCTGACAACACAACAGCGCTAGGCCTGATCACCAACAACGATGAGATAGCATATGGGGAGGAGGTCAGAGACCTGGCATTGTGGTGCCAGGACAACACCTTCTCCCTCAATGTGAGCAAGACAAAGGAGATGATCGTGGACTACAGGAAAAGGAGGGCTGAACAGGCCCCCATTAACATTTACTGGGATGTAGTGGAGCGGGTCGAGAGTTTCAAGTTCCTTGGTGTCCACATAACCAACAAACTATCATGGTCCAAACACAACAAGTCAGTTGTGAAGAGGGCACGACAACACTTTTTCGCCTCAGGAGACTGAAAAGATTTGGCATGAGTCCCCCGATCTTCATAAAGTTCTACAGCTGCCCAATCGAGAGCATCCTGACCTTTACATCACCGCCTGGTATGGCAACTGCTCGGCATCCGACGACAAAGCGCTTACAGAGGGTAGTGCATACGGCCCAATACATCACTGGGGCCAAGCTTCCTGCTATCCAGGACCTATATACTAGGTGGTGTCAGAGGAAGGCCTCCAGTCACCAAAGTCATAGACTGTTCCCTCTGCTACTGCACGGCAAGCGGTACCGGAGAGCCAAGTCTAGGACCAAAAGGCTCCTTAACAGCTTTTATCCCCAAGCCATAAGACTGCTGAACAATTCATCAAAATGGCCCCGCGGACTATTTACATTGACCCCCCCCCACCCTATTATCTATGCATAGTCACTTTACCTCTGCCTACATGTACAAAATACCTCGACTAAACTGTACCCCCGCACATTGACTCGGAACTGGTATATACAGTACCAGTCAAAAGTTTTAAATAGCACATATGGAATCATTTAGTAACCAAAAATGTGTTAAACAAATCAAAATATACACTGCTCAAAAAAAAAGGGAACACTTAAACAACACAATGTAACTCCAAGTCAATCACACTTCTGTGAAATCAAACTGTCCACTTAGGAAGCAACACTGATTGACAATAAATGTCACATGCTGTTGTGCAAATGGAATAGACAACAGATGGAAATTATAGGCAATTAGCAAGACACCCCCAATAAAGGAGTGGTTCTGCAGGTGTTGACCACAGACCACTTCTCAGTTCCTATGCTTCCTGGCTGATGTTTGGTCCTTTTTGAATGCTGGCGGTGCTTTCACTCTAGTGGTAGCATGAGACGGAGTCTACAACCCACACAAGTGGCTCAGGTAGTGCAGCTCATCCAGGATGGCACATCAATGCGAGCTGTGGCAAGAAGGTTTGCTGTGTCTGTCAGCGTAGTGTCCAGAGCATGGAGGCACTACCAGGAGACAGGCCAGTACATCAGGAGACGTGAAGGAGGCCGTAGGAGGGCAACAACCCAGCAGCAGGACCGCTACCTCCGCCTTTGTGCAAGGAGGAGCAGGAGGAGCACTGCCAGAGCCCTGCAAAATGACCTCCAGCAGGCCACAAATGTGCATGTGTCTACTCAAACGGTCAGAAACAGACTCCATGAGGGTGGTATGAGGGCCCGACGTCCACAGGTGGGGGTTGTGCTTACAGCCCAACACCGTGCAGGACGTTTGGCATTTGCCAGAGAACACCAAGATTGGCAAATTCGCCACTGGCGCCCTGTGCTCTTCACAGATGAAAGCAGGTTCACACTGAGCACATGTGACAGAGTCTGGAGATGCCGTGGAGAACATTCTGCTGCCTGCAAAATCCTCCAGCATGACCGGTTTGGTGGTGGGTCAGTCATGGTATGGGGTGGCATTTCTTTGGGGGGGCGCACAGCCCTCCATGTACTCGCCAGAGGTAGTCTGACTGCCATTAGGTACCGAGATGAGATCCTCAGACCCCTTGTGAGACCATATGCTGGTGCGGTTGGCCCTGGGTTCCTCCTAATGCAAGACAATACTAGACCTCATATGGCTGGAGTGTGTCAGCAGTTCCTGCAAGAGGAAGGCATTGATGCTATGGACTGGCCCGCCCGTTCCCCAGACCTGAATCCAATTGAGCACATCTGGGACATCATGTCTCGCTCCATCCACCAACGCCACGTTGCACCACAGACTGTCCAGCAGTTGGCGGATGCTTTAGTCCAGGTCTGGGAGGAGATCCCTCAGGAGACCATCCGTCACCTCATCAGGAGCATGTCCAGGCGTTGTAGGGAGGTCATACAGGCACGTGGAGGCCACACACACTACTGAGCCTCATTTTTACTTGTTTTAAGGACATTACATCAAAGTTGGATCAGCCTGTAGTGTGGTTTTCCACTTTCATTTTGAGTGTGACTTCAAATCCAGACCTCCATGGGTTGATAAATTGGATTTCCATTGATTATTTTTGTGTGATTTTGTTGTCAGCACATTCAACTATGTAAAGAAAAAAGTATTTAATAAGATTATTTTATTCATTCAGATCTAGGATGTGTTATTTTAGTGTTCCCTTTATTTTTTGAGCAGTATATTTTAGATTTTAGATTCTTCAAAGTAGCCACCCTTTGCCTTGATGAATGCCAAGACTGTGCAAAGCTACTTTGAAGAATCTAAAATATATTTTGATTTGTTTTACACTTTTTTGGTTACTAAATGATTCTATGTATGTTTTTTCATAGTTTTGATATCTTCATTATTCTACAATGTAGAAAATAGTAAAAATAAAGAAAAACAATTGAATGAGTAGGTGTGTCCAAACTTTTGACTGGCAATTTTGAAAGCACAGTGATAAGACATTTGGGTGACAACTAAACCAAAACTCTGACATTGTTTTACCATTGGAATTTCGTGGTGCTTTTAGATGGTTGGAAGCACAGTGATAACACATTGGAAATTCAACTTACTTTTGTGTGGTTGAAAATACTGTAGGTTGTAAACTCATTGATCAACTAAACCAAATATTACTCAATTTTCCATGATGAAAATACGTAGTGTGCCCGGTGGGCTACTCCGTACATAGGGGGCCCCAGTGGAGTGTCGGGACTGTGAAGGGGACACATATATTTTGGACGGGGGCATGCTACTTTACCATATTGTGTCTGAGTTGTTTTAGGGGATTGGAGAAATCACGTGACAGTCCTAGTGCTTAATTGCAAACACATTTAAGGAAGTAGAATGCTTGTAAACAAAAGTTTGTGCAAGAGAGGTCTGTGGAAAATAAGACGAAAGAGAGTATCTTCCGTGTACAACGTAAAACACCAAATAATGCATGCAGAGCAGAATTAGGCCGATACCCACTAATTATAAAAATCCAGAAACGAGACGTTCAATTCTACAACCACTTAAAAGGAAACGATTTCCAAACCTTCCACAACAAAGCCATCACCAACAGAGAGATGAACCTGGAGAATAGTCCCCTAAGCAAGCTGGTCCTGGGGCTCTGTTCACAAACACAAACAGACCCCAAAGAGCCCCAGGACAGCAACACAATTAGACCCAACCAAATCATGAGAAAACAAAATCATAATTACTTGATACATTGGAAAGAATTAACAAAAAAACTGAGCAAACAAGAATGCGAATTTCCCTAAACAGCGAAAACACCTGACCACAGTGACTCACCCAAACTTAAGGAAAGCTTTGACTATGTACAGACTCAGCGAGCATAGCCTTGCTATTGAGAAAGGCCGCCATAGGCAGACCTGGCTCTCAAGAGAAGACAGACTATGTGCACACTGCCCACAAAATAAGGTGGAAACTGAGCTGCACTTCCTAACCTCCTGCCAAATGTATGACCATATTAGAGACACATATTTCCTTCAGATTACACAGATCCACAAAGAATTCGAAAACAAACCCAATTTTGTTAAACTCCCATATCTTCTGGGTGAAATACCACAGTGTGCCATCACAGCAGCAAGATATGTGACCTGTTGCCACAAGAAAAGGGCAACCAGTGAAGAACAAACAGCATTGCAAATACAACCCATATTTATGTTAATTTATTTTCCCTTTTGTACTTCAACTATTTGTACATCATTGCAACACTGTATATAGACATAATATGATATTTGAAATGTATTTATTATTTTGGAACTTTTGTGAGTGTAATGTTTACTGTTAATTTGTATTGTTTAGTTCACTTTTGTTTATTATCTACTTCACTTGCTGTAACGCCCTGGCCATAGAGAGGGGTTTTTGTTCTTTATTTTGGTTAGGCCAGGGTGTTACATTGGGTGGGCGTTCTATGTTCCTTTTTCTATGTTTTTGTATTTCTTTGTTTTGGGCCGTGTGTGGCTCCCAATCAGGCACAGCTGAAGTTTGTTGTTGCTGATTGGGAGTCACACATAAGGAGCATGTTTTTCCTTTGGGTTTTGTGGGTAATTGTTTATGTTAGTGTTTTGCACCTGACAGGACTGTTTGGCTGTCGGTTTTCTTGTTTTGTTTTGTGTTCTTTAGTAAATTAAACTTCTATGATGAACACTAACTCCACTGCGTATTGGTCCACTTTCTCAGACGATGACTTCTCTGTTTCGTCTGATGACATTGCTTTGGCAATGTTAACATATGTTTCCCATGCTAATAAAGCCCTTGAATTGAATTGAGAGAGAGACAGAGAGAGGCAGACAGAGGGAGAGAGTGAGAGAGAAATATGTACTGTGTCTGTGGCAGAGGTGTTATTCTGACGAGACTTTGTGTGTTGTGCTAACTTCTAGAAATAAGCATTCAGAAAACATCCTAAACACAAACATCTTTTATTTATTTCCCTGTTATAGAGTAACTAACATAAATCTCTCACTGTCTCCTGACCTATCCCCTCTCTACCGTGTAGCCCACTCACTAATTCATTGGAGAGAAGTGGGAGCATCAATAAACATGGTCTTGAGGAAACCACAAGCACCCCAATCAATCCCTGCCGTTTAAATATAGCACGCATAGTCCTTAGTGAATTAGCAACACACATGCACGCACACTCATGACATGATTTAATTAGCTCAAAATGGGCCTGGCTCGTTTGAAAGCCACTAGGAGCATTACATATCATTGATTATTAAGAGGCTACAGTTCTCTTCTGGGCAGAGGGTACAGGGCTTGGAGAGCTATGTTGGTTTTCACGGGGACATTTACAATGGAAATGAATGAATCCTAAGGGACTAAGAGTACATGTGATAGAGAGAAGGATGGAAGTGTGTGTACTAACGTGGATAGACATAGACACATACATACGTAACGCATGCGTAGCACATAATGCTAGCAATAATGCTGGCACATACAGACAACACACACACACACACACACACACACATGCATTGGGAGCAGGAAGAACAGTGTCCCCATAAGACTCAGTTCATAATTCAGAGGTGTTAATCCTGAAGAATTGTTTTCATTTCAAATCATGTAGCTACAGTCCAACACTCCACTACAGATGAGCCCTTGCAGCTCTAACCATACTGGTTAGAGAGACCACGATGTGCTGTGCAGTCAGCCCGTGTGTGTGTGTGTGTGTGTGTGTGTGTGTGTGTGTGTGTGTGTGTGTGTGTGTGTGTGTGTGTGTGTGTGTGTGTGTGTGTGTGTGTGTGTGTGACAGCTCATATACTCGGTTTTACTCGAAGAGAGCCTACAATAATTGAACAGGGTGAACCCATTTGAATTCAATCACATTTTGACAGCACCCCTTTTGACTTGAACACAACCTTCCATACATATTTGACCATTGCAGAAGTGCTCAGAAAATGACTATTTGGACCTGAATGCCAAAACATTCAAGAGATAAATGTACTTGTTTCAGGAAACTAGGCGTATGTCACGTGTCACTACTTCGATGGGCTGGACATGCCGAGAGATGAGTTCGGATTGGTCTGCCGTGTAGCACGCTTCTGTCTATAACATGAGCTGGTCAGTATGTGTAGGTAATCCTTTCTAATGCGGCTTTTTTGAAAGATATCACGTAGTAGTTCTTTAAGTGTTGCTCTCCACTTTCTGGAGGACTGAGTTTTGAAGTCAGTGGAATGCCCAGTGGAATTAAGAGTATGATAGCTAAGGAAATTGAGAAAATTCTGGAGTTTGATTGCAAATGTACAGAGGGAGTCTAAAAGAGAACACACAGAAGGCTGTTGTATAAAACACCTGTCTCTCTGGATTACATCTTCAAACTAAGGGCAACCATGGCATCCGTGACAGAGAGGGAGAAGCGTCCATCCACGTATACGGGTAAGATAGTCTAGCTAGATACATATTCAGATATTATATGTTTAAAATTTTGTCAGAAAGTTGTTTTCATTTCAAGTTAAAGCATACTGTTAGCTACCTAGCTAACTTGAGCTGGCTGGCTCGCTAGCTAACATTACATGTATGATATGTGTAGTAATATTATTCATATCTCAGATCCATTTGCATTGCTAGTTATAGCCTAATGTTACCTAGCTAACATTAAACCTGGTTGGTTAGCTACCTGCAGATTCATGCAGGGTAGTAATGTTATGAGTTGGGATTATGGTTAATTGTTTAGCTAGCTAGCCACATGTCTAAACAAAAGACTCCACTATGGAACAAACCATTTCACTACACCTTCTGTATCCTGTGCATGTGACAAATAAACTTAGATTTTATTTGATATAATATATGTTCACCAGAGACGGTAATGTGAAGAACATGACCTGCACCAAAGTCAAATTAGGATATATTGTTAGGCCAACGAGACAGTGTCCAAGTCCTAAAATTCTCCAGTAGATTGCCTGCATAAGCTATTTTCTGTAATTGGCTCGACATCTACTTGTAAATAATGATCTTGTTGTGAGTTTATCTTCCTGTAATAATGGAGACAAATTAGCTAAAGTGAAGACATTTTCAGCTATATGATATGGTCATTATTTGAACTGGCTAGCCAGCTAACTTAACATTAACTAGCTAGCTAACAAGCTAGAAACAAACCAAAACATTGTTTAGAAAGTAGTTTTTCATTGCCTGGTCTGCTAGATTGACATATACTAAATTAATTTTTAAACGTGTGGGTTTATTGTTGTAAAATACACTAGCAATGCTATTTTGGACCAGCAGGGTGCTGATGTAATGCAGCCTGTCGTTTTTGTGTTTATACTTTTTCACAATGACAAGTTTAATGTCGGACAACATCAGTCTTGAAATATTTGGTTGTTTAGTCTTGAAATCTTTGGTTGTTTAGTACATGGCCTTACATGTGAATCCTTAACCTGTTAGGGTATAGGGGGCAGTATTTTCACGGCTGGATAAAAAAAATATACCCGATTTAATCTTGTTACTAATCCTACCCAGTAACTAGAATATGCATATACTTATTATATATGGATAGAAAACACCCTAAAGTTTCTAAAACTGTTTGAATGGTGTCTGTGAGTATAACAGAACTCATTTGGCAGGCAAAACCCTGAGACAGATTCTGACAGGAAGTGGATACCTGATGTGTTGAATTGACTTTAAGCCTATGCCATTGAAAAACAAAGGGGCTGAGGAATGTTTTGGCACTTCCTATTGCTTCCACTAGATGTCACCAGCCTTTACAAAGTGTTTTGAGTCTTATACTGTGAGATCTGACCGAACAAGAGCCATGGAACGGTGATGGCCCATTAGACACCTGGCGTGCGAGTTCATGTTGGGTACTCTCGTTCCAATACGGTTTAAAAGAGAACGCAATCGTCCGCCTTGAATTTTATTCATGTTCTGGTTAAAAAAGGCACTAATGATTTATGCGATACAACGTTTGACATGTTTGAACGAACGTAAATATATTTTTTCCGTTTGTGAAGTGAAGTGAAGTCCGGCTGGCTTAGATCATGTGCTAACAACACGGAGCTTTTTGGACATAAATGATGAGCTTTTTTGAACAAAACTACATTCGTTATGGACCTGGGATTCCTGGAAGTGACATCTGATGAAGACAATCAAAAGGTAATGGATTATTTACATAGTATTTTCGATTTTAGATCTCTCCAACATGGCGGTTAGTCTGTATCGCAAAGCGTATTTTTCTGGGCGCAGTGCTCAGATTATTGCAAAGTGTGATTTCCCAGTAAGGTTATTTTTAAATCTGGCAAGTCGATTGCGTTCAAGAGATGTAAATCTATAATTCTTTGAATGACAATATAATATTTTACCAATGTTTTCTAATATTAATTAATTATTTTGTTGTCATGACTTGACTACCGGTTATTGGAGGGAAACGATTTCCTGAACATCAACGCCATAGTAAAACGCTGTTTTTGGATATAAATATGAACTTGATAGAACTAAAAATGCATGCATTGTCTAACATAATGTCCTAGGAGTGTCATCTGATGGAGATTGTAAAAGGTTAGTGCATAATTTTAGCTGATTTTATGGTTTTGGTGACGCCTGTCTTTGAATTGACCATACATTACACACAGCTATTGTCAATGTACTCTCCTAACATAACCTAACTTTATGCTTTCGCCATAAAACCTTTTTGAAATCGGACAACGTGGTTAGATTAAGGAGATGTTTATCTTTCAAAGGGTGTAAGTTAGTTGTATGTTTGAGAAATTTGAATTTTGACATTTATTTGGTTTCAAATTTGCCGCTCTTGAAATGCACCTGCTGTTGATAGGGTGCGCCACGGGTGGCACGCTAACGTCCCACATAGCCCCAAGAAGTTAAAGGGATGGGTGGGGCTAAGGCTGAAGAGGGTGTGAACGATGCTGAATGGGTGTAGACAAAGAAGAGCTCTCCAGTAGGTTTACCACAACATTCAAGGGCCTATTTTACATTATCTAAAGTTTTTGTGTTGTGCCCGCTATTGGTTGAGACACAACATGCTCTTGAATACAGGGTGGGTGTCATGCTAATAAATGTATTCAAATGGGAATCAAATTGAAACTTCAACTTTCAAATGGTACCACAAAGATGATACACACATAAGATAATTTTTACTTGAATGGGAATATATGTTGTTTTAAATTATACCATCAATCCTCCATAGGAAACCTATTTATATCATATACATATAGATAATAGAATAGACATGCCAATTTAAGTTGGCATTCTTCTTTGTGGTAGTAATTAGAAGTTAAAAGCTAAATTGCAATGTCTGAAGGGATAGGTCCATTCTATTAATTCTATTTCTATGATTGAAATCATAGATTTCTGTACTTTGTATTCAAGAGCATGTGTCTCAACCAATGGCGGGCATAACACAAAAACCTCAGATGATGTGAAATAGGGTCAAAGTTACAACATACGCGACTATGATTTGTTTTTACACGTTTTTAAATTGACGTTAAAGGTTTAAAAATGACAATCTACGTATTTTTTTAATAATTCAAGAAATAATAAAATAGTTTGACGACACTGTTTGTAAGCTTTGAAATGATATCAAACTCAACAGCTGATATTTTCCAGTGATTGACGACATGGATGTATCATCGTATGGTGTGGTACGCAAAATAGGTCAACATTGAGCACCTTTATCTCCTGAATGTTTTGTCATTCAGGTCCAAAAAGTCACTTTCTGACTACTTATTCCATTGGCAAACATGTATGGAAAGCTTTGTTTAAATCAAAAGGGATACTGTCAAAAAGTGATTGAATTCAAATGGATTTAACCAATATAGTTATGACAAAATCCTCTTTAGAAAACACGGTCAAACCAATAGATTATTCTTGACAACGAATGACATCACTAAGTAGGTCCTCCCTATACTATACCATTTGCTCTATTGTACTATACCATTTGCACTCATACATTTCACATGACCATTAGGATAATCACTACACCCATGCAAGTGCATAGTTAAATTAGATCTATATTAACAGATAATATTACATATGACATTTTATTCATTTTAGCAGACACTCTTATCCAGAGCGACTTACAGTTGTGAGTGCATACATTTGTGTATTTTTTCGTATTATTGCATAATAATAATCATATCTAATGTGCCTTTTAATCCATCCAGTCCCTCCCTACTCCCGTCCTCGGCTCTCTTAATGATGACATCATCCTAGCGTTGAACTTTGGTGTGTTGCGTAATCACAGTTGTCTGATCTGGCTACTTGGCACAGACGGTTTAAACAGAGCTGCGATGGTGATGACATTTTACTAGAACTGGTTGTCTTGGTAACGCACACGCAATGAACAAACGCTCGGGCGATTTGAAGGACAGGATCTTATAAGGGATATTGAAAATAACCTAAAATAGAAGAGGGGGAGAGGCACAGGGAGAGAGAGAGAAAGAGGGGAAGATGGAAAAAACAAGAGGGATGGACAGGTAGAGACTAATAAAGAGAGACATCTTCACAAGTACAGTACACCATGTCTTCAAATCCACAGATCCCCTTTCCTTTTTTCTTGGGTCCTCTACCCTTTACAGTTCTACCTCCCTTCTGCAGTTGTGAGTTGCTGAAATGAAAACATCTGCCGTAGGAGAGAAACATCTTCACAAGTACATGAACAGTACAGTATGTCTTAAAATGCACAGATCCCTAGGTAGAAGGTTAAGACAATCTAATACCTAACCACATCACACACAATTGAGACAAGCAAAGGGTCAAGCTGCAGTGCAGCGCTCCTGGATGGAGAGCATGTTGTGGGGATAAGGGTCTTGCTCAAGGGCTCAACGGTAGTGGAATATCTTTTAGGATGTGAACCCAGCTGCCCTCCTGTTGCCAGAGAAATTCAGCCCTTTTTCCATTGCCCGGCCCGGGATCCGGCCACCCTTCAGATCCAACTCCTTAGCCGCTGGGCTACCTACCTATTAGAATCCTCTAGTCTTAACCTTCGTTATAGGGAGATCCCTTTTTCTTTTGTCTTGGGTCCTCTACCTTCTCCAGTTCTACCTCCCTTCTGCATTTGTGAGTTGCTAAAATGAAAAGGCCAGCATGGAGGTGGAATGTAAAAAGGAGAGGCCCGGCAAGAGGGAGAGATAGTGAATGCCAGGGTGCGTGAGTAACACACACACACAGCTGAGCACGTGCACAATTGGCACTCTGCAGTGGCGTGAGGGTCGTGTCCAGTAACTGCTGTGCCAACACACACAAACACACACACAAAAACACTGGATGGAGACTAAGGTCATGGCAGGTTGCCATGGTAACTGGAGGGGAATGAGGGGGTTGTTCAGTGCATCGGCCAAGCTGCCCGTGTGCATACCTGATGGGAGATGCTGACTCGTCTGAGCAAGGGAATAGAATATACTGTAGAGTCCTTAGATCAGTCACATACACACGCAAGCAGCACACTGCAATTTGAAGAAAAAGAAACTCAGAAGTCCTCTAAAGAGAGGGAGAGAGAGAGAAGGAGAGAAATAAAGAGCGTGTATAGGTCATTCTGACAAGAACATGTGTTAAAGATCAACAGACATAGAAATCCTGACCGAGTGTGGACAGACGCAGAAGAATAGATTGTGAGGGGGCCGTAATGTTCGACAGTGCAGGAACAGGTGTGTGTGTGTGTGTGAGGGGAGATGTATTGCTCTAGTTTAATAGCAGATCATGACCCTAATTAAGATCAAGATCCTAATTAGACACTCCTGTGGCCGAGATTTTTTTCTCCAGATAACCTTGTTATCTGTGTTGCTGGTATATAGGCCGAGGTCACATGATGCAATACACCTACCAGAGTGATGATGGATGTTTAATCATTAATACATGCACGAATCGGATAAATAACTACATTCAACAGCAGAGGCCTGAGCTGGTGTTCATGGGTGAAAAGCTTTATAGTAGAACTCTGCTGACCTCTTCTTGATATGTTAAAGGTGTTATCTGTTTCAGTATAGCAGCAGTTCCATTTGCCAAGACAAGAACGAACCCCCACTGTTTACAAACAAGTGCAGGGGCAAAATGTTGAACTGGATATGTAAATAGTAGATTGTTCATTTAATGTGGTGAGGTGTGTTGTGGGCAGTGGTTTTGGCTGCTCATACTCCAAATTTGATCTGTCTTATAAGCTCAAGGCTAGAGAAAACCAATATGTATGTCCATTTTACATGTACCTCTCTGGCTGTATTTGTGATGATTGTATATATATATTTTGTTTTGTTTATTTGTTGCAATAAAACTACACACACACACACACACACACACACACACACACACACACACACACACCTCACAGTGACACATCTCATAATAGTTTGCCTGGCTTTCTGTCACTGTGCTGAGTAATATGAAATTTAAGCCTGGTACATACGCACACCCCTTAAGGGTTCTATCCCTTTACCTCACAGTGTAATGTGTATTTTAGCCAACGACAGCTAATAAAAGCTAACATAGTCATGTCAAACTCTGAAATGACACCTAACTAGATGCCTTTTCCTTTGTTTTAGCTGTTTTGCATGACATTGACAGGCTATCCATATTAATGATGCTGCTGTATGATCTCGCCTGGTCAGAAAAATGGCTAGCTGTCTCGTCCGACACAGTTCAAATCATAGAAAATCCCATTTTATTGGTCACATACACATGGTAAGCAGATGTTATTGCGAGCAAAATGCTTGTGCTTCTAGTTCCGACAGTGCAGTAATATCTAACAAGTTATCTAACAATTCCACAACAACTACCTAATACACACACATCTAAGTAAAGGGATGGAATAAGAATATATACATATAAATATATGGATGAGCAATGACAGAGCTGCATAGGCAAGATAAAATAGATGGTATAAAATACAGCATATACATATGAGATGAATAATGCAAGATATGTAAACATTATTAAAGTGGCATTATTATTAAAGTGGCAGGGGGAGATCAAATTCTTATTTTGCAACATTGTTGCAGAGGTCAGAGAGGCAAACAGCAAGGTTAATACAAACCGGTGCTGTTGCAAACTAAACTGACACTGGCAATTAGCCAATTGTTACTTTTATTTCAATATTTCAGTGTGGAGTCAAATGAGGGCGTTATGTTTCATGAAGCCCTTACAAAACTGTTGCTGACCTCTGTTGGATGCATGTGATGGGCAGTGGGCTGACTAAGAGGAGGTACTGTATCTAAATAAGTCTTGGTTAATCATTTCATGACTTTTAAAATACTATCTGTGTGTTTTGCTCAGAGTCTGGCAGTAACCCAACTATCAGAGGCAGAGGAGGTGCTCTTTCGGGTGCTGCTGCTGATGACAACAAGTTGTTCTTCTACATCATCATAATTATATGTCTGCATTTTGTCTTCATTTTAACTCATGTTTTAGCTCCTTTTTTCTTCTTCTCAGGAACCAGCCAGGCAGCAACTGTAGCCTACTGTTCCATAAAGAAGTCAGTCAGAGTTGGTACCAATGACTGGATACATGAATTGACAAAGCCCTCGATCATTTGACACGATTCATTCCTATGTGAAGACTCAATAGCGCATTTAAGTCAAACGAAGTCGGTTAAGATGGCGTCTTATTGAGACATAACATGCGCAGTTTGAGCTACTCCAGAAAGTGACTTTGCAGGCTAGCTCAGTCCTGCCCCCTCTCATTGAGTAAGTCAAGTTGTAGGCCGACCAGGGTATGCAGGCTGCCATTAGCAACTAAATGATCCTTATAACTTCTGCATGCGATTATAAACGAATCGGTTCAAGGACATATATCTGATGTATTAGAAGCAATTATTGGTACTATGATTGACTTCAAATATACTTTTTTTGTACAGGAAGATTGACATTTTCCATTCACTATAATGTGGGATCCTGTTTTCTGCTAACAATGCCTGCAGTAACATGGTTGGTCTTGAACTTCCGTGGCTCCAATGAGAGGGGGCAGTCGTTCTCCCGTGGTTGGTACCAAGATTGTCGGCCATCATTCAAACAAAGAGATGCCTCCCTGGCCACCAGTGCATATTTCCAAACTATGTTTGCAAATATATAATGACAATAAAATCCCAAAATGATGCTGGTATTCTTTTGTCCATTATTTAATTGTTTATTATATTACATTCTTAGCTGGAAATATATTTACAAAAATGTATAGTAGTCATAATTCATAAATTACACCATACAGGGTTCTATATGGAGCCAATTTTGGTTCAGTGAAGAAGAATCCTTGGGGTTCTATATTTTGGTTCAGTGAAGAACCCATAGGGTTCTGATCAAAGAACCCCATAAAAGGGTTCTACTGTATATAGAACTTTTAGGGGTTACATATATGAAGAAAGTAATAGAACCCTGTCTTTCTAGTCTAGTGGTTAGAGTGTTGGGCCAGTAACCGATAGGAGCTGCCAAGGTAAGAATCTGTTGTTCTGCTCCTAGGTAGTTAAGCCACTGTTCCTCAGGTGCTGAAGACATGGATGTTGATTATGGCAGCCCCCTGCACAGCTCTGATTCAGAGGGTTTGGGTATAATGTAGAAGACACATTTCAGTTGAAGACATTCAGTTGTACAACTAAGTATTCCTTTTTCCTTTCTAACAAGAAGCCACCTAGCACTGTTAGCATGCCCTGGCTATTCCAGTCAACACAGTAAGGACAGACACACAACATGCAATGGTAATGCACAATCAGATCATCCAGTTTGTAGTTTCTGCATGCTCTCTGTGTGTCTTTCCTGTCTCTTTTTATTTCCTGCTGGCGTGATTTCTTGCAGGATGTGATGCGATGGGAAGTGACATTGTAACCCCCCCCCCCCCCCCTTCCAGTCTGTGTCAGTGAAGTTTACCGGAGTAACAGGTTTGCCCAGGGCTAGGAGGACACTGAGCACACACACACACACACACACACGCACACACACACACATTTCCATGCTGGTACACACATAGCACAAGTACCTTCATCACTCCATTCTCTCACAGGGCCCTCTTCCTCAGAATCTCCTTTTCAGGGAGACTGAGTTTTTCACAGGGAACGGAAAGCCTAACTGGTGGGGGAAACACATTGTTATGGGGGGATGCTGTGAGCAGAACATGACTTGTGTGCCTTTAAAACTGTGTTTGTTCTCTGTCAGATGCACCATGGGGAAGAAAACAAATACCTTTGTCCCACAGTCCCATGAATCATTAATAAAACCCACTGAAAAAGAGGAGAACATTTGTGGAGAATTGTATCTCTGGCATTCATCTTTTAGTGAAAGTACACTACATGATCAGAAGTATGTGGCCACCTCCTCATTCTCATTCCAAATTCATGGGCATTAAAATGGAGTTGGTCCCCCCTGTTGCTGCAGGGACTTGCTTCCATTCAGCCACAAGAGCATTAGTGAGGTTGTGTTGGGCGATTAGGCCTGGCTCGCAGTCGGCATTCCAATTCTTCCCAAAGGTGTAAGATAGGGTTGAGGTCAGGGCTCTGTGCAGGCCAGTAAAGTTCTTCCACACCGATCTCGACAAATCATTTCTGTATGGACCTCACATTGTGCACAAGGGCATTGTCATGCTGAATGCTGAAACAGGAAAGGGCCTTCTCCAAACTGTTGCCACATAGTTGGAAGCACGTCTAGAACGTCATTGTATGCTGTAGCATTAAGATTTCCCTTCACTGGAACTAAGGGCCCTAGACCGAACAATGAAAAACAGCCCCAGACCATTATTCCTCCTCCACCAAACTTTAAAGTTGGCACTATGCATTCGGGCAGGTAGCGTTCTCCTGGCATCTGCCAAACCCAGATTCTTCCGTCGGACTGCCAGATGGTGAAGCGTGATTAATCACTACAGAGAATGCGTTTCCACTGCTCCAATGGTGGCGAGCTTTACACCACTGCAGCAGACGCATGGCATTGCGCATGGTAATCTTTGGCTTGTGTGCGGCTGCTCGACCATGGAAACCTATTTCATGAAGCTCCTGACGAACAGTTATTGTGCTGACATTGCTTCCAGAGGCAGTTTAGAACTCAGTAGTGTAAATTGCTACCGAGGACAGATGATTTTTACGCGCTAGGCGCTTCAGCAAATTGGCGGTCCTGTTCTGTGAGCTTGTGTGGCCTACCACTATGACGGTGCCACGTTGAAAGTCACTGAGCTCTTCAGTAAGGCCATTCTACTGCTAATGTTTGTCTACGGATATTGCATGGCTGTGTACTCGATTTTATATACCGATCAGCAACGGGTGTGGCTGAAAAAGCCGAATCCACTAATTTGAATGCGTGTCCACATACTTTTGTATATATAGTGTAGTTATAACACAGATACAGTTGAAGTCGGAAGTTTACATACACCTTAGCCAAATACATTTAAACTCCGTTTTTCACAATTCCTGACATTTAATCCTAGTAAAAATTCCCTGTCTTAGGTCAGTTAGGATCCCCACTTTATTTTAAGAATGTGAAATGTCAGAATAATAGTAGGGAGAATGATTTATTTCAGCTTTTATTTCTTTCATCACATTCCCAGTGGGTCAGACGTTTACATACACTCAATTAGATTTTGGTTTGCCTTTAAAATGTTTAACTTGGGTCAAATGTTTCAGGTAGCCTTCCACAAGCTTCCCACAATAAGTTGGGTGAATTTTGTCCCATACCTCCTGACAGAGCTGGTGTAACTGAGTCAGGTTTGTAGGCCTCCTTGCTCGCACACGCTTTTTCAGTTCTGCCCACAGGGCTTTGTGATGGCCACTCCAATACCTTGACTTTGTTGTCCTTAAGCCATTTTAACACAACTTTGGAAGTATGCTTGGGGTCATTGTCCATTTGGAAGACCCATTTGCGACCAAGCTTTAACTTCCTGACTGATGTCTTGATGTCTGCTTCAATATATCTAGATCACTTTCATTCCTCATGATGCCATCTATTTTGTGAAGTGCACCAGTCCCTCCTGCAGCAAAGCACCCCCACAACATGATGCTGCCAACCCCGTGCTTCACGGTTGGGATGGTGTTCTTCGGATTGCAAGCCTCCCCATTTTTCCTCCAAACGATGGTCATTATGGCCAAACAGTTCTATTTTTGTTTCATCAGACCAGAGCACATTTCTCCAAAAAGTACAATCTTTGTCCCCATGGGCAGTTGCAAACCGTAGTCTGGCTTTTTTATGGCAGTTTTGGAGCAGTGGCTTCTTCCTTGCTGAGCACCCTTTCAGGTTATGTCGATATAGGACTAGTTTTACTGTGGATATAGATACTTTTGTACCTGTTTCCTCCAGCATCTTCACAAGGTCCTTTGCTGTTGTTCTGGGATTGATTTGCACTTTTCACACCAAAGTACGTTCATCTCTAGGAGACAGAACTCCTTCCTGAGGGGTACGACGGCTGCGTGGTACCATGGTGTTTATGCTTGCGAACTATTGTTTGTACAGATGAACGTGGTACCTTCAGGTGTTTGGAAATTGCTCTCAAGGATGAACCAGACTTGTGGAGGTCTACTTTTTTCTGAGGTCTTGGCTGATTTCTTTTGATTTTCCCATGATGTCAAGCAAAGAGGCACTGAGTTTGAAGGTAGGCCTTGAAATACATCCACAGGTACACCTCCAATTGACTCAAATGATGTCAATTATCCTATCAGAAGCTTCTAAAGCCATGACATCATTTTCTGGAATTTTCCAAGCTGTTTAAAGGCACAGTCAACTTAGTGTATGTAAACTTCTGACCCACTGGAATTGTGATACAGTGAATTATAAGTGAAATAATCTATCTGTAAACAATTGTTCGAAAAAGTATTTGTCATGCACAAAGTAGATGTCCTAACTGACTTTCCAAAACTATAGTTTGTTAACAAGAAATTTGTGGAGTGGTTGAAAAACAAGTTTTAATGACGCCAACCTAAATGTATGTAAACTTCCGACTTCAACTATCTATACTGCTATAGGGAGATGTGAGAAGAAAGGAATCTTTACTATACTATGAAAGTGAATGTGTCATTTTGATACTGGATACACCTTGGAGACACTTACCGTTTATGGTCATTTGAGAAGAAATTACAGTTAATTTTGTTTTGTCTCAATCATGTATTCTTGCTATGGACGTTGCCAGAGAAGGTTAAGTGCCTTTTACTATAGTTCAAGTTAATTCCATTGTAACAAGTATTGTAACAAGTTAATGTGTGCTGACTAACTGTCTTTTCTTTAGTTTTGGGGGGAATGATGTTAGCAGCTGTTAATGTGAAACTTGCAGCAAGGAAAGGACAAGTACCTACACACACACACATTCAAACCCGTACCCGTACACACACACACACACACACACACACACACACACACACACACACACACACACACTCAGAGAGGCATTCTAATGAGGTGTCTGCCTCTTTTTTGTTTGCAGTAAGTGAGGAGAGGAGAATCTAGGTGACGTAAACATGTTTATCTCTAATCTGAAAGACCACACTGAGATCCTGCATAATGAAGGAACGGTGGTGGGGGCTCTGTATGTTGTAGATGTCTGTGAGAGATGCTAGAGGAGAAAAGGGTATCATTGATCAAGCCACTGTGAGGCCAATTACAGGGATACACAGCACAGAGCAGAGTCACTGCACAACTCTCTGAGAATCTAACATACAGCCTCTTCACACTTACTACACGTTTTGTAAAAATACAGTCGGCTACACATAATACTCAAATGTATACTTGGGTACTTGCTACGTCTCGACCACTACCTAGAGTGCGACATTCACCCGACAGTTGCCCACCTTGAAGCAGGAGGCAATCAGCTGTAAGGGAAGGTACTATGGCCCTCTGAAGAAGAGTCTGAGTAGCATGATGGCAAAATAGTATTTTTCTTTTCAATTCACATTACCACCTGACGGTTACACAATTACATAATAATTGTGCCAGCCCTAGTTAAATAAAGTTTTTTTTTTTAAATACTTATATACACAATACAATGGGTATCATAAGTATTGGATTTAAAAAAAACATTTTGTTGCTTTAAAAAGTCGGAATGAAATAGATTCAATTTAAAAAAAATCATTGATCTCCACAAAATACTGCATAAGAATTACAAATTAATACAAATTAAATAACTAAAATATGGTAATTACATAAGTATTCAGCCCCTTTGTTTAGGCAAGCCTAATTAGTTCAGGAGTAAAATTTGGATTAACAAATCACATAATATGTTGGACTCACTCTGTGAAATAAGAGGGGTTGACATGATTTATTAATGACTACGCCTTCCTCTGTCCCCATTCATACAACATCTGTAAGATCCCTCATCTAAGTATTGAATTTCAATCACAGATTCAGCAACAAAGACCGGGGAAGAGCAGTGATTGTTAGATGGATAACAATAACAAATCAGACATTGAATATCTCTCTAAGCATCATCAAGTAAATAATTATGCTGTGGATGATGTATTAAACCACCCAGACACATCAAAGATTTATTTAGTCGTTTTTCTGAACTGAGCTGCAGGACAAGAAGGAAATTGCTCAGGGATGTCAGTTGTGTGTGTGTGTGTGTGTTAGCATTATGTGCTACGCATGCGTTACATCAGAGTTGGGCTCAATTCTAATCGAATGCAGTTAATTCAGGTGATATGATTTTTAATTTGTAATTTTATAAATAAATGTTTTTGAATTTTTGTAAATAGCTTCGACTTTTCAGTTTATGGAGAAGTCAATGAAAATAAATGCCCTTTTTTCGATGTTTGAATTGTAATTTCATTTTTTTACTTCCTGAATTGACTGCCTTCAATTTGAATTGAGCCGAACCTTGGTGGTTGTTGTGAGGATATGCAGATATGTAAGCAGTATTCTAACTCTGACAACGGCACTCTGTGTGTTTGCATTGCCCGTGGGCGTGTGTGTGTTTTTCCGTGGGCGTGTGTGTTTTTCTGGGCTCTTGTATGTGTGAGGGTTTTCCATGTGGAATCCTGGGGCTTTATGAGACTGCATTCTGCCAAGCAATCTCTTGATCTCACTGTTAACACACCGCCTCCCAAAACTCGCCCCTGTCCTAGATACAACGCGCACACACACAAACCAAACCCACACCTAAGCCGAATGCACACACACACACACACACACACACACACACACACACACACACACACACACACACACACACACACACACACACACACACACACACACACACACACACACACACACACACACACACACACTCATATGCTCTAGACAGCTCTTTATCCTATTGCCTGCTTCCAACCCCTGCTCTATCTGAGTAAGTTATATGGGAGTTATATTTAGACAGAAATACTTAATAGCCTGTTTTCCGCTTAATCACGCTTTGCATCCTGAAACGCTGGAATTATTTTAATAGGGATTCTTCCTGCTTTCTGCACAAAAGAGCCCGTCTCATCTATCTCTCACCCCCTCTTGATCATTGTCTCTGTCTCTCTTCCTCTCTCATTCTCTCACTCCCTCTTGATCATTCTCCCCCCTTATCTCTCTAGCTCTCGCTCTCCTTTCCACTACTCCTCCAATCCAACATCCTTAAAAATCTCTCAACTTGGGCCATTAGACCAGGCTATGTATGCATAGAAAGTGAGAGATCAGAGATTCATCATCACAGATTAATGTGGACGTCCATTCGCTTCATTAGTAATGATTACACATTGACGATGATCTCACAACATATCAGATCTCATTCTACTCACTGGATCCAGTCAAATGTCAATTCTCATTGACATTTATAGCTTGTGGCCTTATTCCTTCCAGAACTTTTTCAAGACCTCTGCAATCCGCCCTGGCATGCTGTCAATTAACTTCTGGGCCACATCCTGACTGATGACAGCCCATTCTTGCATAATCAATGCTTGGAGTTTGTCAGAATTTGTGGGTTTTTGTTTTTCCGCACGCCTCTTGAGGATTGACCACAAGGTCTGGGGAGTTTCCTGGCCATGGACCCAAACATCGATGTTTTGTTCCCCGAGCCACTTAGTTATCACTTTTGCCTTATGGCAAGGTGCTCCATCATGCTGGAAAAGGCATTGTTCGTCACCAAACTGTTCCTGGATGGTTGGGAGAAGTTCCTCTCGGAGGATGTGTTGGTACCATTCTTTATTCATGGCTGTGTTCTTAGGCAAAATTGTGAGTGAGCCCACTCCCTTGGCTGAGAAGCAACCCCACACATGAATGGTCTCAGGATGCTTTACTGTTGGCATGACACAACACTGATGGTAGCGTTCACCTTGTCTTCTCCGAACAAGCTTTTTTCCGGATGCCCCAAACAATCGGAAAGGGGATTCATCAGAGAAAATGACTTTACCCCAGTCCTCAGCAGTCCAATCCCTGTACCTTTTGCAGAATATCAGTCTGTCCCTGATGTTTTTCCTGGAGAGAAGTGGCTTCTTTGCTGCCCTTCTTGACACCAGGCCATCCTCCAAAAGTCTTCGCCTCACTGTGCGTGCAGATGCACTCACATCTGCCTGCTGCCATTCCTGAGCAAGCTCTGTACTGGTGGTGCCCCGATCCCGCAGCTGAATCAACTTTAGGAGACGGCCCTGGCACTTGCTGGACTTTCTTGGCCGTCCTGAAGCCTTCTTCACAACAATTGAACCGCTCTCCTTGAATTTCTTGATGATCCGATACATGGTTGATTTAGGTGCAATCTTACTGGCAGCAAAATCCTTGCCTGTGAAGCCCTTTTTGTGCAAAGCAATGATGACGGCATGTGTTTCCTTGCAGGGAACCATTGTTGACAGAGGAAGAACAATGATTCCAAGCACCACCCTCCTTTTGAAGCTTCCAGTTTGTTATTCGAACTCAATCAGCATGACAGAGTGATCTCCAGCCATGTCCTCATCAACACTCACACCTGTGTTAACGAGAGAATCACTGACATGATGTCAGCTGGTCCTTTTGTGGCAGGGCTGAAATGCAGTGGAAATGTTTTTGGGGGGATTCAGTTCATTTGCATGGCAAAGAGGGACTTTGCAAATAATTGCAATTCATCTGATCACTCTTCATAACATTCTGGAGTATATGCAAATTGCCATCATACAAACTGAGGCAGCGGACTTTGTGAAAAGTAATATTTGTGTCATTCTCAAAACTTTTGGCCACGACTGTACAGTAACACAAATATTCACGCACACACGCACACACACATACTCCGCCTGACTGCTTGATTGCCAGTGTGTGAGAGTTTTCCTGTGTGTCAGCTGTAGCCATGCTGACCGGGGGAATTGAAAGTGCTAATTGTTCAGGTCTTGTTTCCATTGACCCGTGTGGACATGGAGCATTAAAGGGAGATTTGTGTTACTCTGGACCTGATTCAGAATTTGGGTTTATTTTCAGTGTTATAGTCAAGGTTTTTGTCTATATTTTTTCTATATTTGCTACATGACACTGTCACTCAACGAAAAAACAGTTGAAAAAAATGTGTCAAAGTGTCAAACGCATTCCTGTTGACTTGTAAGCATCAGCAATAAATGAATTCCATAGAGACTCATCTGATTGCAGGGCCCCCGAGTGGCGCAGCGGTATAAGGCATTGCATCTCAGTGCTAGAGGCATCACTACAGACCCTGGTTTGATTCCAGGCTGTATCACAACCGGCTGTGATTGGGAGTCACATAGGGCAGTGCACAATTGGCCCAGTGTCATCTGGGTTAGTGTTTGGCTGGGGTAGGCCATCATTGTAAACAAGAATTTGTTCTTAACTGACTTGCCTAGTTAAATAAAGGTAATAAAAAACAACAGATGGACAGGAGGCTATCAGCTGTAAAGCTCTACTTCTTGCCTTACGGGGGGCAAGGGAAGGTACTATGGCCCTATGAAGAGGAGTCTGAGGAGCAGGATGGAGAAAGAGTGTTCTTCTTTTCAATTCACATTACAGCTTGACGGTTGCACAATTATACACACACAACTGACATCCCAGAGCAGTTTCCTTCTTGTCCTGCAGCTCAGTTCAGAAGGACGTCTAAATACATCTTTGATGTGTCTGGGTGGTTTAATACATCATCCACAGCATAGTTATTAACTTGATGATGCTTAAAGAGATATTCAATGTCTGATTTGTTATTGTTATCCATCTAACAATCACTGCCCTTCTTTATGAGGCTTTCGAATAGTTCCCTCGTCTTTATTGTTGAATCTGTGCTTGAAATTCAATACTTAGATGAGAGATCTTACAGATGTTGTATGAATGGGGACAAAGAAAGGCGTAGTCATTAATAAATCATGTCAACCCCTCTTATTTCACAGAGTGAGTCCAACATATTATGTGATTTGTTAATCCAAATTTTACTCCTGAACTAATTAGGCTTGCCTAAACAAAGGGGGTGAATACTTATGTAAAGACCATATTTTAGTTATTTAATTTGTATTAATTTGTAATTCTTATGCAGTACTTTGTGTAGCTCAATGAAAAAAAATACAATTGAATCTATTTCATTCCGACTTTGTAAAGCAACAAAATGTTAAAAAAAATCCAAGGGGGGGTGAATAGTTATAATACCCACTGTATTGTATATAAGTATTGTATAATTGTGAAACCGTCAATTATGGACAATAATCATGAACTTAAAAAAAGAATTGTCATAATAATCTTAATACATTCATTTTAGGATAAGGGGGGGGATTCAAATAGATATAGTTTACCTAATAGTATTTTTTCTTTTTTAAATAAAGTGGGAAATGTTGATTATCATTTCACAAGCAGAAAGGCACAGCCAGGAGGAGAAGCTTAATTTCCAAATGTTCTGAGCGGTTGAGATAGGGGTGTGTTGTATTCATTAGGTATGTTGAGGCACATTTTTAAAGATGCATTATGATGTATTACAAGCTCCAAACATTTTTCCAAAAAATGACAGTGATGACAATAGCCATGGTAGTTTGCATGACAATGAATCATTACCAAAAAAATCCATAATCGTCACAGCCCTATCTGTAAGGCTATCCCTACCTGTCTGAATTTACAATCCCCCTTAATTTATTTTATTTCATCTCTACTCCAGTCTTCCCTATATCCTGCAGGAATCCCACATGGGACTCCCATGTATACTAATTCCAAAGCTTCAATTTGACTCCACTACAGAATTTCTCGCTTGGCCAATAGTTTCACCAACCTGGCAACCAAAAGTTGAATCACAACTTCTAAAGCGGGGCCTGCCCTACCTGGCTCAGTGCAGTTTTTGGACGGGGGGTCCAACAGAAGGTCTGTCTCGTTGTCCCAGGACTCCTGTAGTAGCCTTCGACTCTCCCATCTGGCACCCTCCTCAGTAGTAAGGCTGGAGATGTCATAACCTGGGATGGAAAGATAGAGCATTGTTAAGAGTTAAAATTACACTGTAAGTTTTGCATACCATAAAAGAGTGGGCCACCAACAAAAATGTTAACAATGGAGCTAATGCTTTCCATGATAAACAACTGGATATATCTGTTGTGTGAGGCTAGATTGGAGCTAGCAAGGCACACAGTTCATGGAATGTGTCACATAGGACACATAGCTCAGAGCTCACACAGAGCTCAGCCCAATTCGAATTATCAGATACCAGAACTCAGAAATTCAAATTCCAACCAATCCTAGCTTGGTATGTCAGAATAAGATGAGACACTGTAGTTATGAAATCATTAGGAGCGTTCCTACGACAACACAGTCAGCAGTGGAATGCTCCAGAGGCCCTGGGGTGATCATTCCGGCGGCTCATTCATCTGGGTCACCATGTCCTCAAGCCACCGCCTCCAATTCAACGCAGCTCCCAAGATGCAACAGGGCACGACATTACGATTTGGCGATGCCTGCTAATAATAGCCCTTACTATATTGATCAAAACCGGGAATAAACAGCTTTGCTCGCCTGTCTACTGTAAATGTTGAGGAGCATGCGGATAGGATGAAGACACATCGACACTGAGCAGGGAACCTAGGAAGGGTCCATGTTGTGTGACTGTAATCATAGATTATGAATACAGATCCTAGAAATAAATATAATGGAATATGTCTGTTCTTGTGTGTTTGTAAGACTGCAGAGCATTTCCTCTTTGTAGGACAATATTCTATTTTATGATCTGAAGTGTTTATTTCAACCTTGGCTATATCAGAAAGGCCCACTGTGTCTCTCTCCTTCCCTCTTTCTCCCCCTCTCTCTCTCTCTCTCCCTTTCTTGCCCCTCTCCTTTACTTCCCATACCAAAACACTGTAGAGGCTCTCTCTGTTTGAAGACATGTCCCATTAGGCTGGACGACTGAGCACTGAACAGTCAGAGCTGACTTTACAGTGGGGGCAAAAAGTATTTGATTCCCTGCTGATTTTGTATGTTTGCCCACTGACAAAGAAATGATCAGTCTATAATTTTAATGTTAGGTTTATTTGAACAGTGAGAGACAGAATAACAACAAAAATATCAAGAAAAACGCATGTCAAAAATGTTGATTTGCATTTTAATGAGGGAAGTAAGTATTTGACCCCCTCTCAATCAGAAAGATTTCTGGCTCCCAGGTGTCTTTTATACAGGTAACGAGCTGAGATTAGGAGCACACTCTTAAAGGGAGTGCTCCTAATCTCAGTTTGTTACCTGTATAAAAGACACCTGTCCACAGAAGCAATGAATCAATCAGATTCCAAACTCTCCACCATGGCCAAGACCAAAGAGCTCTCCAAGGATGTCAGGGACAAGATTGTAGACCTACACAAGGCTGGAATGGGCTACAAGACCATCGCCAAGCAGCTTGGTGAGAAGGTGACAACATATGGTGCGATTATTCGCAAATGGAAGAAACACAAAAGAACTGTCAATCTCCCTCGGCCTGGGGCTCCATGCAAGTTCTCACCTCGTGGAGTTGCAATGATCATGAGAACGGTGAGGAATCAGCCCAGAACTACATGGGAGGATCTTGTCAATGATCTCAAGGCAGCTGGGACCATAGTCACCAAGAAAACAATTGGTAACACACTTCGCCGTGAAGGACTGAAATCCTGCAGCACCCGCAAGGTCCCCCTGCTCAAGAATACATATACATGCCCGTCTGAAGTTTGCCAATGAACATCTGAATGATTCAGAGGGCAACTGGTGAAAGTGTTGTGGTCAGATGAGACCAAAATGGAGCTCTTTGACATCAACTCAACTCGCCGTGTTTGGAGGAGGTGGAATGCTGCCTATGACCCCAAGAACACCATCTCCACCGTCAAACATGGAGGTGGAAACATTATGCTTTGGGGGTGTTTTTCTGCTAAGGGGACAGGACAACTTCACCGCATCATTTGACGGGGCCATGTACTGTAAAATCTTGGGTGAGAACCTCCTTCCCTCAGCAAGGGCAGTGAAAATGGGTCGTGGATGGGTATTCCAGCATGACAATGACCCAAAACACACGGCCAAGGCAACAAAGGAGTGGCTCAAGAAGAAGCACATTAAGGTCCTGGAGTGGCCTAGCCAGTCTCCAGACCTTAATTCCATAGAAACTCTGTGTAGGGAGGTGAAGGTTCGAGTTGCCAAACGTCAGCCTCGAAACCTTAATGACTTGGAGAAGATCTGCAAAGAAGAGTGGGACAAAATCCCTCCTGAGATGTGTGCAAACCTGGTGGCCAACTACAAGAAACGTCTGACCTCTGTGATTGCCAACAAGGGATTTGCCACCAAGTACTAAGTCATGTTTTGCAGAGGGGCAAATACTTATTTCCCTCATTAAAATGCAAATCATTTTATAACATTTTTGACATGTGTTTTTCTGGATTTTTTTTGTTTTGTTATTCTGTCTCTCACTGTTCATATAAACCTACCATGAAAATTATAGACTGATCATTTCTTTGTAAGTGGGCAAACGTACAAAATCAGCAGGGGATCAAATACTTTTTTCCCCCACTGTACATGTTATGGGACTGAGAGGTGTTCTCCATGACGGGACTGAGAGGTGTTCTCCATGACAGGACACAGCCATGGGTAACAGGAACACAACAAGTCAAACACAGCTGACATCATAGACTTCAGATAGGTTCCTGCTGCTTTTTGGATGGGCGCACGCCGATCACACACAGAAACACATGCAAGCATGCACGCACACACACATACAGTGCATTCGGAAAGTATTCAGACCACTTGACTTTTTCCACATTTTTTTACGTTACAGCCTTATTCTAAAATGTATTAAAAGTTTTTATCCTCATCAATCTACACACAATACCCCATAATGACGAAGCAAAAACAGTTTTTTAGACATTTTTGCAAATGTATTAAAACAAAATAACTGAAATATCACATTTACAAAAGTATTCAGACCCTTCACACAGCACTTTGTTGAAGCACATTTGCCAACGATTACAGCCTCGAGTCTTCTTGGGTATGATGCTACAAGCTTGGCAAACCTGTATTTGGGGAGTTTCTCCCATTCTTCTCTGCAGATCCTCTCAAGCTCTGTCAGGTTGGTTGGGGAGCGTCATTGCACAGCTATATTCAGGTCTCTCCAGAGATGTTTGATTGGTTTCAAGTCCGGACTCTGGCTGGGGCACTCAAGGACATTCAGAGACTTGTCCCGAAGCCACTCCTGCGTTGTTTTGGCTGTGTGTTTAGGGTCGTTGTCCTGTTGGAAGGTGAACCTTCACCCCAATCTGAGATCCTGAGCACTGGAGCAGGTTTACATCAAGAATCTTTCTGTACTTTTTTTTTACTCTTTTCATCTTTCCCTCGATCCTGACTAGTCTTCCAATCCCTGCCGCTGAAAAACATCCCCACAGCATGATGCTGCTACCACCATGTAGGGATGGTGCCATGTTTCCTCCAGACGTGACACTTGACATTTAGGCCAAAGAGTTCAATCTTGTTTCATCTGACCAGAGAATCTTGTTTCTCATGGTCTGAGATTCCTTTAGGTGCCTTTTGGCAATCTCCAAGTGGGCTTTCATGTACCTTTTACTGAGGAGTGGCTTCCATCTGGGCACTACCATAAAGGCTTGATTGGTGGAGTGCTGCAGAGATGGTTGTCCTTTTGGAAGGTTTTCCCATCTACACAGAGGAACTCTGGACAGAGTGACCATCGGGTTCTTGGTCACCTCCCTGACCAAGGCCCTTCTCCCCCAATTGCTCAGTTTGACCGGGTGCCCAGCTCTAGGAAGAGTCTTGGTGGTTCCAAACTTCTTCCATTTAAGAATGATGGAGGCCACTGTGATCTTGGGGACCTTGCTGCAATGCTGCAGAAATGTTTTGGTACCCTTCCCCAGATCTGTGCTTCTACACAATCCTGTCTCAGCACTCTACGGACAATTCCTTCAACCTCAGGGCTTGGTTTTGCTCTGACATGCACTGTCAACTGTGGGACCTTAAATAGACAGGTGTGTGCCTTTCCAAATCATGTACAATCAATTGAATTTACCACAGGTGGACTCCAAACAAGTTGTAGAAACATCTCAAGTATGATAAATGGAGTCTAATAGCAAAGGGTCTGAAAACGTAAGTAAATAAGGTATTTCTGCTTTTTATTTTTATAATGTGCAAAAGGGTATAAAAACCTGTCTTCACTTTGACATTGTCTGTAGATTGGTGAGGAAAATGTTTTATTTAATCCATTTTAGAATAAGGCTGTAACGTTGGAACAAGTTACAGCTCTGAATACTTTCTGAATGCACCTTACACGTACATACACATATTCACGCAAAATTATTTTCTGTTGTGGAGTAGAGGCAGTAGAGGCCTGTTCAATGAGCCAGAATGTGCTCAGGAGCTGGAGTTACTATGGAGATATGTATAGGGCTGTAGCAGTGACCATACCATATTACAGCCACACCAGCAATCATGAGTCATGACTGCAGTAAAATTCCACGTGACCATTTAGGTAATCTCCTTTTATGCACTCCGGACACGTGTTAGTAGTACCCAACTTGCTAACGATCATCAGGTCCTAAAAGCCTGGTACTCAGGACTCTATTGTCCCTCTAACCACTCTGACATCAAGGCAAATGCAATCGAAAATCACATCAAACACTTACCAGCAAAACAGTAGGCCTATCGTACTTTTAAAACACCTCACTATGATGATCATTTGAATAAAGAAGTTCAACAGCAGGTTGAAACTGAGTGTAAAACATGGTTGTTGTGGATGTTGTTTCAAAGCCTGACAACGAAATGGACAGCGCTTTCCAAGGTGATGATTAATTCAAAACCCCATACGCATATTAAATCTTATGCATATGTATAGGCTTATGAGCACAAGCCCGAACACAAAAAAACATAATAAAAATTATGATTGTGTCTAGGGTTGCACATTTTGGGGAATATTCAGAGATGGAAACTTTCCGTGCGTATTAAAGGGAATATATGGGAATATATGGGAATTAACGGAAATATATGCAAATTAATATTAATACCATTTAAATGTAATGTTTTTTTGCGTTGGATATATTTACCATATCATATGGTGACAGAAACATAAACCTTTTACCTTATCATAAGTAGACATAATTGCAAATGATTATATCCTTCTAATAGAATTAAAAAAATATATATTTAGTTACGAATTGAACTTTAATTAAATGAGTTGACTCTTCACATGGGATGATTTTACTGAACAACAAAAGAAAGGGAATATTGAATGATCCGCAATGATCCATCGCATCTCCCCAAAAAGTTTTCAACATACATCTGTAAAATGATAGTCTACAAACTAAAGCTTTGGTTGTCTTCCTCTCAGGCTTCCATGTCTTCTCCCTGGAACTCCTCAATGTTTACCTTTTGAACATCAGACTCTGAGGCCTCATCTTTACTGTCACTTTCCAACCTTGTTGAGGATGGCTCGTTGTTAGGCTCAAAAAGCCTCAAATTTGCCCGGATGGCCACCAATTTTTAAACCCTTGTATTGGTCAGCCTGTTGCGGGCTTTGATGTGTGTGTGTACCCAAAGAAAAACCAGTTGCGCTCTGAGGCGGCTGATGTTGGTGGGATTTGGAGGATGATGGAGGCAACAGGGGAAAGAGCCTCAGATCCACAAAGTCCCTTCCACCAGGTGGCTGATGAGATATGTTGGCACGACTGCCAAATTGCATCTCCATCCCAAATCCCTTGCATGGAAGTGTACTCTCTTGTAGAGTTGATCCTTTGTTTTCAGTGGCATGATGTCCTTGAGGAGCAGAAATAAATACAAGGGCAGCACAGCCAATGGGTGTGATGTGAGGGTAGGACGCCACTTTAGACCAAGCAGCCTTCATGTTCGCAGCATTGTCTGTCACCAGTGCAAATACCTTCTGTGGTCCAAGGTCATTGATGACTGCCTTCAGCTCATCTGCAATGTAGAGACCGGTGTGTCTGTTGCCCCTCTTGTCTGTGCTTTTGTAGAATACTGGATGAGGGGTGGATATGATGTAGTTAATTATTCCTTGCCCACGAACAGTCGAACACCCATCAGAGATGATTGCAATACAGCCTGCTTTCTCTATGATTTGCTTGACCTTCACTTTAACTCTGTTGAACTCTGTATCTAGCAAATGAGTAGATAAAGCATGTCTGGTTGGTGGGGTGTATGCTGGGCGAAGAACATTTATCAGCATTTCTCTGACTAAGTTCCTCCATTGAGTCCAAAAAACTTCTGATTCCAGGAGGACCATGAGCTGTTGCTATCGATAAGGTATCTGATTCATTATTTTCACCGCGAATAGAAGTAGAGGGACTTTTGTCAGAGGTTACTTGTGGTGACCGCTGAGGGAACTTTATGCACTTGGCCAAATGATTCTGCATCTTTGTTGCATTCTTCCCATATGATTTGGCACAGTATTTGCAAATGTACACAGCTTTTCCTTCTACATTAGCTGCAGTGAAATGTCTCCACACATCAGATAGTGCCTGTGGCATTTTCCGGTAAAGATTATAAAAAAATGAGTAAAAAAAAACAAATACAATTCCATGTACAGATAAATAGTTAAGCAGTTAGAATTAACAACTCCTTTGTAAGATAAATGTTTTAAAATTAAACATGTATGGAAACAGGTGAATTAACACTCCTCAGTTAGCAGGCTCAAGCAAGCTAAAATCCACATGGTAGCAAAAACTAACTAGCAGAAAGTGTTAACAAGTTAGAAATGATTTAAACAGACTTTGCTGTAGGCTACTATTTACTAATTAGCAAAAAATCATTTATGTCATATAAAATATATTCACCCCATCCAGTATTGTAATCACAACCAGAAAGCATGTAGTCCTTGGCTCAGACACTGTAGTAGTGTGGGCTCAATAGCATCTCACTAGTACATGCTGTACATGTGATGGAAGAATGCACTGTGCATGCAGAGGGTTGCAATTCCATTGAATTGGGGATAGTTTAATCAAAATATGCCACAAGACCTAGAATTGCCTTATGTGTATCCCACAAAAAAAGGTTCACTGTTATAAGCTAACTTTTTCGATGAATTTAAGCAAAATTCCCAAGATTTCCGGGCTTAAGTTGACATGAAAGATTTCCGGAAAATGACCAGAAAAATTTACTGGAAAGTTTCCGACCCTTTGCAACCCTAATTGTGCCGTTATACAATACATAGCATAACAGCATATTATGCATGGCAGGAACACATAAAACACAACTGATTTAACCTCTACGGGCTAGGGGGCAGCATTGAGAATTTTGGAAAAAATATGTGCCCATTTTTAACTGCCTCCTACACCAACTCAGAAGCTAGAATATGCATATTATTGTTCAGGTTTGGATGGAAAAAACCCTAAAGTTTCTAAAACTGTTTGAATGGTGTCTGTGAGTATAACAGAACTCCTATGGCAGGCAAAAACCTGAGAAGGTTTCATGCAGGAAGTACCCTGTCTGACAAGGTGTTGTTGTTCTTGCTTCTGTTTATTGAAGAGTCATGATCTTAGCTGTAACGTGACAATTCCTAGGGCTCCAATAGGCTCTCAGAACCCGGGAAAAACCTGAACGATGACGAGGCAGCCTCTGGCTGAAACACAGAATCCCCTTTTCCAAGTGTCGCATCAGAGGACAATAGAATTAGGCGCGTGCGCGATTAGACCCCGTGGAGTATTTTCCTTCGGCTGTTTAGCTAATTGCAGATTCCCGGTCGGAATATTATCGGTTTTCTACGAGATAAATTGCATAAAAATTGTTTTTAAACAGCGGTTGACATGCTTCGAAGTACGGTAATGGAATATTTAGAAATTTTTTGTCACGTTCTGCGCCATGCGCACGACCGTGATTTAGCATGCTGATAGTGTCTAGAACGCACGAACAAAATGCCGCTGTTTGGATATAACGATGGATTATTTGGGACCAAACCTACATTTGTTATTGAAGTAGAAGTCCTGGGAGTGCATTCTGACGAAGAACAGGAAAGGTAAGACCATTTTTCTTATAGGAAATGTGATTTTGGTGAAGGCTAAACTTGCCGGGTGTCTAAATAGCTAGCCCGTGATGGCTGGGCTATGTACTTAGAATATTGCAAAATGTGCTTCATCCGAAAAGCTATTTTAAAATCGGACATATCGAGTGCATAGAGGAGTAATGTATCTATAATTCTTAAAATAATTGTTATGCTTTTTGTGAACGTTTATCGTGAGTAATTTAGCAAATTGTTAGTAAATTCCCTGGAAGTTTGCGGGGGGTATGCTTTTTCTGAACGTCACATGCTAATGTAAAAAGCTGTTTTTTTATATAAATATGAACTTGATTGAACAGACATGCATGTATTGTATAACATAATGTCCTAGGTGTGTCATCTGATGAAGATCATAAAAGGTTAGTGCTGCATTTAGCTGTGGTTTGGGTTTTTGTGACATTATATGCTAGCTTGAAAAATGGGTGTCTGATTATTTCTGGCTGGGCACTCTCCTGACATAATCTAATGTTTTGCTTTCGTTGTAAAGCCTTTTTGAAATCGGACAGTGTGGTTAGATTAACGAGAGTCTTGTCTTTTAATAGCTGTAAAATAGTCATATGTTTGAGAAATTGAAGTAATAGTATTTCAAACATTTAAAAATCGCGCCACTGGATTCAACTGGCTGTTACGTAGGTGGGATGAATTCGTCCCGCCGGTCCCATAGAGGTTAAGATGTCTTTGGTACATAATTGGTCTAGCCTATGCTCCAAAATTAGTGTGGACTGTATTATTATGCATACTGGATGGACTGGTTACCTTATGCTACTCTCCAAAATGTCTATCCATGAGTCTGGGAGAGAAGGTATAGCCCTAGGCGATGTTGTTGGTTCATGTTTATGAACCAACTGTCAATTACCGTGACACCGGCAATCTTTTGCATGACAATAACCGGCTGACAAAATCTCACAGGCCTAGATGTGATGTAATTGCCAATCCTGGGACCAAGGAGAGTAGTGATGACATCACACACACACACACACACACACACACACACACACACACACACACACACACACACACACACACACACACACACACACACACACACACACACACACACACACACACACACACACACACACAGAGAGAGAGAGAGAGAACAATAAAGCCTCACCCATCGTATCAGTTACATGGAAGATTCTCTTTTAAACTAGACAGAGATATTTGCTATCATTAGACATGTGCTTGATAGTGACCTTTTAGTGTCTATGGACAACATCCACCTACACAGCATACATAGGAGTTTACATAAGGCACATTCACACTTTAGCCCAGGGCTATGGGAGATTTTAGCCCGGGGCTAAGTGAGTGTTCACACCTGCACATTCTAAAGTGGGCTAGCTGGCCCTGCTCCAGACTTTTAGGGTCTAGCCCCGGAAACACGGTGCCAAAATAGCCTAGAATGCTCACTGTCCAATTACAAAAGCTGGATTTAGGACAGCATGAACACCACAGAGCGTGCTGCTTTTTCTCCAAATTGTAAAAGCAAGCAGAGCATAAACTGGCTACTCTTTAGTTGACTGATATAGAGGACAAGGTAACTGCTGTTTGACAGAAAAAAAGTATGTATTCCAAGTGCTGAGCTAGTAGTGTAACTGACATGTTATGTTAGCAACTGTTTCATCCCCTTTTGACTGAAGTGAATGAACTCCTAGCAGCTAGTTAGCTAGCTAGTAGCTACCACAGCCACTTCAGCTCTACCTAGTCTCTAGCTATCTGTCAGGTAGCAGTATCTAAAAGCTGTACTGTATATGGAAATGTTTTGTAGCCTTTGTTTCGTCCCGTTTCAACAGAAGTAAATTTGATGATGTACCATTAGCTAGAGCTAGCCAAAAGACAGATATTTTGATGGTTTTTCAGCGCAATATGAGTTTTTATTGTTCAGTTATTGATTTGTCAGATTCCCTAGCTAATTACTTACTTTTCACACTGACATGGTATAAACAGGTTACAGGCGTCACTGTCATGGTGCACAGTCAGTACACACCACTATTCTCATCATGTCTTAGCAGGATCAGATAGTGACAGGTGTCCCTGCAGGGTCAGATAGCCAGAGAAAACCAGTCTACGGAGCTCAAGTGAATTTTGCAGTATATTGTAACAATCGGTGAATGGATATAAAGTTCCATCTTGAGTTCATGGCTAGGCTACAGTCAGGGATCTGGGAATAATGGTAATTTCAATTATTGAACCATTGATTCTATTCATGGATAATATAATGTATAAATGTACACCAAGGTAATTCTTTGTCACGCCTCATCTGAGCAGGATCAGATAGTGACAGGGGTCTCATCAGGGTCTGGCAGCCAGAGAAGACCAGTCTGTGACAGCGCAGAGTGGGGTTTTTGCCAACATAACACTTCATTTTCTCTGTGCAGCAAACACTGGAAAAGCAAGAAGCTTCAAAGATTGAAACTATTTTAAGGAAGTCTGACAAACCTCTAAAGTTGATATCCAAACTGATAGGCTTTTCCTGATGACACAAAACACGTCAAACAAAACTGTGAGGAAGACCTGGGAGACGCTATTGATGATGATAAATGGATACAGATATTTTAGAATGCCCAGTCATGTTCATATCATCTCATATCATCTCGCAGTTTAAGACCATCCATAGAATGTACTATATGCCAATGACCCTGAATATCATGCACTCAGAAATTGTAATCTTCTGCTACATAAGTCATGGTCTTGTGAAGACTGGCAGAATTCTGGCAAAGAGTATGTTATTTTATGTCAGCATGTCTACAGATTCTCCCATTTTTGTTTGCTTGGAAATGTTCATACTGGAGACTGTTAACAGAAGAAACTGTGTAACCTAGCAGTTATAGCAGCTAAGAAATCCATGCCATTAATTGGAAGGTTGGTCATCTTGAAACAATGGATGGAAGAAATGTCAAGTTATGTACAGTGCATTCGGAGAGTATTCAGACCCCTTGACTTTTTTCCCATTTTGTCAGGTTATTTTTTTCCCTCGTCAATCTGCACACAATACCTCATAATGACAAATCGAAAACAGGTTTTTAGACATTTTAGCAAATGTATAAAAAAACTGAAATACCTTATTTACCAAAGTATTGATACCCTTTGTTATGAGACTCGAAATTGAGCTCAGGTGCATCCTGTTTCCAGATGTTTCTACATCTTGATTGGAGTCCACCTGTAGTAAATTCAATCGATTGTACATGATTTGGAAAGGCACACACCTGTCTATTTAAGGTCCCACAGTTGACAGTGCATGTCAGAGCAAAAACCAAGCCATGAGGTCGAAGGAATTGTCCGTAGAGTGCCGAGACAGGGCTGTGCGGAGGCAGAGATCTGGGGAAGGGTACCAAAACATTTCTGCAGCATTGAAGGTCCCCAAGAATACAGTGGCCTCCATCATTCTTAACTGGAAAAAGTTTGAAACAACAAGACTCTTCCTAGAGCTGGCCGCCTGGCCAAACTGAGCAATCGGGGGAGAAGGACCTTGGTCAGGGAGGTGAGTTCCTCCAGAGTTCCTTTGTTGAGATAGGAGAACTTTCCAGAAGGACAACCATCTCTGCAGCACACTGGGAGACTAGTCAGGATCGAGGGAAAGATGAACGGTGCCAAGTACAGAGAGAACCTTGATGTAAACCTGCTCCAGAGTGCTCAGGATCTCAGACTGGGGCGAAGGTTCACCTTCCAACAGGACAACGACCCTAAGCACACAGCCAATACAACGCAGGAGTGGCTTGGGGACAAGTCTCTGAATGTTCTTGAGTGGCCCAGCCAGAACCCGGACATGAACCGGATCAAACATCTCTGGAGAGACCTGGAAATAGGTGTGTACCGACGCTCTCTGTCCAACCTGACAGAGCATGAGAGGATCTGCAGAGAAGAATGGGAGAAACTCCCCAAATACAGATGTGCCAAGCTTAAAGCTTCATATGCAAGAAGTCTTGAGGCTGTAATTGCTGCCAAAGTTGATTCAACAAAGTACTGAATACTAATATTTTCGTTAAATTTTTTTCATAAATGTGCAAAAATGTCTAAAAAACCTGCTTTGTCATTATGGGATATTGTGTGTAGATTGATGACAAAAAATTATATTTAATCCATTTTAGAATAAGGCTGTAAAGTAAGAAAATGTGGAAAAAGTCAAGAATTTGTTTTATTACAATATTAAGGTTATACTGTGCAACTTTCATAAGGTCTGGGTGGCTTATATGGAATTCTGTACGACAAAAGGAGTCTGTATTGAAAAAATGCCATCGTCAGGGGATACACTATATATACAAAGATATGTGGACACCCCTTCAAATTTGTGTATTTGGCTATTTCAGCCACACCTGTTGCTCTCAGGTGTATAAAATTGAGCACAAAGCCATGCAATCGCCATAGACAAACATTGGCAGTAGAACAGCCTTACTGAAGAGCTCAGTGACTTTCAACGTGGCACCGTCAGAGGATGCCATCTTTCCTACAAGTCAGTTCATCAAATTTTCTGCCCAGCTAGAGCTGCCCTGGTCAACTGTAAGTGATGTTATTGTGAAGTGGAAACGTCTAGCATCAACAACGGATCAGCCACGAAGTGGTATGCCACAACAGGTTAACAGAACGGGATTGCCGAGTGCTGAAGCGCATAGCAGCCGCACACAAGCCTAAGATCACCATGAGCAATGTCAGGCGTCGGCTGGAGTGGTGTAAAGTTCGCCGCCATTGGACTCTGGAGCAGTGGAAACATGTTCTCAGGAGTGATGAATCACGCTTCACCATCTAGCAGTCCGAGGGACAAATCTGGGTTTGGGGTTCTTTTTCATGATTCGGTGCTAGGCCCCTTCGCTCCAGTGAAGGGAAACCTTAACGCTACAGCATACAAGGACGTTCTAGATGATTCTGTGCTTCCAACTTTGTCGCAACAGTTTGGGGAAGGCACTTTCCTGTTTCAGCAAGACAATGCCCCCATGCACAACGCGAGGACCATACAGAAGTGGTTTGTCGAGATTGGTGTGAACGAACTGGAAAGGGTCTGCACAGAGCCCTGACCTCAACCCCATCAAACACCTTTGGGATGAATTGGAACGCCGACTGTAAGCCAGGCCTAATCACCCAACATCAGTGCCAACCTCACTAATACTCTTGTGGCTGAATGGAAGCAAGTCCCCGCAGCAATGTTCCAACATCTAGTGGATAGCTTTCCCAGAAGAGTGGAGGCTGTTAAATCAGCAAAGGGGGGACCAACTCCATATTAATGCCCATGATTTAGGAATGAGATATTCGATGAGCAGGTGTCCACATACTTATGCATATGCATAAGCTCTAATATGCTTATGGGTGTTTTGAATAAATTATCACCTTAGAAAGTGCTGTCCATTTCAGTGTGTTAGGCATTGAAACAACATCCACAACAACTATGTTTTACACTGTTTCAACCTGCTGTTGAACTTTCTTCAGTTGGTCATCACAGTGAGGTGAGTTTTAAAAGTATGATATGCCGATTGTTTTCATGATAAGAGTTTGATGTGATTTTCGATTGCATTTGCATTGATGTCAGAGTGGTTAGAGGGACAATAGAGCCCTGAATAGACAATAGAGCCCAGGCGAATAGGCCCTGATGGTAGTTAGTAAATTGGGTACTACCAAAGCATATCCAGAGTACATAAAAGGAGATTACTGTGACTCAACGGTCATGTGGAATTTTACTGCGGTCATGACTCAGGAATGCCGGTGTGGTGGTAATATGGTCACCGCAACAGCCCTAGTAAAATAAAGAATGTTGTGTGGAGTAAGTGGAGTTACAAACAGACTATACTAAACAAGTTAAATGCCTTACCTGTGATTAAATATTTTCCACACACATAGCGACTACATTTTGTCGACCTGGACACTGTGTCCCCACATTTCCCACAACGAATAACCTGACCCCACAGGGCTCTTCTTGCAGGCTCTATTTCCCTATGTGGGAGTTTTGCGAAACATAGGTTGGGATTGTTTACATGGCTACATGTACACTACCATTCAAAAGTTTGGGGTCCTTGTTTTTGAAAGAAAAGCGAAAAAAATGTGTCCATTAAAATAACATCCAAATGATCAGAAATACTGTTTTGTGGGTACTATTTAATGAATCTGCCAGTTGAGGACTTGTGAGGCGTCTGTTTCTCAAACTTGACAATCTAATATTCTTGTCCTCTTGCTCAGCTGTGCACCGGGGCCTCCCACTCCTCTTTCTATTCTGGTTAGAGCCAGTTTGCGCTGTTCTGTGAAGGGAGTAGTACACAGCGTTGTACGAGATCTTCAGTTTCTTGGCAATTTCTCACATGGAATAGCCTTAATGTCTCTGAACAAGAATAGACTGACAAGTTTTTGAAGAAAGGTCTTTGTTTCTGGCCATTTTGAGCCCGTAATCAAACCCACAAATGCTGATGCTAGTCTAAAGAAGGCCAATTGTATTGCTTCTTTAATGAGAACAACAGTTTTCTGCTGTGCTTACATAATTGCAAAAGGGTTTTCTAATGATCAATTATCATTTTAAAATGATAAACTTGGATTAGCTAACACAACGTGCCATTGGAACACAGGAGTGATCGCTGCTGATAATGGGCCTCTGTACTCCTATGTAGAGATTTTATTAAAAATCAGCCGTTTCCAGCTACAATAGTCATTTACAATATTAACAATGTCTACACTGTATTTCTGATAAATTTTATGTTATTTTAATGGACAAAACATTTGCTTTCTTTCAAAAACACGGACATTTCCAAGTGACTCCAAACTTTTGAATGGTAGTGTATATTGAACAACACAGCAGCTTTTCATCATGTTTAGTTATTTCTGTATAACAAAAAAATCAACGACGATATTGCCTCTTTTACAATGGAGGTCAATAGGAAAGAATGTTGGTTTTGCCCAATTTGTGGGCGTGGTCGAGGGGAATTCCTTATTATTATGTTAATACTGACTGGGACTATACAAGAACGGCAGGAAGTAAACCACTTTCAAAGCAGGTTATTGGACAAGTTGACATACCTCCACCAATTTCAGCCCATTTGCCTTTGTTTTGTCTAGTGAAAACAACCCTGTCCCTGTGATTTCACTCGGGAACCCACACACTCTCTGCGACAGGTGGATTCACCGTCAGTCACAGTAGTTTCCTAGCTACAGCCTGCTACAGACAACTTTTTTAAAAGCTTTGTGGCTGTGGTAACTAGTGACAACCCTCCTCTCCTGCCTGCATGATTGCCTTCCTCATGAGAGAGTGAACACATATTTTAATGGAAAACAAGGTAGCTATGTATTAATAAAGGCAGTTAATACAAGCAGTTTAGTCATCCTCTAAAACTATCTAGAACAGTGGTTCCCAAACTTTTATAGTCCCATACCCCTTTAAACATTCAACCTCAACCCTCTAGCACAAGGGTCAGTGCACTCTTAAATGTTGTTTTTTGCCATCATTGTAAGCCTGCCACACACACACTATACGATACATTTATTAAACATAAGAATGAGTGTGAGGTTTTGTCACAACCTGGCTCGTGGGAAGTGACAAAGAGCTCTTACATGACCAGGACACAAATAATAATAATCAATAATTTTGCTCTTTATTTAACCGTCTTACATATAAAATCTTATTTGTTCATCAAAAATTGTGAATAACTCACCACGGGTTAATGAGAAGGGTGTGCTTGAAAGGATGCACATAACTCTGCAATGTTGGGTTATATTGGAGAGAGTCTCAGTCTTAAATCATTTTCCACACAGTCTGTGACTGTATTTAGTTTTCATGCTAGTGAGGGCTGAGAATCCACTTTCACATAGGTACGTGGTTACATCAGTGTCTTAACAGCGCGATTTGCCAAGGCAGGATACTCTGAGCGCAGCCCAATCCAGAAATCTGGCAGTGGCTTCTGATTAAATTCAATTTTCACAGAGGCTTTCTTGTTCAGATATCAGTTAGTGGACAGGAGGCAGGGCATGAATGGGATAATGAATCCAGTTGTTTGTTTCATCTGTTTCGGGACAGTACCTGTGTGCTGCCATCCTGTTAGAAGGTAACAGATTATTTTATTACAGTGGTTAAAATGGATTTTCATTGTGTTCCATGGTATTTATCGCCCCCCAGTGGAGCTTTCTGGTACTTAGAAAGAATGTAAGGAAACAGGAAGAGATGCAGAGAAGCAGATAAAAACAACGCTACGGTGCAGGTCTTTCGGTGCAGTTATTTCTTGTCACGCTTCGGCCTCGGAAAATATTTGTTTGTACGTTCGATTCAAGCATATTGCTAGTGATGATAATCTTGTTATTGATAGAATTGCTTACTTATCAATGTTAGTTGGTTGCATTTACTCACAGAAATTGCCTTGCCTTTCATGTATGCCGTCAGCTGTATTACTTTGCTCGTGCGTCATGTAAACAAATTGTAAAACACACAATACTGTTTCTAGTGTAATAGGCTTTGTTATTGTACAGAGGTGGTTGCACATTATTAGAGTAATGAAAGGACTTAGCCTAATACCATATGAGTAACAATTGGCTATATGGTTTGGCATCATGCCATATACATGGTACCTTGGCACGTGCTTTGTATTTATGCAACTTCAACTTGAAATGTATAATGTACAGCTACAGTATGTCGATGTGAATTGAATACTAAAGTATATTATTTTCTGTATTTTGCAGTTACACAACATAAACGTTTTCAATATATTATTTCAAGAAAAGTCACGCCTTGGGAGTTTCATTGAAGACTTAGTTGTTAGCTATTTGTCTAATTTTGCATGGGAAAGCAATTCCAGGGCAGAAAAGTGAAAAAACATCATCACGGCGGGCTCAAGCACAAGAATAACTGCACACGGTGGTTATGTTTCTACGTTCATCAGCCAACAAAGCCTCTGATCCTACGGAAGACCAGCAGTCTACGATGCAACAACCAGAGCCAAGTGTTCAACAGAGAGAGATGGAGGAGCCTCTTCAGCACACTGGGACCAAGTCTCAGTCTACAAGTTCAAGGTCATCAAAACAGTCAAGCAGATCCTCAACGGCGAGTTCTGCAGCCGTCAAAGCACGCGCCTAGGCGGACGCAGAGCGTGCTCAAGTCGTCTATGCTGAGAAGGAAGCTTCTATGATGAAGCAAAAGGCAGAAATAGAGGCCAGCTTGTTGAAGCAAAAAGCTGACCTCGAGGCTTGTTTATATGTTCTCCAAGTTGAGAGAACAGCTCCTGCTGCGTTAACTGAAGCTGCAGCCTTTGAAGAAGCTGTAGGATCAGAACGCACCGAGCTTCGCAAAGAACTAGATACAGGGACACAGCCCTTAAGTCCAGTCCAATGTACTTGTGAGTATGTGCAACAACATGCTAGGCCCTACTTTGTTGAACTTCCGTTTGAAGTAGAGACACAAGAGCTTAGTGTTGACCCAGATACATGCCACAATCTAGAAAGTAGCAAACAACGGAGCATGAGCAGAGACTCTCAGTTCAAAAGAAATGAACAGCAGTATGGTGGAAATGGAAAACAAGCCCACTTTCAGTCACACACACAAAGCTTCCCTGAGTCACAAGTGGCACCAGACGTCATCAAGTACCTCCTACGCCATGAGATGGTGAGTTCCGGACTCCTGAAGTTTGATGATCGCCCTGAAAATGATTGGGCATGGAAAGCATCCTTTCTCAATGCGACCAGAGACTTGAATTTATCAGCCAGGGAAGAGTTAGATCTAATTACCAAGTGGCTAGGGGCAGAGTCGTCTGAGCAAGCAAAGAGAATTAGATCTGTCCATATTTTCAACGCAACAGCAGGGCTTAACATGGTCTGGCAACGACTAGAAGAGTGCTATGGTACACCCAAAGTGATCGAGAATGAACTGTTGAAGAAAATTTATGATTTTCCAAAACTGTCTAACAAAGACAATCACAAACTAAGAGAACTAGGTGACATTCTTCTTGAACTGGAGTGTGCTAAAGTAGAAGGGTACCAGAAGGGCTGATTTCAAGGTTTTACTGCTAACCTACAAAGCATTACATGGGCTTGCTCCTACCTATCTTTCCGATTTGGTCATGCCGTACATACCTACACGTACGCTACGGTCACAAGACGCAGGCCTCCTAATTGTCCCTAGAATTTCTAAGCAAACGGCTGGAGGTAGGGCTTTCTCCTATAGAGCTCCATTTTTATGGAATGGTCTGCCTACCCATGTGAGAGACGCAGACTCAGTCTCAACCTTTAAGTCTTTACTGAAGACTTATCTCTTCAGTAGGTCCTATGATTAAGTATAGTCTGGCCCAGGAGTGTGAGGGTGAACGGAAAGGCTGGAGCAACGAACCGCCCTTGCTGTCTCTGCCTTGCCGGTTCCCCTCTCTCCACTGGGATTCTCTGCCTCTAACCCTATTACAGGGGCTGAGTCACTGGCTTACTGGTGTTCTTCCATGCCGTCCATGGGAGGGGTGCGTCACTTGAGTAGGTTGAGTCACTGACGTTGTCTTCCTGTCTGGGTTGCCCCCCCTTGGGTTGTGCCGTGGCGGAGATCTTTGTGGGCTATACTCGGCCTTGTCTTAGGACGGTAAGTTGGTGGTTGGAGACATCCCTCTAGTGGTGTGGGGGCTGTGCTTTGGCAAAGTGGGTGGGGTTATATCCTGCCTGTTTGGCCCTGTCCGGGGGTATCATCGGATGGGGCCACAGTGTCTTCTGATCCCTCCTGTCTCAGCCTCCAGTATTTATGCTGCAGTAGTTTATGTGTCGGGGGGCTAGGGTCAGTCTGTTACATCTGGAGTATTTCTCTTGTCTTATCCGGTGTCCTGTGTGAATTTAAATATGCTCTCTCTAATTCTCTCTTTCTCTCTTTCTTTCTTTCTCTCGGAGGACCTGAACCCTAGGACCATGCCTCAGGACTACCTGGCATGATGACTCCTTGCTGTTCCCAGTCCACCTGGCCGTGCTGCTGCTCCAGTTTGAACTGTTCTGCCTGCGGCTATGGAACCCTGACCTGTTCACCGGACGTGCTTGTTGCACCCTTGACAACAACAATGATTATTATTATTTGACCATGCTGGTTATTTATGAACATTTGAACATCTTGACCATGTTCTGTTATAATATCCACCCGGCACAGCCAGAAGAGGACTGGCCACCCCTCATAGCCTGGTTCCTCTCTAGGTTTCTTCCTAGGTTTTTGGCCTTTCTAGTGAGTTTTTCCTAGGGAGTTTTTCCTAGCCACCGTGCTTCTTTCACATGCATTGCTTGCTGTTTGAGATTTTAGGCTGGGTTTCTGTACAGCACTTTGAGATATCAGCTGATGTACGAAGGGCTATAGAAATACATTTGATTTGATTCCAGACCTCGCTTATCTGGACACATCTCGGGGGGTAAACCCTATAGCAGAGAAACTTCCATTCAGTTTACAAGAAAAATGGATATCAAAGGGATCCAAATACAAGGAGGACTATCGGGTAGCATTCCCACCATTCTCGTTCTTCTCGAGATTCATCAGGAACCAGGCAAAAAATAGAAACAACCCCAGTTTCACCCTCTACACCTCAACTACTCAGGCGTCTACAAAAAGTGAGAAACCTGCCAGGTACAACAGCAAGACACCTGTGACTGTATACAAAACAGACGTGTCATCTGAGCCCTCAGACCACCAAACCAAACCCAGTAAGACAAAGGTTGAAATCCCTGGCCATCACTGCCCAATACATAACAAGCCATCCTCATCCTCTTTAAAAGTGTTGTGGGTTTCATATCTCAAAGAGAATGGCATATGATTCCGATGTTGTGGGTCAACTCAGCCGAGAGCTAAAGCCTGTAAGGTGTCAATCAAGTGCTCTGAGGGCGACAGCGACAGACATCTTTCTGCTCTGCATCCAGGCCCAGCCCCTTCAAATACAGACACCGCTACAGCAGAGAAAGAGCCTGGCAGGGAGCAAGGTGACGATGCTCTTCTATCTATCACTTCAAAGTGTACCGAGATCTGTGGTGAAGCAGTCAATCCAAGATCATGTTCAAAAATATGCCTAGTCAAAGCTTATCCAACTGGGAAAAGAGAGAAAGCTGTCAAAATGTTTGTAGTGCTTGATGAACAGAGCAACAAATCTCTGGCAAACAGTTTTCAATCCCTTCAACATCAATGACAACTCTGCTCCATACACCATGAAGACCTGTTCTGGGTTAACAGAGACTTCAGGCAGGAGAGCCGTCAACTTCATAGTGGAGTCTATAGATGGAAACATGCAGCTCACTCTCCCTACTCTGATAGAGTGTGATATGATGCCAGACGATAGGATGGAGATTCTCTCCCCCGACATTGCGTATCATCATCCCCATCTGCAACCAGTAACGGACAAAATTCCAGCTGTGGACCCAGACGCTCCCTTCCTCCTGCTCTTAGGACGAGACATCTTAAGGGTACACAAGGTACGAGAGCAAATCAATGGGCCCCACGACACGATGACCTCGGGTGGGTCATCGTGGATGAGGTCTGTCTGGGAACGGCTCACCGACCAGCCAGTGTCAACGTGTTCAGGACAAACAAACTTCCAAATGGTTGCACATCCTATCTGAGCCCTTGCCCTAACATCATTCAGGTGAAAGAGAACTACAACAGCGTAGCTCAGAAACACATCTCTCCCTCTACAGTGCACTCTAGAGATCCAAGCACAACTGTGAACACAGACAGCCTGGGATGTTCCGTGTTCGGCAAAACACAAGACGATGATAAACTAGCACCATCAGTGGAGGATAAAGCCTTTTTAGACATTATGGACGACCAGGTTTTCCAGGATAATGGAAACAACTGGGTGGTTCCACTACCCTTTCGCCCCACTAGAAGTCGCCTTCCTAATAACAGGGAGGAGGTCATGAACCGTCTCACATCACTTCACAGGACTTTAGACAAAAGGCCTGACATGAAGCGTCATTTTATTGACTTCATACAAAAGATGCAGGATAACGACCAAGCCGAACCTTCTCCTCCACTAGAGGGAGACAAAGAACGCTGGTATCTGCCCATATTTGGTGTTTACTATCCACAAGAGCCTGAGACCATACATTTTGACCTTGTAGAGCCTCACGCAGATGCAGAGATTCGACCAGACGTCACTGTCTTTGCCACTAAGGTTTCTGGAGCTCAACTCGGCTCTCATTGCTTTGAGAGGTTCTCAAGCTGGAAAGCTCTCAATCGAGTCACAGCACGACTCATTCATGTTGCCAGATCCTTCCATGAAGGTGTGGACAACACCAGCTACAGAGGCTGGCATGACTGTAATAAACCATGCAGTACAAGTGAGTTGTCACAAGCCAAAACAGCAATCATTCACTGTGTGCAACATGAAGCCTTCAAAGAGGAATTCAAATGCCGTGAAAAAGGAAAAGAGTTCCCAAAACAAAGTACACTCAAAAAGCTGAACCCAGTGATTGATGAGGATGGGTTGCTGAGGGTGGGAGGCCGCTTATCCTCTGCCGACCTGTCACAAGGCAAAAAATATCCTCTCGTCATCCCATGGACACATCATGTCGCCACTCTGCTGGTAAGACATTATCACGAGCAAGTGGCTCACCAGGGCCGTCATTTTTCAGATGGAGCTATTCGAGCAGCAGGCTTCTGGAATATTGGGAGCAAATGTCTGGTCTCTGGTATCATTCACAAGTGTGTCACCTGCCGCAAAGTTAGAGGGAGGTTACTTGACCAAAAGATGGCTGACTTGCCTGCAGACAGACTCACATCTGAACCACCATTCACCAGCGTTGGACTTGATGTGTTTGGACCATGGAATGTCATAACTAGTCGCACTAGAGGTGGTAGTGCAGACTCCAAGTGCTGGGCGGTGCTTATTACATGTATGTCTACCAGAGCAGTCCATATTGAGCTTATCGAATCCACATCTAGCTTCATCAACACGCTGAGGCGTTTTTTCTCTATCCGTGGTCCAGTAAAAGTGCTATGCTCTGATCAAGGTATAAACTTTAATGGTGCCTGCAGGGAACTGGGAATTGGCCCAAATGACTCAGAACTGACTAAATACCTCTCAGACAAGGGATTTACTTGGATATTTAATCCCCCACACTCGTCTCATATGGGTGGTTCTTGGGAGAGACTCATTGGGGTTGCCAGACGTATCCTAGATGCTATGCTGTTTCAGACGGGCTCCACTCGTCTCAAACATGAGGTCTTGAGCACTCTTATCTCTGAAGTTATGGCAATAATCAATGCGAGACCCCTAGTGTCAGTGTCAACCGACCATTCTCACACCCTCAATGTTAATGAAACAAAAGACCAGCACTACCTCAGCCCCTTCTGAATACTTCAGCAAGAACGACCTTCATGGAAATCAGTGGAAGCAAGTCTAGTGTCTCGCTGACAGCTTTTGGAAAAGGTGGAGACAGGAGTACCTGACAACGCTGCAGAGACGCAGAAAATGGACAGGTATGGTAGCGCACAGGTTTGTGGCAATCCCCAAGAGCAGCATCAGCGGGTCCGAGTCCTCCGACTCTGACTTCAGTTCATCAGACAGTGAGTCTCTGGGCCAGAGTGTCATGGCGGAGTGTTATTTTCCAGAGTGTCATTTTCCAGCTCCAGTGGGGGGGGTGCCCCAGAGCCCACCATACAGCCCCATGTCCTCACCCCAGCAAGGGGAGAGGTGAAATATCAGTGAAATATCAGGGCGGCAAATTGAAAAACAACAAAATGTCATAATTCAACTTTCTCAAACATATAACTATTTTACACCATTTTAAAGATACACATCTCCTTGATGTAACCACACTGTCTGATTTCAAAAAGGCTTTACAGCAAAAGCAAAACATTAGATTATGTTAGGAGAGTACATAGACAAAAATAATCACACAGCCTTTTCCAAGCAAGGACATGTGTCAATAAAACCCAAAACACAGCGAAATGAAGAACTAACCTTTGACGATCTTCATCAGATGACACTCCTAGGACATTATGTTACACAATACATGTATGTTTTGTTCGATAAAGTTGATATTTATATCCAAAAACAGCATTTTACATTGGCGCGTGATGTTCAGAAAATATTTTGCCTCCAATACTGCAGGTGAGTCAGCAGAACAATTTACAAAAATACTCATCATAAACGTTGATAAAATATTAAACTGCTATTCAAAGAATTATAGATGAACATCTCCTTTATGCAACCGATGTGACAGATTTCAAAAAAGCTTCACGGGGAAAGCACACGTTGCAATAATCTGAGTACTGCACTCAGAAAAATAAACCAGGCAATACAGATACCCGCCATTTTGGAGTCATCTAAAATCATAAATAGCATTAGAAATATTCACTTACCTTTGATGATCTTCATCAGAAGGCACTTCCAGGGATCCCAGGTCCACAATAAATGTTGTTTTGTTCGATAAAGTCCATAATTTATGTCCAAATAACTCCTTGTTGTTTGCGCGTTCAGTAAGCTACTCCAAATGTAGGAAGCGTGATGAAAATTTCACAACAAAAAGTTATATTTACGTTCGTTGGAACATGTCAAACGTTGTAAAACATCAATCTTTAGGGCCTTTTTAACGTAAAACTTCAGTAATATTCCAACCGGACGATTCCAATGTCTTGAAAAACGTTATGGAACACAGCTACCTCCTCACGTGAATGCGCGTAATTGTGGCCTGTCATTCTCTCGGTCATCAGACTCCAGGAGGTCTTGTTCGCTCTCTGTTGACTGCAAAAGCCTGAAACATGTTCTAAAGACTGTTGACATCTAGTGGAAGCCTTAGGAAGTCCAAATTGATCCCTAAGTCACTGTATACTGAATTGGCCAAGTCTTGAAAAACTACAATCCACTTCCTGGTTGGATTTTCTCTCAGGTTTTTGCCTGCCATATGAGTTCTGTTATACTCACAGACACCATTCAAACAGTTTTAGAAACTTCAGAGTGTTTTCTATCCAAATCTACTAATAATATGCATATTCTAGTTTCTGAGCCAGAGTAGTAACCTGTTAAAATTGGGTACGTTTTTCATCCGGCCGTGAAAATACTGCCACCTAGGCCAGACAGGTTAAACTCGTTTCTCCCGGTCAACTTTACATGTCACACAATACTTTGAGTATGGCTCGCGAGACTAGGGTTAAAGTTGCATAAAAATGCATACAAATGCCTATGCTGTATGTTACACTAACCATGATTCCATCCAACCAATTTTATGCAAGTAAAGTACCTCTCCATAATCAGAGTTAAAGATGGGATGGAAACACATTGTACTTCTGTTTTTTATTCAGTAAATGAAAGGTTATAAGACAAAGTTATGTCATTACGCACAGCTTTTAATTTGCAAGAAGCTAGTTCTTTGCAACACACAAAAGGTAAAAAGTTGCATATTTATTTTGTGCGAATATTACATTTACAATATTTGCTTGAAAATCTTCATAGAAATTGATGGAAATCTAGCTAATGTTGAATTTTAAAATGTGCTCCCAACTTTCTGATGCTATTTATAATTGATAAACTATTGCTATTTAATTATACTTATTTAAACTCGCATGAAATTCTCATAGGTTACAAAGGTAGAAATGGATTGGCTACTGGTCTTAAACCTTTTAAAGCCACACTCCTTAATGTGTGCATACCCTCAATATTAGGAAGGTGTTCTTAATGTTTTGTACACTCAGTGTATTTAGGACAAGCTAATCACTTGCCACCGATTCAAAAACTGAATGCAGCTCTTTGTTAAGTGTAGCAGTAATTCATTTGCTGTGGTAGCTGACGTTTATAATTTGGAGTCATCAGCATACCTTACATAAACACACATGCTTTACTTAATGCTAGTGGTACATCATTAGTAAACATATAAAAATAAGGGGCTAAGAGGGCTACCTTAACATATGTCAAACTCTATCTGGTTTACATTAGAGAGGCTGCCATTAAAGAACACCTGTTAGATAGGTAACTCTGTTAATATCACATACAACATAAAGCATTTTTACAGATATAATCCAGATACTGACTGTTAGCACTTGGTTGTCTATAGCAACTTCCCACAAGAATGGGCTTTAGGTGAGGCAAGTGAACCTGTAGACATATTACTTCATATTACTTCAACAGTATTTGACATGATATCCTCTCTAAGCTTTACAGGAATATGACTCTGAATATATACAGCAACACCTCCTACTGATGTTATAACCATGTATTGCTACCACTGTATCATCAAAGGAATAATCTAGGTGAGTTTCAGATAGGGCCAGTTTATGAATCTTATCTGATGTTACCAAGTAATCGATTTCATGAACCTTGTTTCTAAGGCAACATACTGTATGTTGATGTGGGCTATTGTTTGCCCCTTTCTGGGTTGCTTGTTTGTTTTCAGTGCTTTACTGGGAAGCTTATCAAAGCTAGACATGACAGTGATATTTACATTTAAGATGAAAGTGCGGGGTGAACTGCTCACAGTGGGCTTCCAACTAGGGTGAACCGTCTCAGTGCTAACAGTTTAACTCATGTTTTTAGGCACATGATTACTGCTGACAATAGCTGTCGGAATGATAGAGGCATTCAGGAGCGTTAGAGGAACATAAATCAGGTTGCTTACATTGAACGTACTACCATTTCCACGGGAGTTGATACGCTTTCTATGTTGCTGGTTATGACTGAAGCACTAATAGACCCAGAAACGAGCATCAATCCGACCTCACATCTCAAAATAGGGCTACTTAATGTTAGATCCCTCACTTCAAAGGCAGTTATAGTCAATGAACTAATCACTGATCATAATCTTGATGTGATTGGCCTGACTGAAACATAGCTTAAGCCTGATGAATTTATTGTGTTAAATGAGGCCTCACCTCCTGGTTACACTAGTGACCATATCCCACAAAGGTGGAGGTGTTGCTAAAATTTACGAAAGCAAATTTCAATTTACAAAAAAAACAAAGTTTTCGTCTTTTGAGCATCTAGTCATGAAATCTATGCAGCCTACTCAATCACTTTTTATAGCTACTGTTTACAGGCCTCCTGGGCCATATACAGCGTTCCTCACTGAGTTCCCTGAATTCCTATCGGACATTGTAGTCATAGCAGATATTCACATTTTTGGTGACTTTAATATTCACATGGAAAAGTCCACAGACCCACTCCAAAAGGCTTTCGGAGCCATCATCGACTCAGTGGGTTTTGTCCATCATGTCTCTGGACCTACTCATTGCCACAGTCATACTCTGGACCTAGTTTTGTCCCGTGGAATAAATGTTGTGGATCTTAATGTTTTTCCCCATAATCCTGGACTATCGGACCACCATTTTATTACGTTTGCAATCGCAACAAATAATCTGCTCAGACCCCATCCAAGGAGCATCAAAAGTTGTGCTATAAATTCTCAGACAACCCAAAGATTCCTTGATGCCCTTCCAGACTCCCTATGCCTACCCAAGGATGTCAGAGGACAAAAATCAGTTAACCACCTAACTGAGTAACTCAATTTAACCTTGCACAATACCCTAGATGCAGTTGCACCCCTAAAATCTAAAAACATTTGTCATAAGAAACTAGCTCCCTGGTATACAGAAAATACACAAGCTCTGAAGCAAGCTTCCAGAAAATTGTAATGGAAATGGCGCCACACCAAACTGGAAGTCTTCCGACTAGCTTGGAAAGACAGTACCGTGCAGTATCGAAGAGCCCTCACTGCTGCTCGATCATCCTATTTTTCCAACTTAATTGAGGAAAATAAGAACAATCCGAAATTTATTTTTGATACTGTCGCAAAGCTAACTAAAAAGCAGCATTCCCCAAGAGAGGATGGCTTTCACTTTAGCAGTAATAAATTCATGAACTTCTTTGAGGAAAAGATCATTAGAAAGCAAATTACGGACTCCTCTTTAAATCTGCGTATTCCTCCAAAGCTCTGTTGTCCTGAGTCTGCAGAACTCTGCCAGGACCTAGGATCAAGGGAGACACTAAAGTGTTTTAGTAGTATATCTCTTGACACAATGATGAAAATAATCATGGCCTCTAAACCTTCAAGCTGCATACTGGACCCTATTCCAACTAAACTACTGAAAGAGCTGCTTCCTGTGCTTGGCCCTCCTATGTTGAACATAATAAACGGCTCTCTATCCACCGGATGTGTACCAAACTCACTAAAAGTGGCAGTAATAAAGCTTATCTTGAAAAAGCCAAATCTTGACCCAGAAAATATAAAAAACTATCGGCCTATATCGAATCTTCCATTCCACTCAAAAATTTTGGAAAAAGCTGTTGCGCAGCAACTCACTGCATTGCTAAAGACAAACAATGTATACGAAACGCTTCAGTCTGGTTTTAGACCCCATCATAGCAATGAGACTGCACTTGTGAAGGTGGTAAATTACCTTTTAATGGCATCAGACCGAGGCTCTGCATCTCTCCTCCTGCTCCTAGATCTTAGTGCTGCTTTTGATACCATCGATCACCACATTTTTTTGCAGTCCTGTGTGGCTCAGTTGGTAGAGCATGGTGTTTGCAACACCAGGGTTGTGGGTTCGATTCCCACAGGGGACCAGTACGGAGAAGGAAAAAAAAATCGATGAAATGTGTGCATTCACTACTGTAAGTCGCTCTGGATATGAGCGTCTGCTAAATGACTAAAATGTAAATGTAAAATGAGACATTGGAAGCCCAAATTGGTCTACACGGACAAGTTCTGGCCTGGTTTAGATCTTATCTGTCGGAAAGATATCAGTTTGTCTCTGTGAATGGTTTGTCCTCTGACAAATCAACTGTACATTTTGGTGTTCCTCAAGGTTCCATTTTAGGACCACTATTGTTTTCACTATATATTTTACCTCTTGGGAATGTCATTCGAAAACATAATGTTAAATTTCACTGCTATGCGGATGACACACAGCTGTACATTTCAATGAAACATGGTGAAGCCCCAAAATTGCTCTCGCTAGAAGCCTGTGTTTCAGACATAAGGAAGTGGATGGCTGCAAACTTTCTACTTTTAAACTCAGACAAAACAGAGATGCTTGTTCTAGGTCCCAAGAAACAAAGAGATCTTCTGTTGAATCTGACAATTAATCTTGATGGTTGTACAGTCATCTCAAATAAAACTGTGAAGGACCTCGGCGTTACTCTGGACCCTGATCTCTCTTTTGAAGAACATATCAAGACTGTTTCAAGGACAACTTTTTTCCATCTACGTAACATTGCAAAAATCTGAAACTTTCTGTCCAAAAAGGATGCAGAAAAATGTATCCATGCTTTTGTTACTTCTAGGTTGGACTACTGCAATGCTCTACTTTCCGGCTACCCGGATAAAGCACTAAATAAACTTCAGTTAGTGATAAATACGGCTGCTAGAATCCTGACTAGAACCAAAAAAATTGATCATATTACTCCAGTGCAAGCCTCCCTACACTGGCTTCCTGTTAAGGCAAGGGCTGATTTCAAGGTTTTACTGCTACCCTACAAAGCATTACATGGGCTTGCTCCTACCTATCTTTCCGATTTGATCCTGCCGTACATACATACACGTACGCTATGGTCACAAGACGCAGGCCTCCTAATTGTCCCTAGAATTTCTAAGCAAACAGCTGGAGGCAGGGCTTTCTCCTATAGAGCTCCATTTTTATGGAATGGTCTGCCTACCCATGTGAGAGATGCAGACTCGGTCTCAACCTTTAACTTTTAAGGTATAGGGGGCAGTATGTTCACTTTCGGATGAAAAGCGTGCCAAGAGTAAACTGCCTAATACTCGGGCCCAGAGTCAAATATTTGCATATTATCAGTAGATTTGGATAGAAAACACGCTGAAGTTTCTAAAACTGTTTGAATGATGTCTGTGAGTACAACAGAACTCATTTGACAGGCAAAAACCTGAGAAAAATCCAACCAGGAAGTGGGAAATCTGATGCTTGTAGTCTTTTCATGTCATTGCCTATCTAACACACAGTGACTTCGGGTTCATTTTGCCCTTCCTAAGGCTTCCACTAGATGTCAACAGTCTTTAGAACCTTGTTTCAGGCTTTTGCAGTGAACAGAGAGCGAACAAGAAGGCTGGGAAGTTGGTGACTCAGAAAATGACATGAATTCAGTGGCGCGCATTCACATGATGAGGTAGCTGTGTTCCATAACATTTTTCAATACATTGGAATCGTCCGGTTGGAATATTATTGAAGTTTTATGTTAAAAAGACCCTAGAGATTGATGCTATACAATGTTTAACGTGTTTCTACAAACGTAAATATAACTTTTTTTGACTTTTCGTCGTGAAATTCTCGATGCGCTTCCTACATTTGGAGTAGCTTACTGAATGCGCAAACAACAAGGAGGTATTTGGACATAAATTATGGACTTTATTGAACAAAACAACATTTATTGTGGACCTGGTATCCCTGAGAGTTCATTCTGATGAAGATCATCAAAGGCACGTGAATATTTATGATGCTATTTATGATTTTAGATGACTCCAAAATGGCGGGTATCTGTATTGCTGGTTTGGTTTTCTGAGTGCTGTACTCAGATTATTGCAAAGTGTGCTTTCCCCGTGAAGCTTTTTTGAAATCTGTCACAGCGGTTGCATTAAGAAGATGTTTATCTATAATTCTTTGAATAACAGTTTAATATTTTATCAACGTTTATGATGAGTATTTTTGTCAATTGTTGTGCTCATTCACCGGAGGTTTTGGAGGCAAAATATTTTCTGAACATCATGCGCCAATGTAAAATGGGGTTTTTGGATGTAAATATGAACTTTATCGAACAAAACATACATGTATTGTGTAACATTGAGTCCTAGGAGTGTCATCTGATGAAGATCGTCAAAGGTCAGTGCTTCATTTTAGCTGTATTTCTGGTTTTTGTGACGCCTCTCATGCTTGGAAAATGGCTGCGTGGTTTTTATTGTTTAGGCTCTGTCAAACATAATCTAACTTTATGCTTTCGCCGTAAAGCCTTTTTGAAATCGGACAATGTGGTTGGATTAAGGAGAAGTGTATCTTTAAAATGGTGTTAAATAGTTTTATGTTTGAGAAATTTGAATTATGAGATTTTGTTGTTTTGAATTTGCCGCCGTGATATTTCACTGGCTGTTGATAGTGTGTATCGCGGGGGGGACGCTAGCGTCCCACGTAGCCCATAGAAGTTAAGTCTTTACTGAAGACTCATCTCTTCAGTGGGTTCTATGATTGAGTGTAGTCTGGCCCAGGAGTGTGAAGGTGAACGGAAAGGCTCTGGAGCAACAAACCGCCCTTGCTGTCTCTGCCTGGCCGGTTCCCCTCTCTCCACTGGGATTCTCTGCCTCTAACCCTATTACAGGGGCTGAGTCACTGGCTTACTGGTGTTCTTCCATGCAATCCCTAGGAGGGGTGCGTTACTTGAGTGGGTTGAGTCACTGACGTGATCTTCCTGTCTGGGTTGGCGCACCCCTTGGGTTGTGTCGTGGCGGAGATCTTTGTGGGCTATACTCGGCCTTGTCTCAGGATGGTAAGTTGGTGATTGAAGATATCCCTCAAGTGGTGTGGGGGCTGTGCTTTGGCAAAGTGAGTGGGGTTATATCCTGCCTGTTTGGCCCTGTCCGGGGGTATCATTGAATGGGGCCACAGTGTCTCCTGACCTCTCCCCTCTCCTGTCTCAGCCTCCAGTATTTATGCTGCAGTAGTTTATGTGTCGGAGGGCTAGGGTCAGTCTGTTAAATCTGGAGTATTTCTCCTGTCTTATCTGGTGTCCTGTGTGAATTTAAGTATGCTCTCTCTAATTCTCTCTAATTCTCTCTTTCTCTCTCTCTCTCGGAGGACCTAAGCCCTAGGACCATGCCTCAGGACTACCTGGCATGATGACTCCTTGCTGTCCCCAGTCCACCTGGCCGTGCTGCTGCTCCAGTTTCAACTGTTCTGCCTGTGGCTATGGAACCCTGACCTGTTCACCGGACGTGCTACCTGTCCCAGACCTGCTGTTTTCAACTCTCTAGAGACAGCAGGAGTGGTAGATATACTCTCAATGATCGGCTATGAAAAGCCAACTGACATTTACTCTTGAGGTGCTGACTTGTTGCACTCTTGACAACTACTGTGATTATTATTATTTGACCATGCTGGTCATTTATGAACATTTGAACATCTTGGCCATGTTCTGTTATAATCTCCACCCGGCACAGCCAGAAGAGGACTGGCCACCCCTCATAGCCTGGTTCCTCTCTAGGTTTCTTCCTAGGTTTTGGCCTTTCTAGGGAGTTTTTCCTAGCCACCGTGCTTCTACACCTGCATTACTTGCTGTTTGGGGTTTTAGGCTAGGTTTCTGTACAGAACTTTGAGATATCAGTTGATGTAAGAAGGGCTATATAAATAAATTTGATTTGATTTGATCAAGTCTCTGGTTGCCTAAGCAACACCCCCCACAATGCAGCAGCAGCACACATAAAAATAGAATGAATAGAACGGGTTTGGAACCTCTAACCCTGGCAATTTGACTGATAGATACTTGCACCATGGCATTGCTCTCTCTCGCTCTGCTGTGTGTATTTTGCTGAAGCTCATTGCCTAGAACTGAAATTACAGCACAGATTCCAGAAAAACTGTGGCTTTCAATCTAGGGTTTTTGTGGTTAATTGAGGTAAAACAGTCATTCTGCTCATAGATTATGCATGTATGAACTACACATTGATAGTCTGAGTACCAGTCTCTTTTACTAACATTCCACCCCTTATCACTCCTTGTCATTGTCAAATAGACTGGCGAACTCAGTGTTCAATATGCACTGGATAGAGGGCGGAATTGCTCATTGGTTGTGGGAAATAGCATACATATTTTCCATGACAACATCTGGAGCCTCGAAAACAGAATTAGAATTAATAAAAAAGTCAAAAACAAACATTTAGCTGTTAGCGAGGCAAGTTGTTGCATTTTGAGATTTAGACGTTTTGTGGTTGGAATTGCAGTATGTATTTAGCTTGGAGAATGTAGACATGCGCTAACAACTTTGACAGATTGGTTTCGTTTGGACAAACAAAAAATGGTTACTTAGCAACTGGATACCAATGTGTTCTGTTGAGTTCCAATATTTGCATAATCGTTGTGATTGGAGGATAGTTGTGAGGATGATCGAATCAGGATCAAACCTTCTGTTCTCCTCAAGCTAATTAATTATAGAATGTTCATATTTGAAGATGGTAGAATGGCCAGTCTCTTTGGTACATGACATGGAGTATAGTGAGTGGATAAGCTAAAGATACATGTATCCAGGCTAACACATTGACACATCCAGCCCTAGGTGGGAGGTTTAAAAAATTCTTAGTGGTGGCCAAAGTTCCCGGAGCATGTCTTTAACATCATGAATATTCTACATTCATCATGAATATTCTACATCAGAATGAATATTCCACATTACCATGGAAATTATTGTATCACAATACCAGAAAGCCATTGCAAGTGTACCCATGAATTTACCAGTCAAATGTCCAGGGTTAGAGGCTCCAAGCATGTTCTTTTCATTCTATTTCTATGTGTACTGTGGCTGCATTGTGCGGACTAGTTTCAACAGTGTTGGGTAAGCTACTCTGAAAATATAGTTTACCAAGTTACCAATTACTTCACACTGGATGAAGTATATATACAATAAAGCTTAACCTAAGAAACACATAGTTTACTTAACTAAAGTAACTTTGAAAAAGTAGTTTACTACATCCAAACTACTTCATGAAAAATGATCATATCTAAAATTGAGATGTCATAGACTACAAATTGCAAGAACAGATCACTCTGGAATCAGATGTTAACAGAATGTGTAATTCATCCTATTAACTTCTTATGGGCAGGTGGGACAGTAGCGTGGGCAGGTGGGACAATGGGCAGGTGGGACAATGCATCCCATAACATTTTAACATGGAAATAGCTGTACTATCATTCAGCCTAAGGTAGTAGCCAAAGTGTGGTGTTCAATCTACGCCTACAGTACATTCCATTAGACTTCTGAAAAAAACATGCAGGGCCTGACATTAACATGCTTATCCACTTGTCCTTCAGACAAGAAGGTGACTGAAAGTGTTGTTGTGTTGTTTGATGCAAGAAACCACTTTACAAAATAAAATGCATTATTATTTCCATACCATTATTACAGAGAATCAGACAAATTATGCTACCCTCTGCCTATTGGCTACTTAGTTTATTCAAGCCTGTCATAAAATACAGCACTGTCCCTTTAAGACAAAAAAAGCTATTTAACCAACTTGCTTTTCAAAGATGTCTAGAAATGTACACGTTTTGTGCTCTTGTAGGAAGCAATCACTCCCCCATTGCTGACTACAAATGATCTATAACTGGGCTAATAACTCTAACTAGCAAAGGATATGAACAAATGTGTACACGTGGCTACATGCAGCTCTCACTTTGATCAAAACAAGCGCATCTACTCATGACTGCTAATGCTGTAAACACAGTCCAGTTCAAAATGAATGACACAGATCCATATACAGTATGGCAATGTTCAAATTCCATATAGGACTACTGCAGCTCTGATTGGTTATGTTGCACCGGTTTGTGTAGAGTAAGGCCTGAGTTGTGCATGTTAATAAAATATAGAATCCTACTCCCATGCGTTCTACCTACAACATCTCTTGCATAGTTTTGCACGCTTCCTTTTGTTTGAGTATGTTGCATTGAAAGTGGATAATATTGTGGTGATTCGATCACAATTCCCACAGTAAAGGGAAACGTTGATAGTGTTAAGGTGGAAAACTCTAAAAAGTTGAGTGAAGTTCAATCTCATGTTTCTCTACGCAGGTTGATATTACTTCTGTGCAGCAGCTGTGCTACTGCACAGCATAGAGGGAACGTTGTTAGGGAGTGTATACATTTCTTTTAACTTTTTCATACTGGTACCACTTGAGAGTCAACCCCACAACCCTGGTGTTGTAAGACCCATGCTTTACCAACTGAGCCACAGGAATAGCCACAACCTAGACTGGTTGGTAAACCACAACCTAGCCTCGCCGAGAAACAGACTTCCCTATTATGGTAACCTGATGAAGTCTATGGCCAAAAGTAGCTATAGGGGTGGAGACCCGGGTTAAATCAGTGACTCTCACAACACATCAACTCAATCAAAGGCTTTGCTTGGGCAGAGTTTAACATGCAGGAGGGTTCTTGAAATGTAACATCCAATAAAAATGTAGTTGCTGGAAGTCAGCAGGCCAACGAGCGAGTTCGTTTTGCATGACCCGATTCCCCAAATAAGAAGTTTGTACATTTAGACCATTCCATTGGTTGTTAAGTGAAATCTCCACCCACGTGGGGCACCGGGCCATGCAAAACGTTTAGTATAATCCAAAATTCTCTGGACCTCCAAAGGAGGCGTGACAACAATGTTTTTGGAGGTATGGCAACGTGAGACTAACAACAACCTGAGTCTCAATGGAATGGACAGGTTTGCCTGCTTCATTTTCATTATGAAGTTATGGGAAGTTTGTAAATATAATTTTGTTAATATTGCCAGTTGCACCTGTAGACCACCACCTTCAAAAGTAAATTAAAGCACAACTTCTGCACCGGATCCTGCCTGTCTCCTGCAACATTTCTGCTCTTACAAGTGTTACAAGGTCCCCATATCACAGCGCGAATAAAGGTAAGGAGGTGACCAAATGAATACAGGTGGTGCTACATTTTCCTGTTTGCTGATTTTATAATGTAAGCATGTGCTGAACCTACAGGTCTTTCCCAATAGGAATCTGGGGCAGCTGTGTGTGTACTATTTGTGTCAGCAGGCAAGCTGTATGTGTTCTCCCTCTGTGCTTTGTGACCATTGTCGGACTGATCATCTCACTTTAGCTTCGCATACACACACACACACACACACACACACACACACACACACACACACACACACACACACACACACACACACACACACACACACACACACACACACACACACACACCCACACACACACACACACACCAACACACAAACAAACAAAGAAACATGTCCCAGATCTCTATAGTGTCCCCACCCAGCCCTATAGGTTCAGACTGACCCCATAACGTCAGTGTTGGGGTATATTTGATGCGCCCCCCTGCTGCCTCCTGTCCTGCCCTGCCATGCTTAAGAGCTTATGTTCTGAGAACATGGCAACCATGTTCTGTGTATGTTTGGTGGGACAATGATGGAATATTTTCCTAACCGTCCAAAAACTTGACACATGAATGTTCTTACATTGTCCCATGAAACATTTTTAGAACATTAATATTGGATATTCTGAGAACATGGTAACCACGTTCTGGGTATGTTCTGTTTTCCTAACTCTAATGCTATAACATACTAAAAAGGTTCTTAGAAGATTTTTGCTAACATAGATAGAATGTTCCGATAACTAACAGAAAACTGGACATTCAAACAGGGTAAGTTTACAAAAACGTTCTCTCTCCCTAGAATTCTTAGCTAGGGACATGTACTGTAAGCAGCTTTTCTCTAACTAGATGTGGCACAAATGAAGACAGACATGCCTGGGTTACTAATGAATATAAACTACCTGATTAATGTTCTAGACATGTTTCATGTGAACATTTATGTGTATCAGTTGTCAGGATGTCACCTAATGGTCCCCCCAAAAATAATAATTACACATCACCCCTTGTTACTGTTGCCAAGTCAATCAAGGTCCTGGATGGTGAACCACTGATCCATTCATAGCTCCTTGTCTGTTGGCAAGGTTTTAACATACAGTGTATTAAGCCATCACATTTTACATACTTTAACACACATGACCACATTGTGCATGTTCATTTATACAGTAATTATTATTCATCATGTCTTCACCTGGGATTTGAACTCACAACCTCTCAGTTCACGGTACTTGTCTTCCTGCTACGCCCCCAAATCTGTGTCATGTGTCAGTTAAAAACCGTCTCAACTGAAACCGTCTCAGGGAAGCTCATCTGCATGCTCGTCATCCTCACCAGGGTCTTAACCTGACTCCAGTTTGGTGTCGTAACCGAATTCAGCAGGTAGGTGCTCACCTTCGATGGCCACTGGCACGCTGGAGAAGTGTGCTCTTCATGGATGAATTCCGGTTTCATCTGTACCGGGCAGATGGCAGACAACGTGTATAGCGTCGTGTGGGCGAGCAGTTTGATGTCAAAATTGTGAACAGAGTGGCCCATGGTGGCGGTGGGGTTATGGTATGGGCAAGCATAAGCCACGGACAACGAACATCATTGCATTTTATTAATGTAAATTTGAATGCACAGAGAAACCATGACGAGATCCTAAGGCCCATTGTCATGCCAGTCACCTCATGTTTCAGCATGATAATGCATGACCCCATGTAGCAAGGATTTGTACACAATTCCTGGTAACTGAAAATGTCCCAGTTCTTCCATTGCTTGCATACTTACCAGACATGTCACCCATTGAACATGTTTGGGATGCTCTGGATCGACATGTACGTGTTCCAGTTCCCGCCAAAATCCTGGAACTTCACACAGGAGTGGGACAACGTTCCACAGGCCACAATCAACAGCCTGATCAACTCTATGCAAATGAGATGTGTTGCGCTACATGTGGCAAATGGTGGTCACACCATGTGCCTGACTGGTTTTCTGATCCACGCCCCTACCTTTCTTTTAAGGTATCTGTGACCAACAGATGCATATCTGTATTCCCAGTCATGTGAAAACAATAGAGTAGGGCCTAATGAATTTATTTTAATTGACTGATTTCCTTATATGAACTGTAACTCAGTCAAATCTTTGACATTGTTGCATGTTGCATTTATGTTTTTGTTCAGTGTATATCTACCTCTATCACTCCAGTATCCCTGCACATTGTAAATATGATATTGAAACTGACCTTGTATATAAACTCAGCAAAAAAAACAATTTCAGCAAACTTATCATGTGTAAATATTTGTGTGAACATAACAAGATTTAACAACTGAGACATAAACTGAACAAGTTCCACAAACATGTGACTAACAGAAATTGAATAATGTGTCCCTGAAAAAAGGGGGTGGGGTCAAAATCAAAAGTAACAGTCAGTATCTGGTGTGGACACCAGCTGCATTAAGTCCTGCAGTGCATCTCCTCCTCATGGACTGCACCAGATTTGACAGTTCTTGCTGTGAGATGTTACCCCACTCTTCCACCAAGGCACCTGCAAGTTCCCCGGACATTTCTGGGGGGAATGGCCCTAGCCCTCACCCTCCAATCCAACAGGTCCCAGATGTGCTCAATGGGATTGAGATCCGGGCTCTTTGCTGTCCATGGCAGAACACTGACATTCCTGTCTTGCAGGAAATCACGCACAGAACGAGCAGTATGGCTGGTGGCATTGTCATGCTGGAGGGTCATGTCAAGATGAGCCTGCAGGAAGGGTATCACATGAGGGAGGAGGATGTCTTCCCTGTAACGTACAGCGTTGAGATTGCCTGCAATGACAACAAGCTCAGTCCGATGATGCTGTGACACACCGCCCCAGACCATGACGGACCCTCCACCTCCAAATCAATCCCGCTCCAGAGTAGAGGCCTCGGTGTAACGCTTATTCCTTCGACGATAAACGCGAATCCAACCATCACCCCTGGTGAGACAACACCGCGACTCGTCAGTGAAGAGCACTTTTTGCCAGTCCTTTCTGGTCGGTGGGTTTTTGCTGAGTTTAGCTTCTTACTTTCTCGTGTTCTTCTTATTTCTTATTTTAATTTCTGTTTTTGACTTTGTTCTACCTTATGTTATTTTTATTGCTACATTGATATTGATTACTGCATTGTTGGGTTTGGTGCTTGTAAGAAAGGCATATCACTGTACTTGTGCACATGACATAAAAAACATGAAACTAAACTTGAACTTGAATATGAAGAAGAAAAAAAACATAGCTTCTTAACAGGCTACACGGCTCACTGTATGTCTCTAGGAATCGTCAGCAGCCGTTGCTCACAAATTCTCCATCAATAAATAATTTTGTGCTTAGGGATAATCTACCCCCAGAAATAAAAATCATGAAACTCCTGTCAATTTGGTGAAAGCCAATGTTCTGTCAGTGGGTAAAATACAACTTTTCACCATAATTCAACTTCTAAGTGGTCCATCTGTGAAAATCAGGAAATCGTGTAGGAACACATCATAGCTACATAATTCTAGTCACTGGAGATAGGGGATAACACCCTATCGCATTTCATAAGGCTTTTATAACAATTACCTGCAATCCAGATCGCCAAATCAGCAAATAGATGGTATGGGCATACTTGTATTGAACACATCCATTCGTTTATTTGAGATTTGCTCAATCTAAACAGTGTACCAAATTATTCAACTCCATTTTACCTTTAAGTACCATGTATCAATGCACCCTGTCTCTGTGGGAAACAGATATATTACAGAAAGGAGGAGAATGGATTATTGCCCCACACAACTGACTTTCGACCCATTGCATTCACGTTGTCATGCTGTGTCACATGGTTGCTAAGCTAATCATCACATAATTCCTTCTCAAAGTCAGGGTATGAGTCAAGAAACCTGCCTATTTTCCTCGAAACTACGTAATGTCACGATTCCAAAGATATACGATATTACAGAGAACAAGTTCATTATCCCACATCTCAGAAAATATTTGCAATGTTGTTCTTCTTGTTCACAAAACTGATGCTAATGTAAAACTGATGCCAAAAAACTGATGCCAGTTGACTCCCGTTCACTCCTTGAAGGAGAGCTCTCCTTGTCTCAGAATCACCCAGAATGCACCGCATGACTCATTGAGGACTTATGGGCAACGTACACAATAGGCGTTAACACGATTCTAAATGGAGTTTCCCTCCTCAAAACTATCTCTGTGAGAAAGCAACGTTACTCTGCTCTCACTCTGGGCAGAGATGCTGTTTACAGTTCAGTGGCAGAGAAGGAGCTGCAAGTTGAACTTGGTGAGTAAGACTCCTAAATTGAAAGTGCAGTTTGTTTGGGTGATTTTAGCTAGCTACTAGCTTCACATGCTGATATTGACTTTAGTATTATTGTGTGTAGCTACGTTTTCTAGCAAGCTAACAAGCCAGCCTAGAGAGAGAGCATTGCATTGTGGGTTTTGTAGTATACTTTAGCTGCAACAGATTTCCAAAAAACGAGTTTCTACCAACCTTGTTATAACGACGAAATGTTCACAAAAAATATTGTTTTCACATATTAGTGTTATTTACCACTATTTAATCATAGGAATTAGTGGTTTGGCCAAGATTATACCTTTAAGTGGAATGAACGACCTTGTAAAAAAAATATGCGAGCGTCCTTCTAGGCCACCTAAGCCTTAAATGATTTCACTACAGGTGGCCGAGGATGAGCCTGAACACAAAAAAAAATAAAAAATCACATCAACAGTGGGTAAAAAAATGAGGCCCATCTGAGGGCTCCGATAATTGGCAGATTACGAGTATGACAGTTCATTAATGGGTACGTTAATAGGCTCGTTAGCTGAAGGTGTCAGGAGCCCTCCCACTGTGTGTGAGAGTGTGTTGTCAGTTTGAAGGTTTTCCAACGGTCATCTATCTCTCCATCAGAAGCTCTAGGACAGGCAGGCTTTGAAGAGTTGCTTCCCACAGAGAGGGAGAGGAGTTTCATAGGCTATACGGGCTCTGTGAAGTCCCCAATCTCTCTCCCCTGTGGAGGTCATGGTAGGCAAGGTACATTGCTGTCACAACTTCCGCCGAAGTCGGTCCCTCTCCTTGTTCGGGCGACGTTCGGCGGTTGACGTCACCGGCCTTCTAGCCATCGCCGATCAACTTTTCATTTTCCATTTGTTTTGTCTTTGTCTTACACACCTGGTTTCAATCCCCCAATTACTTGTTGATTATTTAACCCTCTGTTCCCCCATGTTTGTTTGTGAGTGATTGTTTATTGTATTGCGGTCCGTATTTGTGGCCTTGGAATTATTGACGTGTATTGTATTATAATTGAGTAAAATTGCGACTTTACTCATATCTGCTGTCCTGCGCCTGAATCTTCTACACCAGCTACACACAGACGCATTACAATTGCCTTCAGAAAGTATTCACACCCCATAACTTTTTTCAAATGTTGTTGTTTTACAAAATGTTATTAAAATGGATCTACACAAAATACTTTGTAATATGCAAGAAAAATGCAAACATGTTTTTTAAATTAATGGGAAAAACTCTAATATAGCATGAATAGATAAGTATTCAACCCTCTGAGTCAATATACGTTAGAATCACCTTCGGCAGCGATTACAGCTGTGAGTCTTTCTGGGTAAGTCTCTCAGAGCTTTTCACACCTGGAATGTACAATATTTGCCCATTATTCTTTTCAAAATTCTTCAAGCTCTGTCAAATTGGTTGATGATCATTGCAAGACAACAATTTTCAAGTCTTGCAAAAGATTTTCAAGCCGATGTAAGTCAAAACTGTAACTCTGCCACTCAAGACAGTCATGAAGAGGGCATGATAAAACCTAAAACAAAACCATCTTCTTGGTAAGCAACTCCAGTGTACATTTGGCCTTGTGTTTTAGGTTATTGTCCTGCTGAAAGGTGAATTCATCTTCCAGTGTCTGGCGGAAAGCAGACTGATCCAGGTTTTTCTCTAGGATATTGCCTGAGCTTATTAATTATTTTTTAATCCTGAAAAACTCCCCAGTCCTTAATGATTACAAGCATACCCATAACAAGATGCAGCCGCTGCTATGCTTGAACATATGAAGACTGGTACTCAGTAATGTGTTGTATTGGATTTGCCCCAAACATAACACTTTGTATTCAGGAAAAAAGGGAATTGCTTTGCCACATATATCACTTTAGTGCCTTGTTGCAAACAGGATGCATGTTTTGGAATATTTGTATTTTAGACAGGGTTCCTTCTTTTCACTCTGTCCATTAGGTTATTATTGTGGAGTAACTACAATGTTGTTGATCCATCCTCAGTTTTGTCCCATCACAGCCATTAAACTCTGTAACTGTTATAAAGTCACTATTGGCCTCATGGTGAAATCCCTGAGCAGCTTCCTTGTTCTACGGAATTAATAACTTCACCATGCTCAAAGGGATATTCAATGTCTGCTTTTTTTACCCATCTACATATAGGTGCCTTTCTTTGCGAGGAATTAGAAAACTTCCCTTGTCTTTGTGGGTGAATCTGTGTTTGAAATTCATTCATTCAAAAATCATGTTAAACACTATTAATGCAGATGGTCCACTTTAGCTTTTATATTTACATTTTTATTCGTTTTTTTTTTTTTTTTAGGGGTGGATCAGTTTAATATTGCGTAAAGAATATTGCTTCCATCAATGTAATTGTCTGCATCATTTCCAATCCCCCATATATTTTTTGGGTAAATATATATATCCATACACGCATGCATACATATACACATATATACATACACATACCTATATAAACATACATACTTTTTAAAAGAATATACCTTTATTATTATTCCCCGCAAACCCTACCACCGATCCCCCAATTGGAGTACACTAATAAACACTTCGGCTTTACCTTCAATTTATTTATCTTATACACATTTTACAGACACAGTCTGTTTTACAATAGTTCTATTTTGTTTGTTTTTAGTCCTTCCTTTATTTCTGATGTCCATCCAGTTCGATTTCTATTTGTAAGTGTGTTATTTCACAAAAGTTCTGAACCTATATACATTTTACAGACCCCGTATGTTTTACATTGTTTATCTTGTTATTAGTCCCACCCTTCAGCTCCATTCAACCCCTCTCATCTATCTCATTATCCATTTCGGATTTCTATTTGCCATATATTTTTCAACTGTGCTGTGATGCTTCACAAAACAATTGAAGCTTTCTATTCTCATAGCTTCTACATTATAATATTAAAATATTATTGATTGACTGACTATGGCTTTTCAAATCACCTAGTGTTGCTATCTGCAGCGTTAGTTCTAGGCAAATGTTGCAATTCTTCAGCCATTCCTGGACCTGTGACCAAAAACGAGCTACATATGGACAATACCAAAATAAATGATCTAATGACTCTGCCTCCTCACAGCAGAATCTGCAGAGCTGGGAAGATTGTATCCCCCATATATATAACATTCTATTAGTTGCAAGAAATTTGTATAGTAATTTAAATTGAATTTTTTTGAATCCGTTGTTTTGCGTATCAATTCATAAACCATGTGCCATGGGATGGGTACATCGAAAATCTCTTCCCAACTATTTTGCAATTTATATGGCACAGCTGTCAGTTTTTTGGTCCTTAAATGAAATTGGTATATGTTTTTATTTATCACACTTTTCTTTAACCATTTATGTTCTTTAATACAGGGCCGACATACAAGTTCCTTACTTTTTTCCCCTTCTACTTGCCTCTTCCATTTTTGTGGTAATGCTGCAATTAATTGAATGTACTTTTGGGTAGAGCAGACATTTCCAAATGTCTGTGTTAGCTGCATGTGTGACATCACTCCACCAGTCCTATTTATAATATCATTCACTAAAATTATACCTTTTTTAAAAATTTCTTCGAAAACAGTTTTTTTTAATCAATTACTATATTTGAATTTAACCACAATATTTGTTGTATTATTTGTTCCGTCTTTTCAGGTGGATTAAACTGAAATTGCAACCAACTTTCTAAAGCTTGTTTAAAAAATAAAGATATTTTGGAGATTATTTCCTTTTCAAACAACCGAAAGTGGGCAGGTGTAATCTGAATAAATGGAAAAAGGCCCTTCTTGAACATAGGATGAGACATTCGTACCAATTTACTAGAAAACCAGTTTGGATTTAAGTATAACTTTGGTATGACTGATGCCTTTAGTGAGAGGTCTAATGCTTTAATATTTAATAATTTCTGCCCTCCGAATTCATATTAGTTATATAAATAGGCCCTTTTAATTTTATCTGGCTTGCCATTCCAAATAAAACTGAATATTTTTTGTTCATATAATTTAAAAAGCAGGTCACTAGGTGTAGGCAAAACCATAAGCAAATAGGTAAACTGTGATATGACTAAAGAGTTAATCAGGGTGATTTTTCCACAAATAGACAGGTATTTTCCTTTCCATGGTAGCAAGATCTTATCTATTTTTTCTAACTTTCTATAAAAATGTATTGGAGTGAGATCATTTCTTTCTTTTGGGATTTGTATACCGAGTATGTCCACATCTCTGTCAGACCATTTAATTGGTGAACTACATGGTAATGTAAAATTTGCATTTTTTAGTGATCCAATACGTAATATCACTTATCATAATTTGGTTTTAATCCAGAGAGGATAGCAAAAGTATCTAGATCCTCTATGAGGCTGTGGAGAGACTCTAATTGTGGTTTTAAAAGAAAACATGAATCATCAGTGTACAATGACACCTTAGTTTTTAAACCACGGATTTCTAAACCCTTAATATTATTGTTTGATCTAATCTTAACAGCTAACATTTCGATGGCAATAATAAATAGATATGCCGATAGTGGACAACCTTGTTTTACTCCTCTAGATAGTTTAAAACTTTCTGAGATGTAGCCATTATTTACTATTTTACACCTAGGGTTACTATACATAACTTTAACCCATTTTATAAGAGATTCCCCAAAATTTAAATATTCTAGGTATTTATATATAAACTCCAGTAGTACTTTATCAAAAGCCTTTTCAAAATCAGCTATGAAAACCACGCCTGGTGTCCGTGATATTTCATAGTATTCTATTGTTTCCAGTACTTGTCTTATATTATCTCCAATGTATTGTCCATGTAAAAAACCTGTCTGATTAGGATGAATAATATCTGACAATACTTTTTTAATTCTATGCGCCAAGCATTTTGCTAGGATTTTTGCATCACAACACTGTCTCCAATTTTTTAAATGGACTGGATCTTTATAGATACCACTTGTATAATAATGAGTAATAATGATATCAGGCCTTGTTGCGTGTCTGATAATCTACCATTTATATAGGAGTGGTTAAAACATGCTAATAATGGTCCTTTGAGTATATAAAAAAAAGTTTTGTATACTTCCACTAGTATGCCATCCAGCCCTGGAGTTTTCCCATCCTTAAAGGCCCCAATTGCATCAAGCAGTTCCTCCTCTGTAATTTGGCCTTCACATTAGTCTTTCTGTACAGATGTTCATTTTACATTATTATTTGAAAAAAAATCCATACAATTAGTTTCAGTTAGTGGAGACGGAGGAGCCTGAAATGAAAACATATTCTTAAAGTACTTTACTTCCTCTTTCAAAATATCATTTGGTGAATCATGCGTGACTCCATCATTTGTAACAAGTTTTAATAAAAAAAATTTGGTAGCATTTCTATATTGAAGATTGAAAAAAAAATGTGTGCATTTTTCCCCATATTCCATCCAGTTCGCTTTATTTTTTATAATATATTACACTGGATCTTTCTTGAATAAGTTCCTCCATTTCTTTCTGTTTTTCCTCTAACTTATTCTGTGCTTCTATGGTACCGTTTTTATTGCAATCTAACTGTACTGTTAGTCCTTCAATTTCCTTTGTTAATATGGACTCTTTTGATCTAAATTGCTTTTCTTTTATAGATGAGTACTGAATTGCATGGCCTCTAAAGGCACACTTAAAGTGTCCCATACAATAAGGGGATCTGCTGTACCTATGTTATGTCTGAAAAAGTCAGTTATAAATTCTTCTGTCCTAGTTCTAAACAATTTATCATCTAGTAGGCTTTGATTAAATTTCCAATATCCTCGCCCACGTGGAAATTCTGTAAGAGTAATATATATGCCAATTATGTGATGATCCGACCATATTCTGTCCCCTATCAACACTTTTAAACTTTTGCTGCCAGAGAGAATGGCATAAGAAAGTAGTCAAGACGACTAGCTTGATTAAGCCTCCGCCATGTATATCTCACTAGGTCAGGGTATTTAAGTCTCCATATATCCACTAATTCCAATATATCCATGACATTCATGATTTCCTTAAATGCCTGAGGGTGATAGTTTGTAGTGTGATTTCTTTTCCGGTCCATAGAGGTATTTAAGACCGTATTAAAATCTCCCACCATAATAATAGAGTCTAGTGTTGCTTGTAGAGTTGATAAATTCTTATATATATTTTCAAAGAAGCTTGGATCATCATTATTCGGACCATATAGGTTAATAAGCCATATCTGTTTATTGTCCAATAACATATTTAAAATAATCCATCTACTTTGATAATCTGTTTGGACAATTTGCACATTTGGATCAAAATCACTGTTAATTAAAACCATCACCCCTTTTGAATTTCTTTGACCCATGGGAGAAATATATTTCACCCCCCCAGTTCTTTTTCCACAAAACTTCATCTAAAATTGTTGAATGGGTTTCCTGTAAACAATAGATATTATATTCCTTCTCTTTTAGCCAGGTAAATACTGATCGTCTTTTCTTGTTATCTGCTAGGCCATTACAATTGTAACTGGCTATACTTATTTCACCACTTACCATAATGAGACACAACTTTAAATTCTATTTATGAAAATATATGTTTGTAAACGTACCATTAAAAGGTAACATGATGATTGAGTGTCTATATAGCTGTACCATGATATTTGCATTGCTACTAAGTAAACCTCCAATTGGTCCCTACTATTCCACCCGCTAAAAGCCTTCCTCATCCCTAGTTGGGTTGTCATCCCAATGACCGGCAAACCACCCCCGATCCCCCGTATCCCATAGCCCTGAACAGACTGGGATCCATCCTTTGAAAAGAGCACACGGTGCCATTTACCGAATTGAAGTAAATCAATTGCCAAATGTATTTCCATCGCCCTCACCTCGATTTGTATTATATATAGCTGTGGATCATCCTCTATTGTTCCTAACATATTTTACTCCTTCGCAACAGTTGTGGGATACACACATACACCCACACACACTCAACCCTTTCCCCCCACACAACCATAAGCTCACATTCTCAACAGTTGCATCATCCCAGAGCACAACTCAAGAAAGGTCTTGATTTACAAATGCGCTTACAGTTGCAGCTGCATTAGAAGGCCTGCAAGACCATGCAGAAATTGAGAGATTTTATTAACCATTGTCACATCCCAGATGATGGAGGTCAAATATACACCTTTCCCCTGAAACACCCACAATATGGTCACCCGTATTGACCGTATTCCCAAGCATCTCCATGCAGTCAGACTTTTGATTTTGTGCCACCAGGGTCACAATAATATACCCCCTCTCTGAATGTCCGAGTGTGACCCCCTCCCCATGGGTTACTGCAGCTAGTGTTGCCAGCACTGCCACTGCCTGGGTCGGGGCACCCCACCAGAATCCCCACCGGCTAGGTACAAGGTCGTCAAGGTTCTCATTAGCAGCTTTGAGAATTTCCTTGTGTAGTATGCTCTCCCTTTAGGGGGCTTTGGCTTTGCAGGACCAACCCTGCCAAGCAGGCTCAGAAGCTTGAGGGGGCAGTGCTGCTCTTGATCTCTGATCGCATTTTGGCTGCATAGAGACTGCTTACAGCAGGCACATAAAACAGTTAGGGACTTCTCCTTAGTATCTGGGTCATTCAGGTGGGTGTCTAGGGTATAGCGTTGTGGACCGTACCATTAACCTCTACGGGCTAGGGGGCAGTATTGAGAATTTTGGAAAAAAATATGTGCCCATTTTTAACTGCCTCCTACACCAACTCAGAAGCTAGAATTTGCATATTATTGTTCAGGTTTGGATAGAAAACACTCTGAATTTTCTAAAACAGTTTGAATGGTGTCTGTAAGTATAACAAAACTCATATTGCAGGCAAAAACCTGTGAAAAATAGATAAAAAAAATGTGAATTTTGTGACTGTACTATTTAGTGTCATTGTTTTATAGATACCATAGTGAGAAAGGATTCAGTTCGCAACTCCTACGGCTTCCACTAGATGTCAACGATCTTTATAAAGTTGTTTGAAGCATCTGTGATGAATACAGACCGAATTAGAATGCTTGGAAGTTGACACGTCATCACTTCATTTTTTGCGCCTGCGCATAAATCTGAGAAGAGTGTCTTTGTCATAATCGTTTATTCTAGACACTTGATAGGTTGTGTGAAAATATTACTGATGTTTACTGATGTTTCACGTTAAAAATGGACCAAAAGATTAATGCTAAACAACGTTTGACATGTTTGAACAAACGTAAATAGATTATTTACTAGGTTTTTTTTAGCTTTTCGGCGTGACTTTACACTGCCCACCTCATTTTGTGGGAGCCTACTGAACGCTAACTATTTGGACATAAATTATGAACTTTGTCAAAAGAAACCACATTTGTTCTGGACCTGGGATCCCTGGCAGCGCCTTCTGATGGAGATAATCAAAGGTAAGGGGATATTTAGAATGTTATTATCGATATTAGATGATGCTAATGCTAACTGTATAGCTTAGCTTAGCTTATAGCTTATTGTTATTAGCATAGTACCCAGTTTATTGCAAAATGTGATTTCCCAGTAAAGTTATTTTGAGATCTGGCCATTCGGTAGCAATTACGAGATGATAATATATTATTCTTTGAATGACAATATTAAAATTTACCAATGTTTTCGAATAGTAATTCCGTGATTTGTAATGCTGGATTCACTGGGAGCATTCGAGCCGAAAAAAATTCTGAATTTCACCGCGACTGTAAATGCTGTTTTTGGATATAAATATGAACTTGATGGAACTAAAAATGCATGTATTGTATAACATAATGTCCTATGAGTGTCATCTGATGCAGATTGTCAAAGGTAAGTGCATAATTCTAGCTAGTTTTCTGTCTGTTGATGCCCTTCTTTGAATTGGATAAACATTACACACAGCTATTGTCAATGTACTCTCCTAACATAACCTAACTTTATGCATTCTCCGTAAAGCCTCTGAAAATCGGACAGCGTGGTTAGATTTAGGAGATATATCTTTCAAATGGAGGAAAATAGTTGATTATTTGAGTATTTGAAATGATTACTCTTGCAGTTTTGAATTCCCCGCCATGGTCACATGACAATGAATCCCAATACCGGGATAAGATCCTGCCCCCTGGCCTCAACACAAATTAGGATCATAAATAAATAAATAGATATAATTTATTTTAAAAATGTAGTTCCCCATGATAGGACAATAAATAAATTAAATGTATAATTTATTTTAAAACTGTTCCACCATGATAGGACAATAAATAAATAAGAAGTATAATTCATTATTATAAAAGTATATCCATCATCTGAACAACATTGAAAGCCCTCTCATACCCCGGCTCACAGCAATACATTGGTTCTGGGATATGAAACCATTTCATTACTCACTCACTCAACTTTCCCAAACATAACAAATAAAATAAAAAGATAAACACACACCCACCATCCACACATACTGTGCCTTCTGTTTACTTAGTTTTTATCTTCACCATAGCTTTTCATTTTTATTAATTTGTTAACTTTGACATTATGGGGTACTGTGTGTAGGCCAGTGACAAAAAAAATCTAAATGTAATCAATTTTAAATTCAGGCTGTAACACAACAACATTTGGAAAAAGTCAAGCGGTGTGAAAACTTTTTGAAGGCATTGTAGCAGCATCCGACAATTGGTGCCTTCAGAAAGTATTCACACCTTTGACTTTTTCCATATTTTGTTGTGTTATAGCTGAATTTCAAATAGATTAAATTCAGATTTTGTGTTACTGGCATTTTTGTGTGACATTCTTTAGAAATGTATAAAAAATAAAATCTGAAATGTCTTCAGTCAATAAGTATTCAGTCCCTTTGTTATGGGAAGCCTAAATAAGTTCAGGAGTAAAGCTTTGCTTATCAAGTCGCGTAATAAGTTGCATAAACTCACTCTGTGTGCAATAATAGTGTTTTAAATATGATTTTTGAATGACTACCTCATCTCTGTACCCCACACATACAATTATCTGTAAGGTCCCTCAGTCGAATAGTGAATTTCAAACACAAATCCAATACAGCACATTACTGAATACCAATCTCCATATTTTAAAGCATTGTGGTGGCTGCATCATGTTATGGGTATGCTTGTTATCGGCAAGGACTACAGCATATTTTTAGGATAAAAATAAATAGAATAGAGCTAAGCACAGGCAAATACCTAGAGGAAAACCTGGTTCAGTCTGCTGTCCAACTGACATTGAGAGACAAATTCACCTTTCAACAGGACAATAACCTAAAACACAAGGCCAAATATACACTGGAGTTGCTTACCAAGACGACATTGAATGTTCCTGAGTGGCCTAGCTACAGTTTTGACTTTCGGCTTGAAAATCTATGGCAAGACATGAAAATGGCTGTCTAGCAATGATCAATTTGAAGAATTATAATAATAATAATGTGCAAATATTGTACAATCCAGATGTGCAAAGCTGTTAGAGAGACTCACAGTGGTAATTGCTGGCAAAGGTGATTTTAACATGTATTGAATACCTCAGTGTGAATACCTATGCAAATGATGTGGAAAATGTGGAATAAGTCAAGGGGTATGAATACTTTCTGAAGGCACTTTACAGGAATCTGCTCAATCTCACACACAAACAAACATACACTCTTGCTGCCTCTTATCTTATTCTGTCTCTCAGACACACATACACAACACACTCACACATGCACGCTCACACACACACACACAAGTACACGCACGCATGCACACAGGGAACATGCGAAAGCCCATGTTGTATCTGTCCTGCTGACTAGGAGGTTTGGCTCCCCACCACAGATGAGGAGATGAATCCTCTACAGCTTTAGAGACTAGCGGCCCTTTAACAGACCTTTTAAGGGATCAGCCAATTTACAGACAATATCGTACTGTCCAAGCAGGTTTGTTTTCTCCTTGTTTTGTTTTCTGGCAATAGCACTAATCAAATTAGATGTCCACAAGCAATCAAGATGATGTCAGATGATGTCAGATGTCAGTCACGGTGAGAGCAGACACCGGAGCAGAGGTGGTTGTTAGAGTTTGAACACAGATGGGTTCGATGTGTTGCCTTGATAGCATATAGTGACCACTCCATGGCCTAGGACTGTGGGTAGGCAGTTTTTTACTGGCCCTGTACAGCCACATAGTGGGTGACTGTGTGGGTGTGTGTATGTATGCACGCTCGCAAGAGTGTGTGTGTGTGTGTGTGTGTGTGTGTGTGTGTGTGTGTGTGTGTGTGTGTGTGTGTGTGTGTGTGTGTGTGTGTGTGTGTGTATGTGAGAGAGAGAGAGAGAGGTGAGGTCCTCTCTCCTGCAATTCCAAAAATACTCCATTGTCGGATGTCACATCTAGGCTCAAACCAATCACACACTGTAGATTCAACAACCAATCATATAGATTCATGGAACGTGACATGTCCAGGTGACGACTGTGATAAAGAATGTCACACCTCACTTCCCAGAGAGAGTTACATCTCCTTGACCTCACAGAATGACACCACACCCCAGCACAGCTAATTCTTACAGCACAGATTCGGTTTAAACAACTCCCCATACAAAAATGACTTCAGACAATAGATTAATGCAGTCAAGCAGGACATCCAAAAAGGGATTACCTGATTTCTACTTTTCCGAAATGATACTACACCCCAGTACTGCTTTAGATTATCTTGTAGGCTCATAAACATTTTTAAACAATTATCACTTTTGGTGGCTTGACAATAGATCGGTGCAATCTGCATATCTAAACGTGGATTCTAATAATAAGGAGCAATCTGAAGACAAGTCTCTCCATTATATAGATTGATATCATAAGCAAATGTGCCTTTTCATAGGGAGGAAATTGCTGGTAGAGAACCCTTCTAATCCCTACAGTAATGTAATGAACTATACACACACACAAACACAAGCACACAGGTCAGGTACACACACTCTTTCTCTCTGTCTCTCTCTCTCACACACTCATGCACGCACGCACACACACACACACACTTAATTTTCCCTCCAAGACTCTGATCAGACGATTCATGTGCTCTGAGTAATTAAAAAGCTAATGGGTTCCTCTAGCCCTGGAAGTGCAAGTGAAGAGATCTCTGATTGTGTTTGCTTTGTTCAAGTGAACAAAGGCTCCGGGCTAATCTCAATTGGAGAGCTCTGGCTATTTCACACACAGTGAGAGACTTCTGGCTTTAGGAGGTGAGGAAGACAGAGCGGAGTGATGATTGTTGGGAGATAAGCGTCTGTTGCCTCAGGCTGTATACAATATGCACACCCCTTCCCTCCCTACCACACACACACAAACACAGGTCCTCAAACAATCCCTCTCTGTGAGTGTAGTACCGACTGTGTGCGTCATCCAGTCACAGATGGGACCTTGCTGGCAGTACAGTATACTTGCCATTCCACTGTTTTGTTGTCTGGGAAACTCTTTCCTCATCTTCACTTCCAATACAGTGCTTCTCCAATGGACAATGTTATAAATTCCAAAACATCATGGATTGTCTCAAAGCTCAATCTCCAAATGGTCAAATCTGACAGAAGTGAATTATGTAAAGTGCATGTATGCGAGTGTATAACAGTATGTGTATCTCTGTGTCTGTGTCTGTGTTGAGTGTATAAAAGAGCTTTGCACATCAGAACCCAGGCATGTAGTCAAGGAGCTTGTTGCAATACTCATGATACCGTGAGTGTGTGTCTATGCATGTGTGTGTGTGCGTGCGTGTCTGTGTTTACACTCAACACACCACATCTTTACACAATTACAGTTGCGTTCTGTTTCTCCTCCTGTAGCGTCAGAGCTATTCAAACCAGCTGCCTGCCATCCATCCCTACTTTGCCTCAGACTTAAAGAGTTCAGCACTCTTACCAAGGTTAAAGGTCCAGGTTTAAATCAACAGAGACCATAATAGAGTCGTGGCTGGTTCATTGGATGAGGATGGATGTAGAGGCCAATAGAGAGGCATAGCAGGACTCACCCAATCTCATCAATCACCTGCTCAATGAGGACATTTATGGGACTTGTATATATAACAGGCGGGGATATGGGATGGACCTCACAGTCAACAAACCCCCACCCCTCTCAGGAATTACTGGTGCGAGGTACAAGACCACTACTCTCCCCATCAAGGGTTGGTGTGAAAGGGGGGAAAAAGAGAGGAGATGGAGGCAGAGAGGAGAGGATAAACCCTTTTCTCACCTCATCTACAGTGCATTCGAAAAGTATTCAGACCCCTTGAATTTTCCACATTTTGTTACGTTACAGCCTTATTCTAAAATGTATTAAATTGTTTTTTCCCCTCATCAATCTACACACAATACCCCATAATGACAAAGCAAAAACAGGTTTTTAGAAATGAGTGCAAATTTATAAAAAATACAAAAACTGAAATATAACATTTATATAAGTATTCAGATTTTTTACTCAGTACTTTGTTGAATCACCTTGGGCAGAGATTACAGCCTTGAGTCTTGTTGGGTATGACACTACTAGCTTGACACACCTGTATTCTGAGATTTTCTCTCATTCTTCTCTGCAGATCCTCTCAAGCTCTGTCAAGTAGGATAGGAGCATCGCTGCAAAGCTATTTTCAGGTCTCTCCAAAGCCGTTAGATCGGTACAAGTCCAGGCTTTGGCTGGGCCACTCAAAGACATTCAGAGACTTGTCCCATAGCCCCTCCTGCGTTGTTTTGGCTGTGTGCTTAGGGTCGTTGTCCTGTTGGAAGGTGAACATTGGCCCCCAGTCTGAGGTTCTGAGCACTCTGAAGCAGGTTTTTATCAAGGATCTCTCGGTACTTTGCTCCACTCAGCTTTCCCTCAATCCTAACTAGTCTCCCAATCCCTGTCGCTGACAAACATCCCCACAGCATGATGCTGTCACCACCATGCTTCACCGTAGGGATGGTGCCAGATTTCCTCCAGAAGTGATGCTTGACTTTTAGGCCAAAGAGTTCAATCTTGGTTTCATCAGACCAGATAATGTTGTTTCTCATGGTCTGAGAGTCCTTTAGGTGCCTTTTGCAAACTCCAAGCGGGCTGTCATGTGCTTTTTACTGAGGAGTGGCTTCTGTCTAGCCACTCTACCACAAAGGCCTGATTGGTGGAGTGCTGCAGAGATGGTTGTCCTTCTGGAAGGTTCTCCCATCTCCACAGAGGAACTCTGGAGCTCTGACAGAGTGACCATTGGGTTCTTGGTCACCTCCCTGACCAAGGCCCTTCTCGTCCGATTGCTCAGTTTGGCTGGGCGGACAGAAATAGGAATAGTCTTGGGGGTTTCAAACTTCTTCCATTTAAGAATGATGAAGGCCACTGTGTTCTTGGGAACCTTCAATGCTGCAGAAATGTTTTCTCCAGATCTGAGCCTCGACACATTCCTGTCTCGGAGCTTTATGGACAATTCCTTCGACCTCATGGCTTGTTTTTTGCTCTGACATGCACTGTCAACAGGTGTGTGCCTTTCCAAATAATGTTCAATCATCTGAATTTATCACAGGTGGGCTACAATCAAGTTGTAGAAACATCTCAAGGATGATCAATGGAAACAGGATTCCCCTGAACTCAATTTCAAGTCCCTTAGCAAAGGGTCCGAATACTTATGTAAATAAGGTATTTCTGTTTTTTATTTGTAAAAATATCTAAAAACCTGTTTTCGCTTTGTCATTATGGGGAATTGTGTGTAGATTGATGAGGAAAAATATTTTTGATCAATTTTAGAATAAGGCTGCAATGTAACAAAATATTTAAAATGTCAAGGGGTCTGAATACTTTACAAATGCACTGTAAGTCTTCAGCTACAGAACGCTATCCCCCACCTCCTATCCATTTCTCCTCCTGTCCTCCTGTCCTCCCTCTATTATTTTCCAGGTCCTATGGGTTCCCAGAATACATGTAAAGTCTAAATCTGGGTGGGGGTGATGAATTAGGCACAGTGTATTTGGGGAGCTGGGAGCAGAATAGTTCAGTGTTTAATCACAGCCAGAGCTAATACTGTACTGCAGAGCATGAATAGACTCAACAGACTGTGTGTGTGTGTGTGTGTGTGTGTGCATGCGTGTTACTCCCACTTCAAATCAGTCCAATTCCCTGACTTCAACCAAACAGAGTCAATTGCTGTTTGCAAGCAAAGAAACCAACACAGTTTCCCCACACACACTTTTACAAACCAACTCCCATAAGTATTCATTATCCATATCAGGGACCAAATTAGTAATAATCTGGGACTTCCATAGAATCAACAGGTTTCTTATAATAATGACATTGGAGCTGACTGGACATAATCAGATAGGGTGGACATGTATGCTTAAGAGAGATATAAAAATAGTGTGGGTGCATGTGTGTGTGTGTGTGTGTGTGTGTAAATGTGTGTATGTGAGTGTGCATCTGTGAGAAAGCAAGAGAAGGGGAGGGCACTGGGCAAAAATATTTTAGGTATCTCAATTTGTTCTGGCAATTCTCACATAGAAACTTAATTCGGAGGAAGGATGTTTGACATGCAATTTTTATCTTACAAATCATGATGAAAGTGTCCATTTAATGCCCTTTTTAGACCTATACATGCCTGCTGTACAACAACACTGATTCCCTCCATTCTACCGGCTAATGTACAATCCCTTGATAATAAAATGGATGACCTCCAATTGCGGATTACCAACCGGATTCTCGGAACTGCAAAATTCTTTGCTTTTCAGAAACATGGCTCTTGGACAATATACCCCCCCACGACTGTCCAACTCGATGGATTCTTCATTCACCGGGCGGACAAAACAGTGAAGTCAGGGAAATCAATGGGGGGAGGTGTTTGCCTCTTCATCAACTCCAACTAGTTTGCTAATTCCAGCGTGGTGGAAGTGTCGACCTACTGTTCACCCGTCTTGGAATACCTGATGGTCAAATGCCTACCCTTCTACCTCCCGAGGGAGTTTTCAGCTATTATCGTGATTCGGCGTCACTAAGACACGTGATGCCCAACTTCCATCAACACCTCCAATGCCACTAGGGGTGATAAAGTCCTAGATCACTCCTATTCTACCCACAAGCAAGCATATAAGGTCCTCCCTCGTCCCCAATAAAAAGCCCTGGATTAACACCGAGGTTGGCGCTAAACTGAAGAACAGGGCTACCGCACACAGAGCTATCGTAGACAACCCTGATGCTACGGCTGCAGACAGGAATAAGTACAATAAGGCCCGCCATGACCTCCGCAGAGTCATCAAACGAGAAAAAGGACAATATAGGAATAAGGTGGAATCTTATTACAGAAGCTCCGATGCCCGCCGCATGTGGCAGGTGCTACAGTCCAATCAATTTAAATTACAGGTTGTAATGCAACAAAATAGGAAAAACGCCAATGGGGATGAATACTTTTGCAAGCCATTGTAAATGTACAGTACCAGTCAAAAGTTCGGTCACAACTACTCATTCAATGGTTTTCTTTATTTTGACTACTTTCTACATTGTAGAATAATAGTGAAGACATCAAAACTTTGAAATAACACATGGAGGCCAGGTCATCTGATGCAGCACTCCATCACCCTCCTTCTTGGTTAAATAGCCCTTACACAGCCTGGAAGTATGTTTTAGGTCATTGTCCCATTGAAAAGCAAATGATAGTCCCACTAAGCGCAAACCAGATGGGATAGCGTATCGCTGCAGAAGGCTGTGGTAGCCATGCTGGTTAAGTGTGCCTTGAATACTAAATTAATCAATCACTCTACACACCCACTCACATACAAGCTGCTGCTACTCTGTTTATCTTATATTCTGTTGCCTAGTCCCCGTACCCCTATACGTATCTACCGCCATCACTCCAGTATCCCTGCACATGTAAATATGGTATTGGAACTGACTTTTTAAAATATTTCCTGTATATAGCATGCTTACTTACTTTATTGTGTATTTCATATTTCTTGTGTTTTTTTCTAGTAATACATTGTTAATGATTATTGCATTTTTGCGTTTTGAATTTGTAAGAAAGGCATTTCACTGTACTTGTGCATGTGACCTTAAAACTTGATTTAAGTCATGACGTGGGAAATCTGAAGTGGAAACTTTGGAAATCCATGTCAATGACGTGTAACTTTTTCTGACTTAGGTGTCAGTTATAGGGCTGTTCTCTACAAACATGTTAGAGAACACATGTGGCCTCATTACTTCCTGTTTACCATCTGTTGCTATTGTGGCTGCCGTCTACAATGCATTTAGACTGTTGGGAGATGTTGGAAGGGCTGACGCCAGTGAAACGGAGAGTAAGAAAATAGCTATATTATTCTGATGAGTGGGTTAAGTGAATGCGTGAAATGCCTACACAACACAACTGGAAAACTTCATCGTTTCTGAAGACACATTGTGCACGGCGGCGCTACTGTAAGAGTGTAGCTAGCTAGCTAGCAAGTAGCAGTTGCTCGCTAACAATACACGTTTGATTGGCTAGCTAGCTAAAGCTAGCATAGCTAACTGTGCAGTGAAGTAAATCCATATGAAAGAGGTTAATATATAGCTCAGTGTCTCCAAAACTTCAAGGTGTCTCTACAGTAATAAACCTAGCTGTCAAAGGGAATGTGCTTGCTGGCCAATGTGATACAAAATGCTGCCAAGCAATGTCAAAACGTGCAAACAAAACAATGTGCAAAGAGTTGGGCTATTGTAGTAGCTAGCTATATTGCTATAAAAGTATGGTCTATATTCTAGCTAGAGTCCATAACAACAAGCTATATTGGTCGTCTAGTAGCTAGCTAGCGAGGATACTTGTAAACATTACAGATAGGTCGTTCCAACTGTTGTTTAGTTAGCTAGCTAACAAGCTAGCAAAATGTTTAGTACATTAGCTACAGTAACTACCTAACCTTTATTCTTTAGATAATCAGAAAAACATCTGAATGGTAGCTAGGCTGCATAGTTACAGGAACTCTGATGCTTGAAACAACTTTGGAACCAATTATCCACTGTTGCTAATAGTTACCGGTCCAAGGAGTAGGTTAGCTAGCCTCTAGCTTTACCGGTAAAACTCCAGTATTACAGCTAAACGCTATATTTATCTTTGACCATTCAATTCCGTTGCAGAAGAGTGAGGAGGAGAGTGGATGTTCCTCCGCCTTGTCGTAGCTACTGTTAGCTGTGCTGTGCTCCATAGCGACTAGCAAAGCTACCCTGACCCTGGCTTTTATAAATCGCAGAGTCCGGGCTGTGCCAGAGACCATATACTGGGCAAAAAGGGTCCATATCTTTACATGACACATTTTTGATATTCTAGAGAATACAGAGCATTTCCATTGTATATTTTGAGTTTTGTGGATATGCACCATATCCTGACAAATTCTGAATCCAGATGTGTCTTCTAGACATATATGATATTGGGATTACTCTGCATATCACACATGGATGGACATTTCCTATGGCCAGATATGGACTCATTCAATATCCTAAGATATGGGACATCCTATTTCTCTCATCATGTTGACAAAAATGTACTATATACATCACATCTGTGTTTTCTCAGCCCATTCCAGATATGAAGCTATATTCATTTCAGATATGCTTCTCTTGGCTGAGGTCCGTATCCGGATCTTGATATGCTAAAAATAAGGACAGCGCATGCTCAGCACATGCTCGATAATTTGACAAATATGAAATCCATATTTTTCTTTCATGCACAAATCATTTTTGGAATCCCTCCAGATATCATACATGGTATTGCCAGATATTTACTCATAAGCTATTCTGAGATAGGCCTATGTGGACATCTTATTTTCTCTATATGGCGACAAATACTGACAGTAGGCCTACACAGTATATTTTCTCAGCACATACAATGCATATTCTCTTGACCGAGGTCCAAATCAGGATCTTGATATGTATTTTGATATTTAAATAAGGACAATTTCTGATGCTTATTTGAGTTTTGAGGACATGCTCAATAATTTGACAAATATTACATCTATATCATTCTTTCAGACACTAGCTATAATTTTTGTATTCCATCTGGATAAAGGCGTGCGCAAACCGCAAGCTAAAAGCACTGTAACTGTTAGCCTAGCAACAATAATCAACTTTCATTTTTGAATTTGGGCATCACAAATTAGTTTGTAAATGGTGGGTGGTCGACCTGACATCTGGAGAAACAAAGAAATGAAAAGCTGTTTAGAAAATACCTAAAAGAAGTTAACGCTAAAGTGAGTTGCTAATTTGAGATGTTTCTACAGCTATTCTTGCTAGCCGCTGTCTTTGTTAGTGGGCCAGAGGCTATACTGTATCAGAGGGCCAGCTTTTTTCTGACAGAAAGGCAGATACAGCAGACTAACAAGGTCTGTCCTTACCCAAGCCCACATCCTTCCCTCTACCATGTTTCAAAGAGAATAGCCAATTATTATATTTTGTTGTTTTGGGGATGGGGGTATGTGTATAATATCTAATTGACAGAAGAGAGACAGTGTGTGTATGTATGTGCGTGGGCATGCGTGGGCGTGCATGTGTGTGTATACGGCAAAGGCTGCTCTCTTCTTTGGTGGAGGAGATAAAGGTGTTGTTCTTATCACTGGTTGTTATATCAGTATATAAAGCATGGTGGTGGGAACCTCTAGCTACACTGGGAGAGTTGATTCAAAAGTGACAGTAGAGTGCTCTCTCTAAAATTAGCTTACATTCCCCAGTCCTAAACCTTAACCATTACGGAATGGAGAAAATGCAAAACCTTAGATCAGCGTCTCTAGGTGGCAACTTTACCCCAGTCTGTCCTTCTCTCCTGTTCAACAAAACCCACCTGGTAGGTACTGTGCCTTGCAAAAGCATTCATCACCCTTGGCGTTTTTCCTATTTTGTTGCATTACAAACTGTAATTTAAATACATTTTTTAATCTGGATTTCATGTAATGGACATACACAAAATAATCCAAATTGGTGAAGTGAAAGAATAACGTGTTTAAAAAATTTAAAAACATAGAAGTGGTGCGTGCATATATATATTCACCTCCTTTGCTATGACGCCCTTAAATAAGATCTGGTGCAACCAATTACCTTCAGAAGTCACATAATTAGTTAATAAAGTCCATCCGTGTGCAATCGAAGTGTCACATGATCTGAGTATACATAAACCTGTTCTGAAAGGCCCCAGAGTCTGCAACACCACTAAGCAAGGGCCACCACCAAGCAAGCGGCTTCATGAAGACCAAGCTCTCCAAACAGGTCAAGGACAAAGTTGCGGAGAATTACAGATCAGGGTTGGGTTATAAAAAATATTTGAAACTTTGAACATCCCACGGAGCACCACTAAATCCATTATTTAAAAAAATGAAAGAATATTGCACCACAACAAACCTGCCAAGAGCGGGCTGCACCTGAAAACTCACAGACCAGGCAAGGAGGGCATTAATCAGAGAGGCAACAAAGAGACCAAAGATAACTCTAAAAGAGCTGCAAAGCTCCACAGCGGAGATTGGAGTATCTGTCCATACGACCGCTTTAAGCCATACACTCCACAGAACTAGGGCTTTACGGAAGAGTGGCCAGAAAAAAGCCATTGCTTAAAGAAAAAAATAAGCAAACACGTTTGGTGTTCGCCAAAAGGCATGTGGGAGACTCCCCAAACATATGGAAGAAGGTACTCTGTTCAGATGAGACTAAAATTGAGCTTTTTGGCCATCAAGGAAAACGCTATGTCTGGCACAAACCCAACACCTCTCATCACCCCGAGAACACCATCCCCACAGTGAAGCATGGTGGTGGCAGCATCATGCTGTGGGGGACTGGGAAACTGGTCAGAATTGAAGGAATGGAAACTTGTTTCAGTCTTCCAGAGATTTGAGACTGGGACAGAGGTTCACCTTCTAGCAGGACAATGACCCTAAGCATACTGCTAAAGTAACACTCGAGTGGTTTAAGGGGAAACATTTAAATCTCTTGGAATGGCCTGGTTAAAGCCTAGACCTCAATCCAATTGAGAATCTGTGGTATGACTTAAAGATCGCTGTACACCAGTGGAAGCCTTCCAACTTGAAGGAGCTGGAGCAGTTTTGCCTTGAAGAATGGGCAAACATCCCAGTGGCTAGATGTGCCAAGCTTATAGAGACATACCCCAAGAGACTTGCAGCTGTAATTGCTGCAAAAGGTGGCTCTACAAAGTATTAACTTTGGGGGGTGAATAGTTATGCACGCTCAAGTCTTCTGTTTATTTGTCTTATTTCTTGTTTGCTTCACAATAAAAAATATTTTGCATCTTCAAAGTGGGCATGTTGCATAAATCAAATGATACAACCCCCCCCAAAATCAATTTTTATTCCAAGTTGTAAGACAACAAAATAGGAAAAATGCCAAAGGGGGTGAATAATTTCGCAAGCCACTGTACACTGAAATAGATTTGATGTAAATTGTACCTGTCCAGGGCCTTGTCTATCACATAACAACCTCCACTTTACTGATGAGGTAGATTGTGCATTTTAGGTTGAAGAGTGTGAGACAGAGGTAGTGAAAGAGCATAAGAGAGATAGATAAAGAAAATAAGAAGGAGAGATCATCAAAAAGGGAGTGGAAAAGACAAAAAGTAAGAGAGTGACAGAAAGTGAAAGCGAAAGACAGTGATAAAGTTTGAGAGAGATGGAGACAGAGTGAGTGATGGAGGAAAGAAGATGTAGTTTGCATCTGTGTTCTCCCAGTCAGAATGGAGCAGAGCTCTGCTCTCTGTTCAAACCGGCTGACCCAGATGCAGCTGAATTAAAGACAGCCTCAGAGAGAGAGAGAGAGAAACAACATTGTAAATACCACCAATCTGTTTATTTATCTTCCCATATTCGTACTACAACTATTTGCACATTGTTAAAACACTTTACATAGCTGATAATAAAACACTTGGAATGTCTTTTTTTTTATCTTGAAAAATATTTTTTAAACCTTTTTGGGTGAAATGTTTACTGTTAATTTCTAATCGTTTTTTGTTGATGTTGTGAAATATGTTTCTTGTCAGTTTTGTTTCCTAGTTTATTTCACTTGCTTTGTCAATGTAAACATGTTTCCCATGCCAATAAAGCCCCTTTGAATTTAATTGAGAGTGTGTGTGTGTCTGTGTGTGTGTGTGTGTGTGTGTGTGTGTGTGTGTGTGTGTGTGTGTGTGTGTGTAAAACAGGAAGTGAGAGATGAAGAAACTAGCTAAAGTGCAGGCTACCTCTCTCGTTCCCACTCTAACTCCATACATATTTCACATTCTCTGTTTTTTCAGTGTTCTCAATCATAGCAACCTCAGGGTTCATAGTCACAAAGTACTCCTTTGCTCTGTGTACTGTTTGTAAGTATTCATAGCGTCACCACACACAACCATGTTACACGATGAGATGATCAACAAACTGGAAGAGTACATTAGTGCCCAGATGACACTCCATACATCGAGTGTGTCCATTTGTATCAGTGACATCTAGGCATTGATATCCTAATAGATTACTAGAGGGGGTATGTCATTAACCTTCAAAGGTCCAAATGGGGTAAAAAAATGGCAGCCATATTGCTCAGGAAGAAATGCTAACTAGTCTGATTGGAAGGAATGGCAGTTGAGCAGTGTTTCCCAAATTCGGTCCTGGGGACCCCGCACATTTAGTTTTTTATCCTTGCACTACACATCTGATTCAAATAATGAACTCATCATTATTTGAATCAGCTTTGAACCCTTAGGGTCCCCAGGACCGAGTTTGGGAAAACGCTGCAGTAGAGATATAATCCTGATTTTACTTATTCAGAAAAATTAAAGTAAGGCATGTGGTAAATTAGCAATTGTGTAATAGAAGTATTGTCAACCTAAAATATAGTAATATAATTATAAATACAGTTTCTACATGTTTTATACAAACGTTCTGTATACAGTGCATTTGTAAAGTATTCAGACCCCTTGACTTTTTCCACAATTAGTTCTATTACAGCCTTATCTTAAAATGTATTAAATATTTTTTTCCCTCATCAATCTAAACACAATACCCCATAATGACAAAGCAAAAACTCTTTTTTTGAAATGTATGCAAATTTATAAAAAAGAAACATCTGAAATATCACATTTACATAAGTATTCAGACCCTACTCAGTACTTTGTTAAAGCACGTTTGGCAGCGATTGCAGCCTTGAGTCTTCTTGGGTATGATGCTACAAGCTTGGCACACCTGTATTTTGGGAGTTTCTCCCATTCTTCTCTGCAGATCCTCTCAAGCTCTGTCAGGTTGGAAAGGGAGCGTTGCTGTACAGCCATTTTCAGGTCTCTCAGAGATGTTCGATCGCCTTCAAGTCCGGGCTCTGGCTGGGGCACACAAGGACATTCAGAGACTTGTATCAATGCCACTCCTGCGTTGTCTTGGCTGTGTGCTTAGGGTTATTGTCCTGTTGGAAGGTGAACCTTCGCCCCAGTCTGAGGTCCTGAGTGCTCTGGAGCAGGTTTTCATCAAGGATCTCTCTGTACTTTGCTCTGTTCCTCTTTGCCTGGATCCTGACTAGTCTCCCAATCCCTGCCGCTGAAAAACATCCCCACAGCATGATGCTGCCACCACCATGCTTCACCGTAGGGATGGTGCCAGGTCTCCTCCAGATGTGATGCTTGGCATTCAGGGCAAAGAGTTCAATGTTGGTTTCATCTGACCAGAGAATCTTGTTTCTAACAGTCTGAGAGTCCAGTAGATGCCTTTTGGCAAACTCAAAGCAGGCTGTCATGTGCCTTTTACTGAGGAGTGGCTTCCGTCTGGCCACTCTACCATAAAGGCCTGATGGTGGAGTGCTGCAGAGATGGTTGTCCTTCTGGAAGGTTCTCCCATTTCCAAAAAAGGAACTCTGGAGCTCTGCCAGAGTGACCATCGGATTCTTGGTCTGACCAAAGCCCTTCTCGCCTGATTGCTCAGTTTGGCTGGGCGGCCAGCTCTAGTCTTGGTGGTTCCAAACTCCTTTCATGATGGAGGCCACTGTGTTCTTGGAGACCTTTAATGCTGCAGACATTTTTTGGTACCCTTCCCCAGATCTGTGCCACACAATCCTGTCTCAGAGCTCTAAGGACAATTCCTTCCACCTCATGGCTTGTTTCTTGCTTTGACATGCACTGTCAACTGTGGGACCTTATATAGACATGTGTGTGCCTTTCCAAATCATGTCCAATCAATTGAATTCACCATAGGTGGACTCCAATCAAGTTATAGAAACATCTCAAGGATGAACAATGGAAACAGGATGACCTGAACTCAATTTCGAGTCTCATAGCAAAGGGTCTGAATACTTATGTAAATAAGGTATTTCATTTTAGTATTATTTTTTATATATTTGCAAACATTTCTAAAAACCAATTTTTGCTTCGTCATTATGGGGTATTGTGTGTACATTAGATTGAATAGGAAAGTGTTTTATTTAATGAATTTTAGAATAACGCTGTAACGTAACAAAATGTGGAAAAAGTCAAGGGGTCTGAATACTTTCCCGAATCCACTGTAATAAAGTACAAAAATAATATTGCAATATGCAACTGTATCGATTTTCTCCCCCATCACTACCATCGTCATGTCAGTCATTGATTTTTTCTTTGACACATATAGTCACAACAAACATTCAGCTTCCCTATAAGATAAAACTTAATTCTGTATTTGGTCAGTAGCATTATGTGAAAATGATTTATTGTTTTATGATATTTCTTGCTTTGACAGTGTGTAAGGGGAATAATGAAGGAAGATGTCACCAGAATTGTCAGTTGTTGGGATAGACGGACCAAGGCTCAGTGTGGTTCGAGTTCCACATCTTTTATTAGTGAAACTTAAACAAAACAATAAACAAACAATGACCGTGAAGTAACAGAGCACACATCAGCACTCAACAAAACAATATCCCACAACCCAGGTGGGAACAACGGAGAACTTAAGTATGATCCCCAATTTGAGACAACGAACATCAGCTGCCTCTAATTGGGAACCATACCAAGAGCACCAACATAGAAATGAAAAAACTAGAACACCCCCTAGTCACGCCCTGACCTACAACACCATAGAGGGCTCTCTATGGTCAGGGCGTGACAGTACCCCCCCAAAGGTGTGGACTCCGGCCGCAAAACCTGAAACCAAATGGGGAGGGTAGGGGGGGTGACTAGTGTCGGTGGCGGCTCCGGTGCGGGTCGCTGCCCCCGGCCAGACCCCGGATCCGGCCATGGCGCCGGGGTGAACGCCATGCCTGGACTGGGCATCGGCGCAGAGGAAGGCTCCGGCCTTGGAGCGGTACTGGATGCCGTGCCTGGACTGGGCACCGGCGCAGAGGAGGGCTCCGGCGATGGAGCTGGGTTGGATGCCGTGCATGGACTGGGCACCGGCGCAGAGGAAAGCTCCGGCATTGGAGCGGGACTGGATGCCGTGCCTGGACTGGGCACTGGTGCAGAGGAAGGCTCCTGCCATGGAGTGGGACTGGACGCCGTGCCTGGACTGGGCATCGGCGCAGAGGAAGGCTCCGGCCTTGGAGCGGTACTGGATGCCGTGCCTGGACTGGGCACCGGCGCAGAGGAGGGCTCCGGCGATGGAGCTGGGTTGGATGCCGTGCATGGACTGGGCACCGGCGCAGAGGAAAGCTCCGGCATTGGAGCGGGACTGGATGCCGTGCCTGGACTGGGCACTGGTGCAGAGGAAGGCTCCTGCCATGGAGTGGGACTGGACGCCGTGCCTGGACTGGGCACCGGCGCAGAGGAAGGTTCCGGCCTTGGAGCGGGACTGGACACCGTGCCTGGACTGGGCATCGGTGCAGGTTGCACCGGACTGATGACACGCTCCTCAGGTCGAGTGTGTGGAGCCGGCACAGGATGTTCCGGGCTGGAGAGGCGCACTGGAGGCCTATTGCGGGGAGCTGGTACAGGTGGCACCGGACTGTTGACACGCACTTCAGGGCGAGTGCGGGAAGCTGGCACAGGACGTACCGGACTGGGGAGGCGCACTGGAGGCCAGATGCGTGAAACCGGCACAGACTTCACCAGACTGCTGACAGGCTCTTCAGGTCGAGTGCTGAGCAGAACACACTTGACCAACATCTCTCTCCTCTCTCTCTCCCCCAACTTCTCCATCGCCTCCCTGACGGTCTCTGGCTTTTCAGGGCGAGTGTGGGGAGCTGGCACAGATGGCACCGGACTGGTGTCACGCTCTTCAGCATGCCTGCGCTGCAGCATACTCCTCGCCAAAGTCCTTCTCCAATATCCCTCCTCACACTGCTCCAACGACTCCCAGGCGGCCTCTGGCTCTCTCCTTGGCTCGGCCGACCACCGCTCGTGCCCCCCCCCCCAAAAGAATCTTGGAGTTTCTGTGGCCGCGGCCCCCGGCGTTGTCACTGTCCTTCCTGATTTCCTGGCAACTCCCGCCAAGGAAGGGTCTCGCATCCTCCCATGATCTCTTCTCAGGTCCAACTCACTTTTCCCTTCGTTGCACGCTGCTTTGTCCTTGTTTGGTGGGATATTCTCTCACGCTTGTTGGGATAGACGGACCAAGGCGCAGCGTGATTCGAGTTCCACATCTTTTATTAGTGAAACTTAAACAAAACAATAAACAAACAACAACCGTGAAGTAACTGAGAGCTCATCAGCACTCAACAAAACAATATCCCACAACCCAGGTGGGAACAATGGAGAACGTAAGTATGATCCCCAATTAGAGACAACGAACATCATCTGCCTCTAATTGGGAACCATACCAAGAGCACCAACATAGAAATGAAAAAACTAGAACACCCCCTAGTCACGCCCTGACCTACAACACCATAGAGAATGAAGGGCTCTCTATGGTCAGGGCGTGACAAGAATCCCACTTCCCTCTTGGTAAAATCTTTTGACTTTGCAAGAACGTGCATTATTTTCACATTTCTTCAGTTTATGTTCAGGTGAAAATACTAAGGTCATCTTATGCTCAGATCCTCTTTCAATAGACCCATATTGCACCAAGGGTTAAGTCATTTGGTGACAGAGCAACAGACGCGCAGCTACCAACTCCAGAGGATTATTAAATGCACATGTTTAGCTGCAGTTCTTGTGCCACACAAGCCTAAAGCTGCGTTCGTAACCAACTGGGAGTTGGGAATTTACAAGTTGTGAAGTCGTAAATACCAGTTGGATGCATTTAGTGCTTTGAACTGGTTGACAAAGGCTAATTGGCTAATGGCCAACAAGCTGCGTAAACAGGATGTAAATACACGTAAATGTAGTTTAGTCACCTTTTTATTTTTTAAATAGCGTTTAGTCACCTTTTTATTTTGTTAATTATCATTCACCTACTTATTATTGCGTTCCCAGCATGATTCCACTGCGAACAAGTGGAATCATGATTCAGGTATGCTCGTTTTGTTTGCTGACCCCCCCGGATTTTCCTTGTTAGCAGCGCATTCATTTACCACTCTGTCCAATGGCAAACTCCAGCCAAGGCACAGGCCGAGACGCGAAACGAACTACCTCAGCCCAGACCAACGCTGACAGTGGCCTTGCATGATGCCGGACATAAGGCCATTTTTTTAAACTTCCCTCGACTCCTGCTGTGTCAACAGACTCTCTGAGAATGAGTGTAGGCTACAACTGGTAAATAGTCGCTGATATTTCAGTCAGAAGCCATGTAAAACCTTAACAAAAGATAGGCTACTATAAGTTCTCATAACAAAATAACTTTGCTTTACAGAGAGTAGTGTGAGACAGACAGTTGTGAGGCAGGCTGCAATGCAAAGGAGACACAGAGAGAGGAAGCAAGCAGAGAGAGGTTTGTAGTACAGTGGTTCCCAAACTTGGGGTCGGGGACCCATGTGGGGTCCCCAGAATTTTAAATAGGGTCCCCTGAGAGAATATTTCATCTTATCAAACAGATTAATAACTTGTTTCTCTTCAAATGGGTATAGAATACAACATTTTAGAGTCAACTAAGGGCCTTTTACACTGGTGCACTTTAGCGGCATACAATACAGAAAACTGAATTGCAGTGCAGCTCACATGGGATGCTGTAAACATGAACATGATTAAAAAGATAACCCTTTTCTAGTGTCCAGTCCAAATTAACTATTTTGAGAGGGCAACCTGATGTGCATTTTGTGTAATTTTTAACTACAGAAAATTACATTAGGCCTTTTACATAGTTGTGGATTGTTTCAAATCACAAGTTTGTTTGGGAAGCCAATAATTTGGGTAGTGTGCGTGGCAATAGGTCTAGCTGATTGAGCTGCGGCTGTCAGTGAAAAGCGTCTAAAATATTTGTGAAGATAACGTGTCTTGAGTATAATTGAAAATATTGCATCAAGAAGAAGGGGAGGGGTGTGTGGCAAAGATATGGTGTGTCTCTCTCCAGAATGCATGCATACAGTATGTAGGGAAGTGCCCATTTGGCAATGTCTTATTTCTGATTGTCTTAACTCATCACATACACCACACGTTTTTTTCCCGCCTCACACAAGTCAACAAAGTCTGTTTTTTAGAATCCATTGCGAATGATTGTTCAAATACTGAGGAACTATCTTTCCAACACACACCTTGATAATCACCAAGCCTCAGTGTGAAAAAGCAAAATATTATGAACTGATGATCCCTTACAGTATATCAAGTGGAAACATCATAAAAAACTGCTTTCTGTCCTGAGCAAACTGGCGCAGGAAACTTTGAGGGCCCAGAAATGGCTAGTTGATAGAATGTTGCAAGTTTATTAGCAATAGCTTCAGCCCGGACCCTGTGATGATTTGATACAATATTGAACTTGACTAGCAATAATTCAAGTCAAGACAGATAGAAAGGGAGGCAGACAGGCGGACAAGAGAGATTCATGTGATTGAAAGAACCAGAATTTTCATCAGGATATTTTCTACTGTTTTCATTTCTAGGCTTTAGGGCGGCCTATGTATTTTACTTAGTTCACGATGAAGTTATTGGCTTACTGATGCATTGGTTATAGGATATCTCTTAGTTCTATGCTCTCATTTCTTTAGCCGCCAATGGATCACAGTGTATCAATGTGTCCATATGGCAGAGGCTAGTGCTCTCACCATAGTTTAATTTTAAAGTTCAGATTTTTATGATTAACCACGTGACAATGATTTTGAGAAACTGAAACGTTATTATTTCAATGAAACTGTTCCATGAAAATGTGCATATAAAAGTAATCATAACTGGCACACAGATTGGTAGAAATGGTAGGATAAATTGTAAGCTTCCCCAAACTTGAAACTCAGGAGATGACTATGGAATTTACTATTCCAGCCATTTAAAAAATATGCACAAGCGCGTGCACACATAGGAGGTCCATGACAAAAACATGCCCACCTATGGAAATCAAACGCCTCCGCAAATGATTTGTCCGGGCGCCAGGTCTGTGGAAACCATGTGTTTGATGTATTTGATACCATTCCACTCATTTTGCTCCAGCTATTACCTCGAGCCAGTCCTCACCAATTAAAGTGCCTGAGACTAAACACCTCCCTTTGCAACTGGATCCTGGACCTCCTGTGTTCTGCATTGACCCCCCCCCCCGCAGTCTTTTGACTCATCATATGCGCTGCTGCAACTGCTTATTAGCCTATTTATCCTGTTGCCTAGTCACTTTACCTCTACCTACAGCATATGTATATCTACCTCAATTACCTCTTACCACTGCACATCGACTCAGTACTGGTACCCTGTATATATAGCCAAGTTATCGTTACTCATTGTGTTCTTATTCCTCGTGTTATTATCTTTCTATTATTTTTCTATTTTTCACTCTGGAAGGGCCGTAATTATGCATTTCACTGTTAGTCTATACCTGTTGTTTACAAAGCATGTGACACATATGATTTGATTTGTTGCAACTAATTTATGGACTGTCCTTGCTTTAGGCCTACATAACAACAACCATTTCTATGAAAACGTAAAGGTCAAACGCAGATTATGAAGCGCAAACCCACTGAGAGAAAACGCACTCAAAAACATCATCGCCTATATGGATATTAGTGAACAACATAGTCTAGCATCGCTTTATGTCACTTCTTAGGAGCCTCACAAAATAGTAAAACTGAAAAAAAACATACCTCTCGCAAATTCTCGCAAATAGGCAACTGTTCAACAAGACATTCTGACAACAAGCATCTCACCTGCTTTCTCGACCAAACACGAGAGCCCCTTTACAAGAGCGAGCAGCACCCCCATGAAGAACATCTGCCCACCGAACAACTGCTTTCGCTTTTTCCGCTGAGCTTTGGTCTTCCGCTGGTTCAGCATCCCTTGAAGCGGCTTACTCCGCACCCGGACGGTCCCGGGCATCATGCCAAAGGCTATCCCATCCATGGAGACGTTTTCACGGGGACAGAGTTTCTGGGAACCCGGACAGGGAACGCGGATGAGTCGAAGGAAGCGGGGAGGAAGAGGGGTTCGGAAAGTTACACAATGGAAGAGGTGGGTTGTCGACGCGTGAAAGACGATGTTGGTATTCTATCTTGAGTCGGTTGCGATGTTGTCTTCTATATTACTTCGCATGGAAGTGTTGCTGTGCGTTGTGGATGTTGTGATAGGACGGAGCGCTCCATGGATGCGTCAGTTCTGTGCCAGTTTTCTCAGGACACGGTCTGCAACGAGGCTGGCGATGTAGAAGAGAGAGCGCGGAAAGGAGGATGTAGAGGGGTATGTGTGTGTGTGTGTGTGTGTGTGTGTGTGTGTGTGTGTGTGTGTGTGTGTGTGTGTGTGTATGAGAGAGAGAGAGAGAGAGATTATAAAGCTATAGAGAAATAGTAATTGAACAATGTAGCGAGATGGGGAGAAAGGACAGAGCGAAGAGAGAAATCCCACTGTGCATAAACTGTATCTCAACAAATATTATATTTCACCCAAAAATGTAATGGGATGACGTTGAATCAACGTGGAAAACTAATTGAATTTGCAAAGTCATCAATGTTAAGGAATTGTGGGGATTTTTGTTATCTTTTTTTCACCCAACTTTTAGCCTGAATCCAATCACATGCATCAAATGTATGTTGATTTCATGTTAAATTCAGATTGTTGAAAACTCAATCAAATCTAAATTAAACTAGACCTTGAACTGGCATGTGTCCAGTGGATACATTTTTCAAGCAGCAGGCTTCATTGTGAATGACAAACTACACGCTCATCGTTGCCCTCTCCTGGATGTAAACTCAGCAAAAAAAGAAACGTCCCCTTTTCAGGACTCTGTCTTTCAAAGATAATTCGTAAAAATCCAAATAACTTCACAGATCTTTATTGTAAAGGGTTTAAACACTGTTTCCCATGCTTGTTCAATGAACCATAAACAGTTAATGAACATGCACCTGTGGAATGGTAGTTAAAACACTAACAACTTACAGATGGTAGGCAATTAAGGTCACAGTTATGAAAACTTAGGACACTAAAGAGGCCTTTCTACTGACTGAAAAACACCAAAATAAAGATGCCTAGGGTCCCTGCTCATCTGCGTGAACGTGCCTTAGGCATGCTGCAATGAGGCATGAGGACTGCAGATGTGGCCAGGACAATAAATTGCAATGTCCGTACTGTGAGACGCCTAAGACAGCGCTACAGGGAGACAGAACGGACCCATGATCGTTCTCGCAGTGACAGACCACATGTAACAACACCTGCACAGGATCGGTACATCCGAACATCACACCTGCGGGACAGGTACAGGATGGCAACAACAACTGCCCGAGTTACACCAGGAACACACAATCCCTCCATCAATGCTCAGACTGTCTGCAATAGGCTGAGAGAGGCTGGACTGAGGGCTTGTAGGCCTGTTGTAAGGCAGGTCCTCATCAGACATCACCGGAAACAACGTTGCCTATGGGCACAAACCCACCTTCGCTGGACCAGAAGGACTGGCAAAAAGTGCTCTTTAATGATGAGTTGCGGTGACTGTCAAAAAGTGCTCTTCAATGACGAGTTGCGGTGACTGGCAAAAAGTGCTCTTTAATGACGAGTTGCGGTGACTGGCAAAAAGTGCTTTTCAATGACGAGTTGCGGTGACTGGCAAAAAGTGCTCTTTAATGACGAGTTGCGGTGACTGGCAAAAAGTGCTTTTCAATGACGAGTTGCGGCTTAGTCCCACCAGGGGTGATGGTCGGATTTGCGTTTATCGTAGAAGGAATTAGCGTTACACCGAGGCCTCTACTCTGGAGCGGGATTGATTTGGAGGTGGAGGGTCCGTCGTGGTCTGGAGCGGTGTGTCACAGCATCATCGGACTGATTTTGTTGTCATTGCAGGCAATCTCAACACTGCGTTACAGGGAAGACATCCTCCCCCCTCATGTGGTACCCTTCCTGCAGGCTCATCTTGACATGACCCTCCAGCATGACAATGCCACCAGCCATACTGCTCGTTCTGTGCGGGATTTCCTGCAAGACAAGAATGTCAGTGTTCTGCCATGGCCAGCGAAGAGCCCGGATCTCAATCCCATTGAGCATGTCTGGGACCTGTTGGATTGGAGGGTGAGGGCTAGGGCCATTCCCCCGAGAAATGTCCGGGAACTTGCAGGTGCCTTGGTGGAAGAGTGGGGTAACATCTCATAGCAAGAACTGGCAAATCTGGTGCAGTCCATGAGGAGGAGATGCACTACAGTACTTAATGCAGCTGGTGGACACACCAGATGCTGACTGTTACTTTTGAATTTGACCCCATTTCTGTTAGTCACATGTCTGTGGAACTTGTTCAGTTTATGTCTCAGTTGTTGAATCTTGTTATGTTCATACAAATATTTAGAAATCATTTTTAAGTTTGCTGAAAATAAACACAGTTGACAGTGAGAGGGTGTTTATTTCTTTGCTGAGTTTAGTATATTACATAATTTCTTTCAGTACCCTATTGAAGTAGATAGGCCTACCTATACAAACTACTCCGACTCTGCATAAACTAAAGTAAGCTATAGACAAATTATGTGTTTTGCAGACATCCGTTTGGCAATGGGTGGCAAATTCAACATTGTAATTATCCTTTACATGAGAATGGTAGGCACATATAAGTGAACGCGAGCACATGCACGCACACACGCAAACAGGTCTTTCTTTGAATAATGGAGTCAATGCGTGACAGTGGGATAAACATTTCCATTTGGTTTGAAACAAAAATAAAAAGGATTTTCATGCAGTTCCACATGCGTAATGAGAGAAATAAAAGTGAATATATGCAAATGCACCCATGACTCCACTTGTACAACATTGGCCTAGGACTACACACTTAACCCTCCTGTTGTGTTCCTTTCGTGTTAATTAGTTCTGTGTTCCGGTCCAAAATGAACGTCCCATTATAGCTGATTAAAAATCCATAATAATACATATATTATCACCTAATGTTGTGTTCGATCTTTTTATCAACTTAAGTTATTGTGAACATTACAAGTTTTGAACTTCTATTTGCTATTTATGGCCTGTAGGCCTCATTGACCTGAGCTCTATACAACTCGTTTTTGAGTTAAAAAAAGCATAATGTATGGATTATTTTGACTATAACAAATACTCAGATGAAACATATTGTGCTATTTATCACAGACTACTTTGTGTCAAAGTTTAACAAGGACTCTCTCCTCCTCACCAGTGTCCTGATCAAAGATATGTTCAAGAGCCTCACATACAGTATATTGTTTGGTCATTGTGCTGCCACAGAATGAATTGTGAGCAAGGCCTCAAAAAAGCTTTATATACCAGAGCTGCGAGAAAAGTTCTATATATTATTGAAACAATGTTGCGATTGTTTGTGAGAATGGAAACAGGTGTGGTTCCCGTGGGGGAAAGATTATATTGGGGAAAGTTTCCCGTGGGGGTTGCCATGGAAGCCAAGAAGGGGAGTGAGGTGTGTGTGCTCAAACATATATGCATGTGGGGGTCTGGGAGAGGATGTGTGTCCATCTGATGAATGGGCATGTGCCTGAACTCAATTTTATACACTAATTGTAGTTTCACCCATTAATTTCTGTGGGGTGGCAGGTAGCCTAGTGGTTAAAGCGTTGGATTTGTAACCGAAAGGTTGCAAGATTGAATCCCTGAGCTGACAAGGTAAAAATCTGTTGTTGTGCTCCTGAACAAGGCAGTTAACCCCCTGTTCCTAGGCTGTCATTGAAAATAAGAATTTGTTCTTAACTGACTTGCCTAGTTAAATAAAGGTAAAAAATACAATTTCTAATGACTGGTCATTTTTAACCGGGAACACAACAGGTGTACAAAAGTTAAATAAAACACCCAACATTTTATGAAAATCATCAAAATGTATTTTGTGTGTTCAGATGCCCTGTGTGGACAAAGTCATTGAACCTTATGACAATCAGATAAAATTAACTACATTTTTCAGAGAGAAAACTTGTAAATTGGTCCAATTCGACCGGAACACAGCAGGAGGGTTAAGCAGGGTTCATACAGACATTGGCAAGTCAATGAAAGGACTTTCAGGGACTTTTTCAAGCACTTAATTGTAATTTTCAAGGACCTCAATGATATACAATTGTATATCCCCCCAAAAGCATGTAAAAAGTATTTTATAAAGTAGGCCATTACCACAAAAATCATGAAGAATAATGATTTTTGTATGCCTCGCCAATGCATTGACATTCAAATTATTATTACATTCTAAAATATGGAAGAATAATGTGGGATTGCCTGACTAAATAGATTGGATGCACGCAGGCAATTTTTCTGTAGGTTCCTTTTTTAATGGAAGGAATTGTATCGAAACCAAGTTGAAGCCAACATTAGATGTTGTTGTACTCCTAATAACAGCACGTGGTTGTACCGCAACAGTGTAGCTCAACACCCTTTTTAATTGATATAGCTTTGACGTTTAAAAAACATATAGATGAGTTGGTTAAGAAGCTAAGATTTAAAGTTAGATTTTTCTACAGAAACAGATTGTGCCTTTCTCTAAGCAGTAGGAAGCAGATTATTCAGTCAACCTTTTTATCTGTTCTTGATTATGGTGATATTATTTATCAAAGTGTAGCGGCTACTATTCTTAAACATTTGGATGCCATCTACCATTGTGCCCTTTGTTTTGTTACAGGTGACAGTTTTGATAATCATCACTGGATCCTGTATCAAAAGGTTGGCTGGACTTCGTAGATATCTACATTCCTCTCTTTTTGTTTATAAGGCCCTACTTCATAAACTTCCATCTTATCTAACTTTGCTGTTAAAGTATAGACACCCGAGTTGCCTAACCTGTTCACAGGATTGGTTAACTCTTGAGGCTCCTAGGGTCTCCACCGTGCTAGGTAAATCTGCTTTTAGTTTTAATGCACCATATTGCTGGAACAAAATGAAAAATGTAAATCATCTTGATGTTCTGGTGCCTTTCTGCAATTTAAAGTATTGATTGGGTACTTATTTCAAGAGGAATGTAATAGTTTTTCTGGGTGATTTTTGACGTTTTATTTGTGCCTCCCGTGACTGTGTTTTTGTATTTTAACATATATATACAGTGCATTCGGGAAAGTATTCAGACCCCTTGACTTTTTCCTTATTTTGTTACGTTACAGCCTTATTCTAAAATGGATGAAATCGTTTTTTTCCCCCCTTATCAATTTACACACAACACCATAATTTGGGCTCCCGAGTGGCGCAGTGGTGTAAGGCACTGTGTCTCAGTGCTAGAGATGTCACTACAGACACCCTGGTTTGAATCCAGGCTGTATCACAACCAGTTGTGATTGGGAGTCCCACAGCGCAGCACCCAGCATTGTCCCGGTTTGGCCGGTGTAAGACGTCATTGTAAATAAACATTTGTTCTTAACTGACTTGCCTAGCTAAATAAAAGTTACATTTAAATAATGACAAAGCAAAAGTAGTTTTAGAAGCCTCTTGGACCAAGACTCAGCACTCCGGTACCACTTGCTGTGCGGTAGCAGAGCGAACAGTCTATGATTAGGGTGGCTGGAGTCCTTGACAATTTTAGGCTTTTCTCTGACACAGCCTGGTATAGAGGTCCTGGATGGCAGGAAGCTTGGCCCCAGTGATCTACTGGGCCGTACGCACTACCCGCTGTACTGCCTGGAAGTCGGAGGCCGAGCAGTTACTATACCAGGCAGTGATGCAAACTGTCAGGATGCTCTCGATGGTGTAGCTGAGGACCCATGCCAAATCTTTTCAGTCTCCTGAGGGGGAATATGTTTTGTCGTGCCCTCTTCACGAGTGTCTTCGTGTGCTTGGACCATGTTAGTTTGTTGGTGATGTGGACGCCAAGGAACTTGAAGCTCTCAACCTGCTCCACTACAGCCCAGTCGATGAGAATGGGGGTGTGCTCGGTCCTCCTTTTCCTGTAGTCCACAATCATCTCCTTTGTCTTGATTACGTTGAGGGAGAGGTTGTTGTCCTTGCACCACACGGTCAGGTCTCTGACCTCCTCCCTATAGACTGTCTCATAGTTGTCAGTGATCAGGTTGTTGTGTCATCAGCAAACTTAATGATGGTGTTGGAGTTGTGCCTGGCCGTGCAGTCATGAGTGAACCGGGAGTACAGGAGGGGACTGAGCACGCACCCCTGAGGGGCCCCCGTGTTGAGGATCAGCATGGCGGATGTGTTGTTACCTACCCTTACCACCTGGGGGCGGCCCGTCAGGAAGTCCAGGATCCAGTTGCAGAGGGAGGTGTTTAGTCCCAGGGTCCTTAGCTTAGTGATGAGCTTTGAGGGCACTATGGTGTTGAACGCTGAGCTGTAGTTAATGAATAGCATTCTCACGTAGGTGTTCCTTTTGTCCAGGTGTGAAAGGGCAGTGTGGAGTGCAATAGAGATTGCATCATCTGTGGATCTGTTGGTGCGGTATGCAAATTGGAGTGGGTCTAGGATTTCTGGGATAATGGTGTTGTTGTGAGCCATGACCAGCCTTTCAAAGCATTTCATGGCTACAGACGTGAGTGCTACGGGTCGGTAGTCATTAAGGCAGGTTACAGCGCCACTGTCCGCCTCACGGCTGTCATTGTTTAAATTTTGTTGACGAAGCAGAGCTGGGGAGCGTTGCACATCATGGTAAAAACATTTCAGTACATATGCTGCTGTTCTATCACGCATAACGTGGCATTAATCATCATTAAGGATTCCAGCTTTAAGATGTGGCCCTGTAAAGTGCGTAAGGTCATGCCCAGTGAGCACCGTTAAACGCCAATGTCTAGACTTTGAAAAGACGTTGAAATTTGGTCTGTCCGCAGATGTTCCTTTTTGGTCCGGTCCGGACCGGCCTTGAGTTCAACATCCACAGATGTCTGGACTTGATTTAGCCAAAACTTAGACATCTATAATTGGTTCAGATTTTGTCTGGATCAGCCTCGAACATAAACGTCTATGTTTCACATGTTTTGACAGCACAGTACAGTAGAGTAGAGCACAGCATAGTACAGTACAGTACAGCACAGTAGAGTAAAGTACAGTGTAATGTACTATATTGTATTGTACTGTAACCTACTGTACTCTACTGTATTGCTGTACATTACTCTACTGAACTATACTATACTTTACGTCCGTAAATAAAAAAAATTCATTGTCCGGAAAATACGTATTTTCAACATCCAGAAAATACACCTTTTTAACTTTTGCTCAGAACTGAAAATGAACCTGATTGAAGCGTCTGGAAAATACATATTTTATGTCTTTTCAACATCATTTTGAAGTAGTTTTGATATTACTGAATCGGAGTACAGGCAACATTGATGTACCTTTTTTGGTGAGCCTGTTGCAGCATAATCTTGTATGATTGGCAGAGATACTTGATAATGACATCATAGGATGGAGGCATCCTCAGGCCCAGCTATCCCATAATGCCCTCTGATGTAGGGTGTGTTGTTAGCAAATGAGCTGCCAGATTAGAGCTATAGCTCCTTGGCCCATACTCACACAATCTCACTCTCACACACTCATAAGCTCACACAAACACACACCACATGCACACACTTCTTGTTTGTGGGATTGAGCATAATCCTAGTCCAGAGCGCATCATAGCAGTGATTCAGGACATTGAGTGTGTGATATCTCTCTCTCGCTCGCTCTCTCTCTCTCTCTCTCTCTCTGTCTCTCACTCTGTCTCTCTCTCTCTCTTTGGCATGATTTATCTTTGTCCAGTCTTTGATGTGCTGTTAGCCTTGCATTGTCCTCTAACTCAGTGTGATTCTGTGTGAAGCTGGTTTCAGTTCAATACAGCTCAGTTTTTTCTTTCTTTTGATCAATAGAGACAGAGGTTTTGTTTGCCAAGTTAAAAGGCTTCATACTGTATCAGAGTGGCCAGCTGTGTAGGTGAATGCATCACTCAGAGGCATCACTCAATGCATCACTCAGTGGCGGCCATGTAATTTCAGACAGCCTTAGGTAGATATTGTCATTAACCTGTCTGAACGAGGGATGGGCAACTTTGATGGGGGTGGGGGCCACAAAAAAAACGGATATCATCATGAGGGACTGCAGTGGCTCGTGGGTCTATGTACCCACATCCATAATTACTTTTATTTCTTTTTTGCACCTGTAAGTCATGCTCTGGTTAAGAGTGTCTGTTAAATGACTAAAATGTAAAACATTTAAATGCCAGTAAACAATGAATACGCAGTATCACAGTGTTTTACCAGTAGCAGACAAGTCTTTAATTTTTCTAGCATGCGTTGTGGCAAATACCATCCATATTCATGATTGTTAATGCCATCAACTCTCAATAGACCCCAAGTTTCTTCCCTCACTGTACTCTGGTGTGAGAGATCGATTACAACTAAATCCTATGAATTAATTAGATCCTATAAATTAAAATGGCCAATTCGGGTGCAATCAATTAGCTTAATTTCTCATCAAATTATATTTAAACAAAATAATGTTGGAGGAATACTGATCTTATCTGTTTCTAACGGCGGAAACGATTTCAGAACAATATGAGATGGTTGGTGTCATGGCTTGTTGAATTGAAATGGAACAACCCAAAGGGCAGACAGCTTTGTACAGTACGTCGACATTTATATAATTCTGTGTATCAAATGGAGCAATGGTAAACCCATGAAATGACATTTGTGCTCTCCATTTCCACATGACAGTACCAACTCGGGGATTAAATGAATAAGAGGTGTATAATGACTTGACACCCGTGTCATATTAATGCTACTGTCCTCGCTATCCTATTGCTGCCTCCCCTGAATACCAATGTCTCAAGGTTTTGCAGGACAGTCAGAGAAGTAACTGGAGTAACTGGAGTGACAAGCTAGTTTCTTGCTTTGGAAGGTTGAACAGTCGGCGTGAGTGTGTTATTTACTTGGGGATGCGGGTTCGAATGCACATACACAGTGCACATACACAGTGGTGCTCATTGGGTGACTAATCCAGAAATGACCTGCCACTGGCACTGAGTAAAACCTGTGTGTCTATGTATGCTGATGACTCAACACTGTACACATTAGCTAGCACAGGAAGTGAAATCACTGAAACACTTAACAAAGAGCTGCAGTCAGTTTCAGAATGATTGGCAAGAAACAAGCTGGTCCTAAATATTTCAAAAACAAAAAGCATTGTATTTGAGCAAGTTGAGGAGATTAAACTGCTTAGTGTTACCCTAGATTGTAACTGTCATGGTCAAAACAAATTGATGCAACGGTAGCTAAAATGGGGGAGAGGTCTGTCTGTAATAAAATGCTGCTCTGCTTTCTTGACATAGCTATCAACAAAATAAGTCCTATTGGCCCTAGTTTTATCACACCTGGACTACCGCCCAGTTATATGGTCAAGTGCCAGGGGACGTAGGCAAATTACAATTGTCCCAGAACAGAGCATCACTGCTGGTCCTTAGATGTACACGGAGAGCCAACATTGATAATATGCATGTCAATCTCTCCTGGCTCAGGACTTTTCTTTGTGAGAGGTATTGACATTTAGAAATTACCAAGCTGTCTGTTTAAGCAACTAGCGCACAGACACCCATAAATACCCCACAAGACATGCCACCAAAGGTTTCTTCACAGTCCCCAGGTCCAGAACAGACTACAGGAAACGCACAGTACTGCATTGAGCCATGACTACATGGAACTTTATTCCACATCATTTTACTCACTCAAGCAGTAAAATCTGATAAAAAAAACAGTTGAAACTACACCTTATGGAACAGTGCGGACTGTGAAGAGACACACATAGGCACACACACAGCATTTGCAAACACATGCTAACACTCACTCTACACACATACATTTGAATATTGTTTTTTAGCTGTATTATTGATTTTGTATTGTATATATGTTATGGTGGAGTAGTGTGTAATGTGTTGTGTTACGTATTATGTAATTGTGATTGGACCCCAGGAAGAGTAGCTGCGACCTTGTGTAACCGATGTGAAATGGCTAGTTATCAGTGAGTTTCAATCAGTGACGTCACTCGCTCTGAGACTTGAAGTAGGGTTTCCCCTTGCGTTGCAAGGGCAGCGGCTTTTGTGGCGTGATGGGTAACGATGCTTCGTGGGTGTCAGTTGTTGATGTGTGCAAGGGTCCCTGGTTCCAGCCCAGGTTGGGGCGAAGAGAGGGACGGAACCTACACTGTTACACTTGGCCTCAGCTAATGGGGATCCAGAATAAAATCTGTTGAGCTACAACAGATTATTAACGTTTTTATAGGTTCCTGCTATTATTCACATGTGCACACATGCGCAGGCACGCACGCATGCACTGTCACTCGCACTCGAGCACGCGCGCGCGCACGCACACACACACACACACACACACACACACACACACACACACACGAGCAAGCTAGCAGCAACATGCTAAGCTAATCAGAGCAAGCTAGATACCTTAGCATTTAGCAACGTCTTCTACTCATGTTGAATTAATAAATAGAGCTAGCTAGCTACAGTGCCTTCAGAAAGTATTCATACCCCTTGATGTATTCCACATTTTGTTGTGTTAAAGCCTGCATTCAAATGTATTAAAAAAGAAAAAATCTCATCCATCTACACACATTACCCCATAACAACAAAGTGAAAACATGTTTACATTTTTTTTATATGTATTGAAAATGAAATGTAGAATTTACTTAACTATTCACACCCCTTCACTATGACGCTCCAAATTGAGCTTGGGCGCATCCAATTTGCCTTGTTCAGGGGCAGAGCGACAGATTTTCTTTACCTTGTCAGCTTGGGGATTTGATCTTGCAACCTTTCAGTTACTTGTCCACGCTCTAACCACTAGGCTACCTGTCGCCCCGAAGTCTGTCTGCATTCTGGAGGACAGTAGGCCAGAGCCAGAACCACCACCTGTATAGGTGGGTTGGGGAGGGGGGGGGGTGTAGCACAAGTGCCATCGGTGACGGCAGCCACCCTCCCTTCCCTCCCTTTAGTTTAGGGGGATTTTTGTTGTTGTTGTTTTTTTTATTATTTATGAGGTGCATCCGGGGTCTGCACCTTTAGGGGGGGTACTGTCACGTCCAGACCAGTATCAGGGTTATTTGTTATTGTAGTTTGGTCAGGACGTGGCAGAGGGTATTTTGTTTGTGGTTCGGGGTGGTGATGTATGTAGTAGGGTGTTAGATTTATTATTTCTGGGTTTTGGTTTATGTTCTATGTTTTGTACTTCTATGTTCTTTCTGGTTTGTGGTATTTCTATGTGTAGGTTAATGGGGGGTTGGACTCTCAATTGGAGGCAGGTGCTTTCTCGTTGCCTCTGATTGAGAGTCCTATATATGGGTAATTGTTTGGCGTAGTGTTGTGGGAGATTGTTTTGCCTGTGTGAGCATGACAAGACTGTTTTGTTGTTCGTACGGTTTTTCGGTTTATTATTTTGGTGTTCTCTTTATTTAAAAATAAAAAACAAGATGAGAAGTGGACGTGGGATGAGATTATGGCCGGAGAAGGTCCATGGAGGAAGTGGAGCGAAGACAGGGAACGCTACAGGGGAACACGACTGGCGTTTAAGCCCGAGAGGCAGCCCCAATAATTTTTTTGGGGGGGGCACACGGGTAGTTTGGCTGGGCGAGGATTGAGCACCAGGCCAAATCCCCGTACCTTTTTTGGGCAACCAGTGACTGGACAGGTCCCGTGCTTTGGGGTAATGGGTACTGTGGTGAGGCCAAGTATTTTTAGGCCGGTACTCGCAATACCAGCGCCCCGCATTTGCCAGGGGGAAGTGGGCATCCAGCCAGTAAGAGCGATGGCAGTTCTGCGCTCAAGACCGCCAGTACGCCTCTACGGTCCAGTGCGTCAGTCCAGTCCGACTCGGCCTGTTCCCGCTCCCCGCACTAGCCCTGAGGTGCGTGTTCCTAGGCTGATACCTCCAGTACCAGCACCACGCATCAGGCTTCTTGTGCGTCAACCCAGTCTGACTCGGCCTGTTCCCGCTCCCCGCACTAGCCCTGAGGTGCGTGTCCCCAGACTGGCACATCCAGTACCACGCATCAGCCTTCCAGTGCGTCAGCCCAGCCTCGAGAGTTCGGCAATAGTGTGCAGTCCAGAGTATCCGGCAACAGTGTGCAGTCCAGAGTATCCCGCATCAGTATGCAGTCCAGAGTATCCGGCAACAGTGTGCAGTCCAGAGTATCCGGCAACAGTGTGCAGTCCAGAGTATCCGACAACAGTGTGCAGTCCAGAGTATCCGGCAACAGTGTGCAGTCCAGAGTATCCGGCAACAGTGTGCAGTCCAGAGTATCCGGCAACAGTGCAGTCCAGAGTATCTGGCACCAGTGTGCAGTCCAGAGTATGCGGCAACAGTGTCTAGTCCGGAACCGAGGGAGACTGCCTGCGACCCGGAACCAAGGGAGTCTGCCTGTGACCCGGGACCGAAGGGGTCTGCCTGTGACCCAGAACCGGGTGAGTCTGCCTATGACCCGGAACCAAGGGAGTCTATCAGCAACCCGGAACTGAGTAAGTCTGTTGACGATCCGGAACTAAATATGATTAACTGAATATCAAATGAGTCTGCCTACAGTGTGGAACGGAAGAGGTCTGCCTACGATCCGGAACGATGGGAGTCTGCCTATGGCCAGAAACTGAGCAAGTCTGTCTGCATTCTGGAGGACAGTAGGCCGGAGCCAGAACCACCACCTGTATAGGTGGGTTGGGGAGGGGGGGGTGTAGCACAAGTGCCGTCGGTGACGGCAGCCACCCTCCCTTCCCACCCTTTAGTTTAGGGGGATTTTTTGTTGTTGTTGTTTTTTTGTATTTTTTTAAATTATTTATGAGGTGCATCCGGGGTCTGCACCTTTAGGGGGGGGTACTGTCACGTCCTGACCAGTATCAGGGTTATTTGTTATTGTAGTTTGGTCAGGACGTGGCAGAGAGTATTTTGTTTGTGGTTCGGGGTGGTGATGTATGTAGTAGGGTGTTAGATTTATTATTTCTGGGTTTTGGTTTATGTTCTATGTTTTGTATTTCTATGTGTAGGTTAATGGGGGGTTGGACTCTCAATTGGAGGCAGGTGCTTTCTCGTTGCCTCTGATTGAGAGTCCTATATATGGGTAATTGTTTGGTGTAGTGTTGTGGGAGATCTGGTTCAGTCTAGAATCTAGTCTACAAATCTAAGATAACTCAAGAAATATGTAATTAAGTTAAGTTTGGTGCAGTATTTCTCATGTTAAAAAATGTGTAAACAAAGTCGGAGCTGCTGGGCAGGTCCGACTTTCACTATCTATACTATTGGATAGAGAGAAATAACCCCAGCTGTTCAACCCATATAACCCATATTATCTTCAAATCGAAACCCAACCTTCATTTACCCATTGTGACGCATGGATGTTCCAAACTCTGTTTTAGACAAGACTGACTGTATGACCAAAATTATCCTTATACTTTGTAGTATATTTTGACACTAGAATAACTGTTTCTGACACATATCGATGCCCATTTTCTTAGGGATTCATTGCTTTTTAAAGGCAGTCACTTTTTAATAAACTATAAATTGGAATGCACTGTTTAAATTCTGCTCCAGGGGCAGTAATGTTAATGTGGGTGCAGATAAGCATAGGATATATTTTAGATAACTCCATGGCTGCCCCAACGTCAGTTGACTTACAAAAATGTAATTTTGTGCTTGAAGTCTGCCCTTGGGGCACCAAAGTGATCTTATCCTAAATTAACAAACCCTGCCACTGGGGAAGCATTTAACATTGCATTCCAATGGCTAGCCAGAGGGCAGTAAAGACTTTCTTATAACCTTATGTGCTTGAAGTCTGACCTTAGGGCTCCAAAGTGATCTTAACCCAAACTAATATTACTGTCCCTGTGGAAGCATTTAAAACCTGTTAGGGACAGACGTTCCGCTAGCGGAACGCCTCACCAATATCCAATAGTATAGCGTGGCGCGAAATACAAACACCTAAAAAATGCTATAACTTCAATTTCTCAAACATATGACTATTTTACACCATTTTAAAGATAAGACTCTCGTTAATCTAACCACACTGTCCGATTTCAAAAAGGCTTCACAGCGAAAGCAAAACATTAGATTATGTCAGGAGAGTACCCTCCCAAAAATAATCACACAGCCATTTTCAAAGCAAGGATATATGTCACAAAAAACAAAACCACAGCTAAATGCAGCACTAGCCTTTGATGATCTTCATCAGATGACACTCCTAGGACATTATGTTATACAATACATGCATGTTTTGTTCAATTAAGTTCATATTTATATCAAAAACCAGCTTTTTACATTAGCATGTGATGCTCAGAACCAGCATACCCACCGCAAACTTCCGGTGAATTTACTAAGTTACTCACGATTAACGTTCACAAAATACATAACAATTATTTAAAGAATTATAGATACAGAACTCCTTTATGCAATCGCGGTGTCCGATTTTAAAATAGCTTTTTGGTGAAAGCACATTTTGCAATATTCTGAGTACATAGCCCGGCCATCACGGCTAGCTATTTTGACACCTACCAAGTTTGGCACTCACCAAACTCAGATTTACTATAAGAAAAATTGGATTACCTTTGCTGTTCTTCGTCAGAATGCACTCCCAGGACTTCTACTTCAACAACAAATGTTGTTTTGGTTCGAAATAATCCATAGTTATATTCAAATAGCTCCGTTTTGTTCGTGCGTTCAGGTAACTATCCGAAGGGTGACGCGCTGGCGCGTTTTGTGACAAAAAATGTCGATAACATTCCAATCGGGAGACGTTGTATTCGTTCAAACAGTGAAAGAAAAAAAAATTGTCATCTCGTGGACACGCGCGCCAGTGTCATTGTTCCCAGAAGAACCACTCACAAAAACCCCTGCTGTTTTTCGCCCAGAGACTGCAGAGCTATCATTCTGCTTTCTGCCGCCTTCCTAGAGCCAATGGAAGCCTTAGAAAATGTCACGTTACAGCAGAGATGCTGTATTTTTGATAGAGATGCCCAAGTAGGAGAACAAATTGTCAGACAGGGCACTTCCTGTATAGAATCTTCTCAGGTTTTGACCTGCCATATGAGTTCTGTTATACTCACAGACACCATTCAAACAGTTTTAGAAACTTTAGAGTGTTTTCTATCCAAATCTATTAATTATATGCATATTCTAGTTTCTGGGCAGGAGTAGTAACCAGATTAAATCGGGTACATTTTTTATCCGGCCGTGAAAATACTGCCCCCTATCCCTAACTTAAACAGTGCATTAAAATGGCTTCCCCAATGTCAGTTAAGACTTTTAAAAATGTACTTTTGTGCTTGATGTCTGCCCTAATGGCCTCAAGTGATCTTGACCCTAACTAACATTTCTGCATAAACAGTCAGTTTTTTTATTTTTATATCGCTTATTAAAGTAAAGTAAAAAAAAGTATAAATGTTAACTGACCTACTGGCAGATTTGAGATCTAACTTGCAAGCTATTTCTATTTTATAATTCAACATTAGTATGACGTAGCTCTCTGCATTTAGCTTAGCATTTTATGTTTCTGCCCCCAGGGAAGCATAATAGTCCATTCCAATTTGTAAGTGTATATAGCTTATTCTACTAAATATTTTGCTAACGTAAGTGGGATCTGATTTAATGGTATTTTTGAGACCTATCTAGCTAGCTAGCTCTATTATGACTCAACATTAGAAAGAGTTTGCTATCTGTTAGCCAACTAGCTCTGTTTAGCTTAGCCTTTTATGTTGCTGCCCCTGGGGCAGCTTAACTGTCCATCCCCATTTTTTTAAGGTCATATAGCTTATTCAACTTAACATTTAAATAAAGCAAATGTTACCTGACTTGCTTGTATATTTGACACCTAGCTAGCTAGCTAGCTCTATTTCTTTATTCAACATGAGTAGATACGTGGTTGCTAAATGCTTAGCTAGCTAGCTTGCTCTGATTAGCTTAGACTTGCTAACTTGCTACATTTTACTCTTTGCTTCAAGTCATGGGACCGGTTGTATCTTAGAGATATTGTCACATTTGTCTAACTACTGTAATCTCTGCTGAGTCCCCAACAACCGGATGTCCTGGTTTTCAGGAGAAATGGAAAAAGAGCCTATGACGAGACTTCTGATTTTGGACTTTAACAAGGTGACACTCCATCTTAACTCATCCTACTGGACATTTACTGGATTGTTTGAACAGTACTTACAAATGGAATTTAGAATGGTCATACCCACAGAAAAAGTGTTATTTATCCAACAATCCTACGAGTGTCATACACACACCGGTAGGAGATAACCATTGATAAATACCAATTGCTCTCAGCCTCTGTCCTCGTGCATGACCTTGGCTGTTTGCATTTCGAAACGCCCAGGTCCGGGGTTATGCATGTGCCTTGGGGGCTTGGCCCGCCCTACCGTACCTCTTTGCCCGTCCAAATAAAATATTGAAATATTGATCATTTATTTGACCGAGACACGCGCCGTCAAAAAGAAGCATCAATCTCAGTTAAAGCATCCTAGCAAGTGAAACAGCGCCCCTCAGTCTCAGTATGTGTAGACCATGTATCTGATGCTGTCTGGACCAAAAGAGTATGGCACGTCATACTATTTCTGCCCAGACAGCATCAGATACACGGGCTACATACAGAAGGTCACTGTTTCGCTCACTCGGATGCTTTCTCAGGTGACATAGTTTCAGCAGAGAGGAACTGGCAAAGCAAGAGGGTTCACTCGCCAACATCTGTCCAGAATAAGCCCAATGTGTTTTTATGGTCATTATATGCAGACTTAAGCTTGTCAAAGACTCCCATTATTAAAGCGGAGACATGAGCATCTCATCATTATATACTGATCTCTAGTTTCAGCCTCTTGCGAACTGGAAAGGAAAGTTGGCGGGTGCACAGTGTGCTGTTAGGATTCTGGATTCCCCTGAAGTAAATTGATATTTCACCAAAATGATACACAGTAATTACTCCTGTCTAAATAAAGTCATTTATAATACTTCATCAGGGCGCATGACTTAGCCACATTAGCTTTTTTTTTTTAAATAGCTGTGGATTGTTTCAAATCCCAATTGTGTAGGCCTACGCCTATTTGGGAAGACCACAATTTGTGAGTGTGCATGTGCAATAGGTCTAGCTGATTGAGTTGCAGCTGTGATAAGCATCTAAAATATGTGTGAAGATAATATGTCTTCAGTATAATATAAATGTTGCAACAAGAAGAAGGGGATGTGGTAAAGATATGGCGCGTCTCTTCTCCAGAATGCATGCACTCAGCTCTCCAGAATGTGCTCAGCTGTCTCCCACCAATTCTTGCACGTTCTTTGTTTCTTTGTGGGGATTGTTTGCCCTTTGATTGTTTACTTTCGATCAATTCCCCATTACAAATGTCACCAGTAGGCCTAGTAAATGTACCGTTAATCCCTCGTCATTTGGTTACATTCATTTCTGTTAATGCATGTATTAATTTCAGTCATTTACCATTGTCATTCTCGGACTGTAAACATTGTTTGGGGAGTTCACAACATGCTACACTTGTGAGAAACAAGTTTTTTATTTCATAACCATTACGAGTTTTGTAAATGTTTTCATTGTCTTTTGTTTGGACTGCTCCATGTGAGCAATGAGCATGTGTCTGGTTTTTCTTCCCTTACCAGAAAAAACAGTCTCCTGGCAAACAGTTAAACCCAACCTTTGCATTCGTTTTGTGGAAAACCGTTGTGGAAAATTTGCAGCAACTTGTGAACTTCTGGCAAACAATTCTGGGAAACTTGTGGCAAATATTCTGTTTGCTGCAAACTCAGTATGAATATGCAAATTAAATCAGGTTTTTGTGTGTTAAACAACATTGATATGTATCTACATAAACCAAATCACATAACTTTAAATAGAACTTATATCACAGAGATAAAAAAGTAAATATACTAAATGTACTAAATATACTAAACAACATTTATTCAATGTCTTTAACAGATGAAAAATGAATTCAATACAACTTGAAATAAACAGTATGCTAATGAAGAAAATAGAAAAGACTGGATATTTCCCAAATAAATTGTTTATTACATTTTGTTTTATGTAGCTACAACATTTACATGAGAGAAATGTGAACACTATGGGGATGTTGACCATAGGATGTTTAAAGAGACAACTACAGAATTATTTACATGAGCCAAGTGATTACTGAGCAATACATTAACCAATGGAAGTTTAAAAGATAATTAACAAAATGTTAATAACTAAAACAACAAAAACTAAATTTAAACCCAGTTCAGAACTATTGCCTTTCTGAGTGAACTTTGGAGATGGCGTCCCTGCAGAAGTCATTCGACCAAAGCTGGTTGAATGCATGCACTGAAATAATCAGAAAACAAAACAAAATGAGGATACTGAAAACAATTACTTATTGGTTTAATTCAAACCAGCGAGCTTCTAACCCAGCACCTTGGGTTGAGCGCTTGACCCAACTGCTGGGTAAATTAGACTATATTGCTGCGTTACCCCAGTGTGTTAGGTTCTGACATTAACCCAGCACTTTGTGTTGGGGGATTAACCCAGCAGCTGGGTAATTTATGTAATCCGTGGGTTATTTTCAGTGTCATCTTAATTTCTATTTTGTTTGCATATTCTTGCCTTCTCTACCATCCCACCCCTCCCTTTCCCCCCACACACAATCAAGCTACAATGTTGAAATTCAAATAATGCATTTTTATTGCCTGCATTTCAAAACGTAAATCACATCAGAGAATGTACAAGAATATACAGTACCAGTCAAAAATTTGGACATAGCTACTCATTCAACGTTTTTACATTTTTTACATTGCAGAATAATAGTGAAGACATAAACACTATGAAATACCTGTAATCATGAAGTAACAAAAAAAGTGGTAAACAAATCAAAATATATTTTATATGTGAGATGATTCTTCAAAGTAGCCACCCTTTGCCTTGATGACAACTTTGCATACTCTTGGTATTCTCTCAACCAGCTTTATGAGGTAGTCACCTGAAATGTATTTCAATTAACAGGTGTGCCTTGTGAACAGTTAATTTGTGCAATTTCTTTCCTTCTTAATGTGTTTGAGCCAACCAGTTATGTTGTGACAAGGTAGGGTTGGTATACAGAAGAAAGCCCTATTTGGTAAAAGACCAAGCCCATATTATGGAAAGAACAGCTCAAATAAGCAAAGAGAAATGACAGTCCATCATTACTTTATGGCATGAAGGTCAGTCAATTTCAAGAACTTTGAAAGTTTCTTCAAGCGCAGTCGCAAAGACCATCAGCGCTATGATGAAACTGGCTTTCATGAGGACCACCACAGGAAAGGAAGACCCAGAGTTACCTCTGCTGCAGAGGATAAGTCCATTAGAGTTTCCAGCCTCAGAAATTGCAGCTCAAATAAATACTTCATAGAGTTCAAGTAACAGACACATCTCAGCATCAACTGTTCAGAGGAGACTGTGAATCAAGCCTTCATAGTTGAATTGCTGCAAAGAAACCACTACTAAAGGACACCAATAATAAGAAGAGACTTGCTTGGGCCAAAAATCATGAGCAATAGACATTAGACCAGTGGAAATTTGTCCTTTGGTCTGGAGTCCAAATTGGAGATTTTTGGTTCCAACCGTCGTGTCTTTGTGAGACGAGATGTGGATAAACGGATGATCTCTGCATGTGTATTTCCCACCGTAAAGCATGGGGGAGGAGGTGTTATGGTGTGGGGATGCTTTGCTGGTGACATTGTCTGTGATTTATGTAGAATTCAAGGCACACTTTGCCAGCATGGCTACCACAGCATTCTGTATCGATACGCCATCCCATCTGATTTGGGCTTAGTGGGACTATCAATTGTTTTTCAACAGGGCAATGGCCCAACACACCTCCAGGCTGTGTAAGGGCTATTTTACCAAGAAGGAGAGTGATGGAGTGCTGCATCAGATGACCTGGCTGCCACAATCCCCTGACCTCAACCAAACTGAGATGGTTTGTGATGAGTTCGGACCGCAGAGTGAAGGAAAAGCAGCCAACAAGGGCTCAGCATATTTGGGAACTTCTTGAAGACTGTTGGAAAAGCAGTCCAAGTGAAGCTGGTTGAGAGAATGTCAAGAGTGTGCAAAGCTGTCATCAAGGTAAAGAGTGGCTATTTGAAGAATCTCAAATCTCAAATATATTTTTATTGTTTACCACTTTTTTGGTTACTACATGATTCCATATGTGTTATTTCATAGTTTTGATGTCTTCACTATTATTCTACAATGTTGAAAATAGTAAAAATAAAGAAAAACCCTTGAATGAGTAGGTGATCTAAAACTTTTGACTGGTAGTGTATTTATATTCTGGACTCTGACATTGATTGTTCTATTATTTCTATATTTCTTAATTCCTTTCTTTACATTTTTTTGGATTCGCGTGTATGGTTTTGTATTGTTAGGTATTACTGCACTGTTGGAGCTAAGAACATTGTCACACTCTGATCTGTTTCACCTGTCTTTGTGCTTGTCTCCACCCCCTTCCAGGTGTCACCCATCTTCCTCATTATCCCTGGTGCAATTATCCATGTGTTCTCTGTTTGTCTGTTGCCTGTTTGTCTTGTTTTCTCAGGTCTTACCAGCGTGCTTTCCCGTCTTCCTTTTTCTCATGTTCTGTTTCCTAGTTTTCCCGGTTTTGACTATTCTGCCTGCCCTGCTGACCCTGAGCCTGCCCGCCGTCCTGTACCTGCATGACTCTGACCTAATTACAAAGTCTGCCTGCCCTGACCCCGAGCCTGCCTGCTGTCCTGTGCCTGCCTGACTCTGACCTGATCACGATCCCCTGCCTGTCCTCAACCTGCCCTTTGCCTGACCCTGTGTTTACAATAAATCATCTGAGAACTGTACTATCCGCCTCCTGTGTCTGCATCTGGGTCAAATCCTGAGTCGTGATAGTACGAACTGGCCATGACTGACCCGGTAGACTCAGACCAGCTCCACAATGCTGTCTCCCAGCAAGGTGCCACCATTGGAAGACACAAGGAGTTACTGCATTATGGAGGGGCTCTATACCCTGGCAGTGTCCCAAGAACCCCGATTACCTCCTCCGGAGGGTTACGCTGGAGATTCTGGAAACTGCCGGGCCTTTCTCTCCCAGTGCTCCCTCATCTCCCTCACCTAGGGCAACCTGTTGAGGTCACAGGTGGGTCAGTGATAATATCATTTTTTTCAGGGAAATCAGGAAAATGGCAGAATTCTTTCCCTCATCACGTCTGTTGCCATGTACAGGAAACTGCCAAAATATAGGAAACACTTGAGTAAATGAGAAACAACCAATCACATTTGTTTGCCTAAAGAGATACAGTATATCCGCTTCACTCTCAGAGAAAAAAAGTAGCACTGGATGCTTTTACACACTCAAATGTTATAAATAATTACATTAATAAGGAACTGGACAAATGATACATTTGTGACAACAATATATGTAGAAAAATGTAGAAATACAATAATGTGAGATCTGGGCTCTGGTCAAAAGTAGTGCACTACAGGGAATAGGGTGCCATTTGGGATGAGGCTTAACTAACCACACACTATAGCATGAGACTAGATTCTTGATGTGTTGACTTTATGTTAAATATACAGGATACGAACATTCCATTCCAGCTGAACAATGGATATGTAGCATTTTGAAACAAAATCAGTTCTAATGCACATCTAAAATCTGTTAATAAAAAAGGACAGTAATATTTTACACACACATAAAGGTACCCATAAGCATTCATTTCTGATGAAAAAACACAAATGTGAAACATTTGTGGATATAGCATTTTGGAAATGAACTCTGCATATCCTCTCACAGGTTGTAAATACAACATAAGACGTTTCACATAGCGACCATCTGTAGTTTTTCGTTTAAAGACACAACAACATTCTGCCTTTGAATATACTAAGTGTGCACAGACGGGTATTGTAACAGTCTCAAAATAATAGTGTCTCACAAGTAAATCACTGTGGGGCCTGGGGAGCATATCAAGTTCGGACATTGTGCTTTTTTTCATATGTGATTTCCGTCCACCAGCTGTAACAATGGGAGGTTATAATTTTATTTTCCATTCCAAATAAGGGTTGAATGTCACTAGTTGTTCAGCGGCTCTGCTAGACCGGGATAAAGCAAAGTGGTGCTTGGGGGCAGTATTTGTGTTTGTATGTACGGTACCAGTGAAAAGTTTAGATACACCTACTCATTCAAGGGTTTTTCTTTATTTGTACTATTTTCTACATTGTAGAATAATAGTGAAGACATCAAAACTATGAAATAACACATATGGAATCATGTAGTAACCAAAAAAGTGTTAAACAAATGAAAATATATTTTATATTTCAGATACTTCAAAGTAGCCACCCTTTGCCTTGATGACAGCTTTGCACACTCTTGGCATTCTCTCAACCATGCATTCCAGGTAGTCACCTGGAATGCATTTCACTTAAAACCATACAGGATCAGTGGGTCCCCCGTGGAACGGTTGAGCTAACGTAGGCTAATGTGATTAGGTAGTTGTTTTTCCCACCTGTGTTTGTGGGAGATGATTTTGAGTTAGTGCATGTTGCACCTCTTTCGTCACAGTTTGTGTTTTGTTTATAGTTTTTTGTTTGTTTGGCTAAGTTCCACAATCAAATAAAAGATGTGGAAAGATATTCACGCTGCGCCTCTGGTCTGTTCCTACACACTTGCGTGAAATGGATAAAGGGAAACATATTACATTTCCTGGACGTCTGAATGTTATTCCAGTCACCCAAATCATAGACTGTTCTCTTTGCTACCACACGGCAAGCGGTACCGGAGCGCCAAGTCTAGGTCCAAAAGGTTCCTTAACAGCTTCTACCCCCAAGCCATGAAGCTGCTGAACAATTAATCAAATCGCCCCCCAGGCTATTTACATTGGAACCCCACTTTGTTTTTACGCTGCTGCTATTCACTGTTTATTATCTATGCATAGTCACTTTACACCTACCTACATGTACAAATTAACTCGACTAACCTGTACCCCAGCACATGAACTCGGTACAGGTACACCCTGTATATAGCCGCGTTATTGTTATTTTGTGTTACTTTTTATTTTACTTTAGTTTATTTTATTTACTAAATATTTTCTTAACTATATTTATTGAACTGCATTGTTGGTTAAGGGCTAAGGCCTACACCTGTTGTATTTGGTGGACGTGACAAATAACATTTTATTTGAAATTGCTCTGCCTGTGTCATTGGATGATGAGGAGAGGAGAGAGAGGAATGGAGGAGGAGAGAAGAAAGACACACTGAAGGCTAGGTTTGAGGTATGCCAAATCCCCACATACAAACATCAGCCAAGTTTGCAGGAAATTGAGATTCCTTTCACGCACTGATGCAGCATAGACATATAATGTAACATAATTTCCCATTTTAATAAGTTCACTGTGTGTGTGTGTGTGTGTGTGTGTCTCTGATGAACTGAATAGCTGTGGTTTGGGGCCTTTCGAGAAAGGCCAGTGTGATGGACCATTATATGTCTCACTCTCTCACACATCATCCCCCTAACACACACACACACACACACACACACACACACACACACACACACACACACACACACACACAGTAAATACCTCAACATTGTGCTCCCATAGCTCTCTTTCACAGACCAAACTATGTATGCATCTACTTTCCTCAGGCTGACTGTGACTTATCTTTTCTGAATGACACTTCATACATTTTACATTTTAGTCATTTAGCAGACGCTCTTATCCAGAGCAACTTACAGTAGTGAATGCATACATTTCATACATTTTTTTTTCTCCATACTGGTCCCCCGTGGGAATCAAACCCACAACCCTGGTGTTGCAAACACCATGCTCTACCAACTGAGCCACACGGGACCATTGGAACATGCACACACATCTCCCTCTCTATCTCTCTCTCTCTCTCTGTCTCTCCCTTTCTCTGTTATACACAAACATTGAAAAACACAAGGACAGCAGTGGGAGAGTAGGTGAGCCATTTACTAACAGGTCTGTTTTAGCTAGTCATTACCTAGTATTCACATAGATAATACTTGCAAACTGCCTGTTGACATTGGGAAACCCAAACAAAGATACAATGCTGAAGATAAAAATGTAGGCCCGGATTCAATCTGATTGCAGGTTTTGAGCATTGCTGCTTTTAAAGATGGAATCAGCATTAGGGGAAACATTGCCACTGTTCGCCCCTTTGTTATTGTTTTTGTTTTGTTGCCTAATTGGAGGGGAGGAGTGAGGGAAAAAAATTGCAGTACATATTCTGCTGTTCTATCACACGTGCAATGGTGTCTGAGGGGGGAAAAAACAGTGTTTGTTGTTTGCAGTAGCTTCTTTGTGGCTGTAATATCCCAAGCGGATGTGGCAGTTTCACCATTAAGTATTCCAGCTTTAAAAGCAATTTCCGATTGACCTACATATGCAGAATTTACCGTGAATAGGATCTCTGTGAACACGGGAACATTACCTTTAAAAGCCACAATGCCTATAACCCGTGATCAGATTGAATCCCTTAGACCTATCATTCAGACAATGGAAAGCTGAGTTGAGTTGGCTTTCAGAACGTATACTGTTTTAAGCACACTCCCTATGATAAGTCCCGATTGGTCGATCCACTGCCACATCCAATGGGTTCAGTGAAAACATTATCCATGACTGCACAGCATAACAATCCCAGGTGTGTGTGTGCCAGAGCACTCTCTCTTTCTCTTATTTACAATGACGGCCTAATGATGGCACAGATCCTGTAGATTAATAATTGGAAAAATAATAATACTCAATGAGTAGTTACAATTAACAGTACACAGTAATAATTTAAAAAGACACAGGTAGCAATGTTAATCTCTGGTTGGTCATTCCTCTGGTTGGTCATTCCTCTGGTTGGTCATTCCTCTGGTTGGTCATTCAACTGGTTGGTCATTCCTCTGGTTGGTCATTCAACTGGTTGGTCATTCCTCTGGTTGGTCATTCCTCTGGTTGGTCATTCCTCTGGTTGGTCATTCCTCTGGTTGGTCATTCAACTGGTTGGTCATTCAACAGGCTGTCCCTACTGTCCCTACGGGTGTGGCAGGAAGCTACATATTTTGTAGCTAATATGGCACAAATGGGTTTTTCTCCCAATGCTGTAGATATTGGATTTTCTCATTTTCTGTTTTGGTTTCAAATGTTACATTTTTTTGGGAAAAGAAAACTGCCCGTAAATCATTATAGTCCTCGCAGTGTAGGAGAAAATGCAGCTCTGTCTTGACCTCTCTTCGAGGGCAGAGTGGGCACAACCTGTCCTCTCTGGGTAGCCAGATTTGTCTGTGACGGCCAGCTTCTATGGCCAGGCTGTGTTCACTGAGCCTGTACATAGTGTTTTTCTCCGTCTTCTATCAGTCACGGTGGTTAGATAGTCTGCCACCATGTAATGTCTGTTTAGAGCCAAATAGCATTGAAGTTTACTTACATTTTCTGTGGTGTCTTTCCAGTAGGTGATATAATTTTGGTTGGGACAGATATGCTGAGTGCTCCCCTGAGGCTTTGTTGGGTTGGTGAACTGAGCCTCAGAACCAGCTGGCTGAGGGGACTCTTTTCTATGGTCAACTCTTGGCGTTTAAGGGATTTGTAATGGTAGGAGTGGAGGTGACTTGTTTGCAATTGGCATTTGGTGGCTCTTTTTTGGATATTAATCAGAAGAGGGAATTGTGTGTCTCTCTCTCGCTCACACTCACAACAAAACTAAAAAATAATCACCAGTACATTGTTTTACCCATTGTGTTTGTAGGCCAATATTTAATGTGAAAGTAGAGACAGAGACATTGTGTACAGGGGCTCCACTGCTCCCCATGCTCCCTCTCCCTGGACCAGGGCTATCAGTTAAAGCTGTGGAGCCATTCAACAGGAACACACACAGGAGGACTCTAATGATAAAGACACAGGGAAGCCTGTTTGAAGCAGAAGCGTGTACAATGAATTGGTGGATAAAGTCAAGGATGGATGGTTGCGTCATCCAGCAAGTTAGAGTAGCTTTATAGTCCTGGTGTGTCAGTTTCCTCTTAGATCTCAGTCAGAAAGGTAGTGTGCCTGTGTGCTGCACTTTGTCTGAGATGCATGTACAAGTACTAAAATATGTCTCTTTATTTCTGTCCTGTTAAATATAGAGCCCCTGATCCAGTGTGTGTCATCTGTACAGTGCCTTCAGAAAATATCCACACCCCTTGACTTTTTCCACATTTCGTTCCACTTTTTGCAGACACAAAATACCCCATAATCTCAAAATGGAATTATGTTTTTCAAAATATTTACAGATTCATTAACAACTATCTGTAAATTCCCTCAGTCGACCAGGGAATTTCTAACACAGATTCAACCACAAAGACCAGGGAGGTTTTCCAATGCCTCGCAAAGGGCACCTATTGGTAGATGGGTAAAGACATTGAATATTCCTTTGATCATGGTGAAGTTATTAATTACACTTTGGATAGTGTATCAATACACCCAGTCACTACAAAGATACAGGCGTCCTTCCTAACTCATTTGCTGGAGTGGAAGGATACTGCTCAGGGATTTCACCTTGAGGCCAATGGTGACTTTAAAGCAGTTACAGAGTTTAATGGCTGTGATAGGAGAAAACTGAGGATGGATCAACAACATTGTAGTTACTCCAAAATACTAACCTAAATGACAAAGTGAAAAGAAGGAAGCATTTACAGAATAAAAATATTACAAAACATACATCCTGTTTGCAACAAGACACTAAAGTAATACTGCAAAAAATGTGGCAAAGCAATTCACAAAGTGTTATGTTTGGGGCAAATCCAATACAACACATTACTGAGTACCACTCTCCATATTTTCAAGCACAGTGGTGGCTGCATCCTGTTATGGGTATGCTTGTAATAGTTAGGGACTGGGGAGTTTTTCAAGATAAAAAAGAAACGGAAACCAAATCAAATCAAATGTTATTGGTCACATACACATGGTTGGCAGATGTTATTGCGAGTGTAGCGAAATGCTTGTACTTCTTGTTCCGACACTGCAGCAATATCTAACAAGTAATCTAATAATTCCACAACAACTACCTAATACACACACATCTAAGTAAAGGGATGGAATAAGAATATATACATATAAATATATGGATGAGCAATGACCGAGCGGCATAGGCAAAATGGTATAAAATACAGTATAAACATATGGGATGAGTAATGCAAGATTTGTAAACTTAATTATTAAAGTGGCATTAATAAAGTGACTAGTGATCCATTTATTAGAGTGGCCAAGGATTTCAAGTCTGTACAGTATGTAGGCAGCAACCTATCTGTGTTAGTGATGGCTGTTTAACAGTCTGATGGCCTTGAGATAGAAGCAATTTTTCAGTCTCTCGGTCCCAGCTTTGGTGCACCTGTACTGACCTCACCTTCTGGATGGTAGCGGGGTGAACAGGCAGTGGCTCAGGTGGTTGTTGTCCCTGATGATCTTTTTGGCCTTCCTGTGACATCAGGTGCTGTAGGTGTCCTGGAGGGCAGGTAGTTTGCCCCTGGTGATGCGTTGTGCAGACCGCACCAGGAACGGAACTAAGTACAGGCAAAATCCTAGAGGAAAACCTAGTTTAGTCTGCTTTCCATCAGACACCTTTCAGCAGGACAATAACCTAAAACAAAAGGCCAAATCTACACTGGAGTTGCTTACCAAGAAGACAGTGAATGTTCCTGAGTGGCCGAGTTACAGTTTTGACTTAAATCTACTTGGAAATCTATGGCAAGACCCGAAAATGGTTGTCTAGCAATGATCAACAACAATTGTTGCCAGAGGTGCTTCTACAAAGTATTGAGTCAGGGGTGTGATATTTTTGTATTTCAATTTCAGTACATTTGCAAAAAATTCTATAACATGTTTTCACTTTGTCATTATGGGGGTATTATGTGTAGATGGGTGAGAACAATGTTTTTTTTATAACAGAACACAATGTGGAATAAGTAAAGGGGTATGAATACTTTCTGAAGGCACTGTATATGCAGGCATACAACAACACACAAACTCACAATCCCTCTGTGTGGTAACATTGCAGCATTCCACAGAGTACCAGTGAAGCATAACATTGCTAACCTCAATCCAAACCAAACGCTTGGAGAAATGACACTTAAACTTTCATGAGAGCAACAGAAATATTTATAACTGAAGTGTCATGTTGAACATCCCTTTGAAGAAACACATATTTATTATTAATTACCCTAAATTCTGAGATTTAATATGGGACATTTTTTTCAAATATGGAATGAGATTAAGGGAAATTGAGAGAAAAGTACAGTGGAGAGGACAGATCCATGTAAAAGAGCATTAGCTAAAGCTAGATTAACACCTAGCTGTTGCTATGAGCCTCTGCTGTCACACTGATCTGTTTCACCTGTCTTGTGTTTGTCTCAACCCCCCACCAGGGGTCTCCTATTCTTCCCCATTATCCCCTGTGTATTTATACCTGTGTTTTCTGTTTATCTGTTGCCAGTTTGTCTTGTTTGGTCAGGTGTGTTTCCCGTTTCTCCAGTTCTTGTTTTCTAGTCTTCCCGGTTCCGACCTTTCTGCCTGTCCTGAGCCTGCCTGCCGTTCTGTCCCGGATTGACTCCGCCTTGAATTACGAACCTCGACCTGCCCTTTGCCTGTCCCTTTGTAATAATAAATATTCTAAGAACCGAACTATCTGCCTCCTGTGTCTGCATCTGGGTCATATCCTGAGTCGTGATAGTACAAACTGGCCATGACTGACCCAGCAGACTCGGACAATGGCTCCCTCCAAGGAGCCACTATTGGAAGACATGAGGAGTTACTGCATAAACTTGTGTAGGGACTCCATACCTTGGCGGAACGCCATGACCATGCCTTCCATGCATTTTTGGAACAATTCTGTTGACTATCTACTAGAGAGCAAGCCACAACGGTAAACTTCCAGACACCCAGTAAAAAAAAAATATATATATATATATATTAATGAATTAATTTGGTGCATTTTTCCCCATATTACATCCAGATCTCCCATTACTCACACTCCTCTCCATGCTATCCTGCTGTAGGGTGACGGTCTAAATCTCTCCGGGGAGATTCTGGGGCCGACGAGAGCTTTATGGATGACCCCTTGATCGACTAGGTTACGGGTTCTATCCTGGGTTGAAGCCTGTTCTGTCAGGCACATTGCCTCAAGGCGGCATAGCCTGCCCCTGGGCGTTCTCCTGCGGGCTTGGGAAAAGCCTCAGACCTCTCATCCATTCTCACGGAGTACCAGGACCTCTAGGAGGTTTTCAACAAGGCCCGCACCGCATCTCTTCCTCCTCATCGACCCTACGACTGCACCATTGACGTGCTCCAGGTCACTACACTGCCTCAGGGGCTTCTTTATTCCCTGTCTGGTCCGGGGACCAAGACCATGGAAGTGTACATTGAGGACTCTCTGGCTGCAGGGATTATTTGTCCTTCCGCCTCCCCGGCCTTCGCATGGTTCTTCTTTGTGGAGAAGAAGGACAAGAAGAAGGACATCCCCTGTGTATTTATACCTGCTTCTTCTGTTTGTCTTTTGCCAGTTTGTCTTGTTTTGTCAGTGTGTTTTTCCAGGTATCTAGTTCTTGTTTTCTAGTCTTCCCGGTTCCGACCTTTCTGCCTGTCCTGACCCTGAGCCTGCCTGTCGTTCTGTCCCTGATTGACTCTGCCTTGGATTGTGAACCTCTGTCTGCCCTCGACCTGCCCTTTGCCTGACCCTTTGTAATAATAAATATTCTAAGAACCAAACTATCCTGCTCCTGTATTTGCATCTGGGTCATATCCTGAGTCGTGATATCAGATCAACAACCAAGCATCCATAATGCATACAGTACATGGAGTAGAAATGGGGCACAGTACCAACTGTTAGGGATTGACACAATAAAGACCAGGCCCCACTTCAACTCTTCATGTTCAGTGTCTGGAGCCAGGAGGGTTCTGTTCAAGTATATGTGTCCACTGAATCTGAAGCCTGGGATGCATAGTGATGGACCCAGACTATAGTCAGACAAGGCAAACTACAAGGACAGAATAAGCAGCAGAAGATAAGCCAAACTCAGGGTCTGTGTTTTGAGATGAGTGTAGTTGTATTAAAGAGCCAGAGAGCATTTCCAAAATCAGAATACTCTTATGGTGAAAGCAGGCTTGTCTCATTTGACTTCATTTTTTTATGTTTTAGTGGTATTACTTCTGGTTTTGCTGGGAACACATACAAGGAATTCATAAATAATAAGCAGGAAGTGGTATTCAGGAGAGGCTGCTTTTAGTTTTGGACATGGAACCCTGTTATATGTTTAGCTGCAGCATTATATGTGCAGGAAGTTGGAGCTCTGTTCAGTGTTGACCTACTTTCAAATGGTGGTTTTTGCAAGTCATTCTGGGTTAGAGGTAGAACCATATTACCAAGTCCAGAGTGCCAGGAGTGGAGAGAGAGTAGATGGGAGGAGGAGCTGACAGGGAGGAAGTGCCTTGGGGAATAGAGATGCTTGAGAGATTGAAATGGACACAGAGATACAGATAAACACACAGAAATCCAGAGGAAAAGAGAAATATAGGGATAATGAGGTAGACAGAAAGAAATCCACTCAACACTTACAACACCAGCGCGAAATACAATGATAGACACTTAAAGTGAAAGAAGAGAGAGAACTTCCCATATAGTCAAAACAAAACATCCTTACTCAGGTCTCAATGGTTTTGCATGGCTTCGTCCTCAGTTATATCTGGTCTGGAGGAGACTTTGCCTTTACACCACTGTCTGAGCCTGTCTAAATATAGCTCTTGGTCTTAAACGTCCTGCTTTCTGGATCGTTTAGGATTACATGGCAGAGTTGAGATAGGGCGGTCGAGCATTGACAGCGTGCAATAGCTGCTCCTCTCACCAGCTGTTATCACTGGGAAAAGGATGCTCAGGCCATTTCTCAGTAAACCTGCCCCTGCTACAGTAAATCCCTCATGAGTCTCAGCCAACAAGCTCCCTGTGCTGACAGATTAACCCTCTGGAGTCAAAGCCCTGTCTAAGATGGGGGGTTCTAAGCTAACAATACCAAGGAGAATTTGGATATTTGATTTTGAATATTAAGACCCCTTAGATGTAAAAAAAAATAAAATACCCCAAAATAATTGGATGAAACATTGAATTTGGCCTTACTGCTATTAGACAATAGAAAAGTGTTGAATAACAGATTCACTACATGGAAAAACAGATAGTCCCAAAAACAAATCTAAAGGAAGTTTGTTCTGAAGTGACTGTCCTATATCTGAGAGATATAAGAAAGTTCAGGACTATTTAAAAAATATGTATATATTTGTAGATGTATTTATCCCCTTATTTTAGGCACTAAACTATCCCATATATACTACATTAATTATTTTTATTTTTACATTAATTAATTATTTTTTATTATTTTAACCATTGGACCTTCAGATTAGTTTTGTGGGGCTTGTGGGCGTCCTAGGGCAAAACGAATAACACCATGTTTGTGAGAGTCACAGCTTTCCACAGAGGAACATATAAGATCTCCTAAGCCTGTGTTTACCACAAACTGTATTTCCGGCATTTATCCAAAAACCCAATTCTATCCCCATAGGCTTTGGCCAACGAGCCATGGGGGAGTTAGTGCGAGTAAGTGCCTATAAAAAGCCTCCATAACTATTGCTCTTTATAAAGGACAAACATTTCTGTATAATCAGAATTGATGAGCAGGTACTGCACATGAATCATTTGTTCTCAAACTCACTACAGATACAATAGGCCATTAATGAATTCCTTTTCAGGGGTAAGTCAGGTGGATTGTGTACAGGCAGGGTGCTATTTCTGTGATGAGCAACTTCAATATGAACAGCCAGGGTTCCAGTCCATATAAGATCATTTAATATGCAGATATACAGTTTCAGTGAAAGTTAGATTAGGTTTGTACATGGCAGTGTGAATCTCAAGTTAGCGTTCAGCTCTTAGTACAAGACAGTCAATAATATTGAAAAGGGTCGGTAAAAGTATTTAGCACAGCCTAAAAGGAATGTCCAAATATAAAATATAAACATAACACATTCAAATAACATTTTACTGTAATGCATAAAAAAATGCACATTATCCAGATAGGCTATTGTGAAGGTGGGGGTTGGATGGTCAGAACAGAAGTAGTTGATCTGGTATGGTGGGGTACTTCAGGATAAATGTCAATCACTTTGGTGAAAAATAAAAAACAGTACAACATAAATGGTCATGTCTGACATGAATCCATCCACTTCCTTGTTCCTTGTCAACACAACAAAATATTCTGAAAGCAAAGCTGAGTATATTGATATTTTTTTTATTGATTTACTTCAATATATACGTAAAGTAATTTGCAGGTACGAAAGTACATCTGTCTGTAAGTATCATTACTTTGAGTTGATATAATATGGAACATTCTCATCTGTCTTTACTTCTCTTGCCGAAGTTGAGAATGGTATTCTGAGAAGGTGGCTGGATACATTTGAAGTTGCTGTACTGCATTCCTAAAACCAGTTGCCTTCTAATCACTCTGGCAGAGTATTAACCTGAGACTGTGGACTGACTTGACTTCCAAATACAGCATTATGTTATTGTTCTTATTCTCATCTGTACTTTATTTACCGAGGAGAAGGCCATTGAGATTGCAAAATATATTTTACAAGAGAGACTATGAATTAAAGTGGCAGTAGAAAAAACAAATCATTTATAGTGCAAAAAGAACACTGCTGATATAATGCTACAGATCAATGTTGAAAAAAGTGCAACTTGTGTTTGTGGAATACAATACCTAATCTATATTTCACTAAACCTGCTCTGTTTGACTTGTGACAGATGGTTTGAAAGATTATCATTTTAACAGAAAGGTTGACCAAAATGTTCAAAACTACCAGTTCATAGATATCCACTAGCAGGAGTATATTTTTTTGCTGGTAAAAGTATTGAAATCCATACATCCAAAGTGAGGAAACTAGTATGTTTATCTTACAGGCACAGTAATGGATTCACAATTATATAATTAGACTTAGTACACTATAAATAGTGGGACGGCGCTGTTGTTCATCTGAAATGCTTTTACTGATTGGTATGATCAAAAATAACACTTTGGTTCATTCAACCTATTCTATTCACTTTGTCTGAAATCAAATTTGACAGATACATGTGATTTTTTTATTTGAAGGAATTCTTCTAAATTGCATCAACACACTGCTTCATTGCATAGCGTACTGGGCAATATAGTGGTGGCTGCCTATTAGAAGAGTTAGTGGCACTGCTTACTGGGGCGTGGCTTTCAGTTTGTTATTTTTGGCCACCCGTGAGAGTGAATGTGGTGTTGTGTTTGTTATTTAGGGTTAACCTTTTACACTGCCAGCATTGCATCTCTAAAGACACTTGTGTAAGTTAATGTGATAGTAAAGAGCTTGGTAAGGTTTCCATTTTTAAGATGGTCAAATGTGAAAGAGTAAGAATGTTTTTTAAGTAATTATTTAATGTTATTGAACCAACTGACATTATTAATTTAAGGGGAATTTATTTAATTGCTTGTCCCATGTGGCTCAGTTGGTATAGCATGGCGCTTACAAAGCCAGTGTTGTGGATTCAATTCCCACGGGGGACCAGTATAAAAATGCATCCACTCACTATTGTAAATCGCTCTGGATAAGCGTGTCTACTAAATTATGTAAAACTGCTCCAGCTCCTTCAAGTTGGATGGGTTCCGCTGGTGTACAGCAATATTTAAGTCATACCACAGATTCTCAATTGGATTGAGGTCTTGGCTTTGACTAGGCCATTCCAAGACATTTAAATGTTTCCCCTTAAACCACTTGTTGCTTTAGCAGTATGCTTAGGGTCATTGTCCTGCTGGAAGGTGAACCTCCGTCTCAGTCTCAAATCTCTGGAAGACTTTCCCTCAAGAATTTCCATGTATTTAGTACCATCCATCATTCCTTCAATTCTGACCAGTTTCCCAGTCCCTGCCGATGAAAAACATCCCAACAGCATGATGCTTCCATACTTCACTGTGGGCATACTTCACTGTGGGGATGGTGTTCTCGGGGTGATGCGAGGTGTTGGGTTTGCGCCAGAAATAGCATTTTCCTTGATGGCCAAAAAGCAACATTTTAGTCTCATCTGACCAGAGTACCTTCTTCCATGTTTGGGGAGTCTCCCACATGCCTTTTGGCGAACACCAAACGTGTTTGCTTATTTTTTTCTTTAAGCAATGGCTTTTTTTCAGGCAACTCTTCTGTAAAGCCTACCTCTGTGGAGTATACGGGTTAAAGTGATCCTATGGATAGACACTCCAATCTCCGCTGTGGAGCTTTGCAGCTCCTTCAGGGTTATCTTTGGTCTATTTGTTGCCTCTCTGATTAATGCCCTCCTTGCCTGGTCTGTGAGTTTTGGTGGGCAGCGCTCTCTTGGCAGGTTTTTTGTGGTGCCATATTCTTTCAATTTTTTAATAATGGACTTAGTGGTGCTCCGTGGGATGTTCAAAGTTTCAGATATTAATTTATAACCCAACCCTGATCTGTACTTCTCCACAACTTTGTCCCTGACTTGTTTGAAGAGCTCCTTGTCTTCATGGTGTCGCTTGCTTGGTGGTGCCCTTTGCTTAGTGGTGTTGCAGACTCTGGGGCCTTTCAGAACAGGTGTATATATACTGAGATCATGTGACAGATCATGTGACACTTAGATTGCACACAGGTCGTCTTTATTTAACTAATTATGTGACTTCTGAATGTAATTGGTTGCACCAGATCTGGTTTAGGGGCTTCATAGCAAAGGGGGTGAATACATATGCCCGCACCACTTTTAAGTTTTTTTATAGAATATTTTTAAACAAGTTATTTTTTCCATTTCACTTCACCAATTTAAACTATTTTGTGTATGTCCATTACATGAAATCCAAATAAAAATCTGTTTAATTACAGGTTGTAATGCAGCAAAATAGGAAAAACGCCACGGGGGATGAATACTGTTGCAAGGAACTGTATGGGAAATCACCCACTATTCAGCCTATTGTGCATATTGAACATTCATATTGCAATGTTCAGCTTTACCTATGGATCTTGGGTCCATGAAATGGCATATCAGCCTACTTAGTGACACCAACAGAACAAAACTTTTAGGAGTTTACACAAATATTAGCATTGTAGCTCATATTTCAGGACTTTGACTGTCAGAAATCACCTCACCAGTCAATCTATTGTGTGTATTGGATATTCATGTTGCAATATACAGCCTTACCTATGGATCTTGGGTCCATGAAATGGGATATCAACCAACTAAACCTACTCAGTGAGACCCACATAACACAACTGTGAAGAGTTTACACAAATATTAAAGTCATAGCTGTTATTACACGACTTTGACACCTCTGTGAAATGAAACCATTGTGAAATGAGCCATAATTTCTCACCAGTCAAAAGGCTGAATAGTGAGGTGGTTTCCCATAGTCAAAGTCCTACAATAAGAGCTACCACACTAATATCTGTGTACACTCACTGTTGTGTTCTGTGGGCATCACTGAGTAAGCTGATACCCAATTTCATGGACCTAAGATCCATAGGTAAAGCTGTACATTGCAATATACATGTCCAACACGCACAATAGACTGACTGGGGAGGTGGTTCCCCACAGTCCTGCAATATGAGCTAAAATGCTAATATTTCGTGTACACTCTTCACAGTTGTGTTCTGTGGGTGTCATTGAATGGCTGATACCCCATTTTATGGATGCAAGATCCATAGTTAAGGCTGTACATTGCAATATGAACAATAAGTTCTGCAATAAGAGCTACAATGCTTATATGTGTCACAGTTGTCACTGGTCACAGTTGTGTTCTGTGGTGTCACTGAATAGGCTGATACCCCATTTCATTGATCCACAATGTATAGATAAGGCTGTACAGTGAAATATAAGTATAACCCCAATGCAATTATGAGGTCTACATCCACAGTCCGATTTCAACTGATCTGTCATTTTTTGTCAAATAAACAAATTATTGTCTTTTGTTGAATTTATATAACAATATTGAAAACTTGTTAAGCATTATCTCGTCCAAATATGGCATGATTCCACTATTTGTAACCGTTTGCATCAATTTCAATGCAGGTCTTTTATTTTGAAGGCAAATGGAAAATTCCTCTTGTGGCTCACTCTTGTGGCTAAATGTTATTGTGGCTAGCTTCACATAGGTTGCTCTGGGTCTTTATGGTTGGGCTCTGAAGAGGAATCAAATCAAATCAAATGTATTTGTCACATACACATGGTTAGCAGGTGTTAATGCAAGTGTAGCGAAATGCTTGTGCTTCTAGTTCCGACCATGCAGTAATATCTAACAAGTAATCGACCAATTCCACAACAACTACCTTGTACACACAAGTGTAAAGGAATGAATACAAATATGTACATAACAATATATAAATGAGTGATGGCCGAATGGCATAGACAAGACGTAATAGATGGTATGGAGTACAGTATATACATATGAGATGAGAATCATGGAACAAGAAAAGGAATATTGGGACAGGGACACAGAAACTTGGATTTCTGAGGAGGAATGGAGGCAGAAAAAGAGGAAGACGAGGTTGAAGACAATGAGGAAAGAAGAGGTTGGATTTGAATCTGAGGAAGATGGCGATAATAATGGAGATGGGGTGTCGAATAAGATTGGTGTCAATTGCAAACAGAATGAGCTCTGGAGGAGAGATGGAAGTGAATGAGGGCAAATTAAGTGAGGTGGAAGGTGTGGTGAAGAGTTTGGAACCCAAGCTTGGCATCGTTGGACATGATAAAAAAAGAATTTGGTCCAATAGGAGTAAAATATTTGGAGAAAGTGGACCCTTGCCTTTGGCGTATCCATTTGTGGTTTCAGGGTGGGTGGATAATTAAAGGTAACATGTAGTGGACTTATTTGTTTGTGTTTCTTCTGAACAGAGTGAGCAGGCGCACCGTGTCCCGCAATTTCGGTCAAGATCTGTTTGGTGCTTTGCTCTTAGGAACAGGGCACCATTGAAAGGAGTGATTTCTAGTGTAGTGTTAAGTGTGGAGGTGGGGCAATTGAAGTGGAAGATTCCTGGTGTTTGTGAAGCCTGCCATTTGGCGCGACACAGACCCGTTGGGGAGCGTAGTGAAACAGAGGAGTCACTGTCAGTCCTTTTGAGGTTTGAGTCAGAGTCTCTACCCGACAAAGTCATGTTAGGATATATCAATTGTCCTGTTAGAGCTTTTTTGCTGAATCCATTGCACTGTTTCAGGTGCAACATGTATAGTCATGTCGCAGCAGCATGTAGGAGGGAGATTCCAAGATGTGGGAAGTGTGCAGGAGGGCATGGGACAGAGGATTGTGTAGTTTCGGTGGATAAAGTTGTGTGTGTCAACTGTAGGGGTGCCCATGTTGCTGGGGATCAGAAGTGTCCGGTTCAAGAGAGGCAGGTTGAAGTGGCCAGAGTCAGAGTAGTGCAGAAGGTGTTGTATGCTGAGTTAGTGAAGAAAGCAGAGGATGATGGGTCAAAGATTTTAAAAATCTTGATCCCAGTGAGTGGTAGATTTGTTTCAGCACAGAGGGATCAAGTGTTTTGAGCTTCAGTAAGGTTGGCTTCTTAACGTTAATAGCAATGGTTTTCAACTGTACCACAGAAATGGAATGTAAATCAGAGAAAATAGATGTGGTGGTAGGGCTAGGGTCAGTCTGTTATATCTGGAGTATTTCTCCTGTCTTATCCGGTGTCCAGTGTGAATTTAAGTATGCTCTCTCTAATTCTCTCTTTCTGTCTTTCTTTCTCTCTCGGAGGACATGAGCCCTAGGACCATGCCTCAGGACTACCTGGCATGATGACTCCTTGTTGTCCCCAGTCCACCTGGCCGTGCTGCTGCTCCAGTTTCAACTGTTCTGCCTGCGGCTATGGAACCCTGTCCTGTTCACTGTGATTACTATTATTTGACCATGCTGGTCATTTATGAATATTTGAACATCTTGGCCATGTTCTGTTATAATCTCCACCCGGCACAGCCAGAAGAGGACTGGCCACCCCTCATAGCCTGGTTTCTTCCTAGGTTTTGGCCTTTCTAGGGAGTTTTTCCTAGCCACTGTGCTTCTACACCTGCATTGCTTGCTGTTTGGGTTTTAGGCTGGGTTTCTGTACAGCACTTTGATATATCAGCCGATGTAAGAAGGGCTATATAAATACATTTGATTTGATTTGATTTGGTGGCAGCTGAAGAGAAGTATCTGGGTATACAAGATTTTATTTCAGAGGAGTTATAAGATGTTTTGAGATTTTTTAGGAAACAGGGATATACAGTGCGTTCTGGAAGTATTCAGACCCCTTGACCTTTTCCTTTTTGTGACGTTTCAGCCTTATTAAAAATGCATTAAATTAATTGTTTCCCTCATCAATCTATGCACAATACCCCATAATGACAAAGTATAACCAGGTTTTTAGACATTTTTGCAAATGTATTAAAAATAAAAAAACGAAATACCTTATTTACATAAGTATTCAGAACCTTTGCTATGAGACTTGAAATTGAGCTCAGGTGCATCCAGTTTCCACTGATCATCCTTGAGATGTTTCTACAACTTGATTGTAGTCCACCTGTGGTAAATTGAATTGATTGGACATGATTTGGAAAGTCCCACCTGTCTATACTGTATAAGGTGGCGCAGTTGACAGTGCATGTCAGAGCAAAAACTAAGCCATGAGGTCGAATGAATTGTCCGTAGAGCTCCAGGACAGGATTGTGTCGAGGCACAATCTGGGGAAGGTCTGGGGAAGGGTACCAAAACATTTCTGCAGCATTGAAGGTCCCCAAGAACACAGTGGCCTCCATCATTCTTAAATGGAAGAAGTCTGGAACCACCGAGACTCTTCCTAGAGCTGGCTGCCTGGCAAAACTGAGCAATCGGGGGAGAAGGGCCTTGGTCAGGGAAGTGACCAAAAACCTCATAGTCACTCTGACAGAGCTTCAGAGTTCCCCTGTGGAGATGGGAGAACCTTCCAGAAGGACAAACATCTCAGAGGCACTCCACCAATCAGGCCTTTATGGTAGAGTGGCCAGACGGAAGCCACTCCTCAGTAAAAGGCACATGACAGCCTGCTTGGAGTTTGCCAAAAGGCACCGAAAGGACTCAAACAATGAGAAACAAGATTCTCTGGTCGGATGAAAGCAAGATTGAACTCTTTGGCCTGAATACCAAGCGTCACGTCTTGAGGAAACGTAGCACCATCCCTACTGTGAAGCGTGGTGGTGGCAGCATCATGCTGTGGGGATGTTTTTCAGAAGCAGGGACTCAGAGACTAGCCAGGATTGAAGGAAAGATGAACGGAGCAAAGCATAGAGATCCTTGATGAAAACCTGCTCCAGAGCTTTCAAGCCCAGCCAGAGCCCAGACTTGAACCCGATTGAACATCTCTGTAGTAGAGGTCGACCGACTATGATTATTCAACGCCGATACCGATTATTGGAGAACCAAAAAAGCCGATACCGATTAATCGGACGATTTTTATATATATATTTGTTATAATGACAATTACAACAATACTGAATGAACAATGAACACTTTTATTTTAACTTAATATAATACATCAATAAAATCTATTTAGTCTCAAATAAATAATGAAACATGTTCAATTTGGTTTAAATAATGCAAAAACAAAGTGTCGGAGAAAAAGTAAAAGTGCAATATGTTCCATGTAAAAAAGCTAACGTTTAAGTTCCTTGCTCAGAACATGAGAACATATGAAAGCTGGTGGTGCCTTTGAACATGAGTCTTCAATATTCCCAGGTAAGAAGTTTTAGGTTGTAGTTATTACAGGACTATTTCTCTCTATACCATTTGTATTTCATATACCTTTGACTATTGAATGTTATAATAGGTACTTTAGTATTGCCAGCCTTATCTCGGGAGTTGAGAGACTTGAAGTAATAATAAACAGTGCAATGCTTGAAGCATTGCGAAGAGCTGCTGGCAAACGCAGGAAAGTGCTGTTTGAATGAAAGCTTACGAGCCTGCTGCTGCCTACCACTGCTCAGTCAGACTACTCTATCAAATATCAAATCATAGACTTAATTATAATATAATAACACACAGAAATACGAGCCTTAGGTCATTAATATGGTCAAATCCGGAAACGATCATTTGGAAAACAAAACTTTTATTCTTTCAGTGAAATACGGAACCGTTCCCTATTTTATCTAACGGGTGGCATCCATAAGCCTAAATATTGCTGTTACATAAGTCTAAATATTGCTGTTACATTGCGCAACCTTCAATGTTATTTCATAATTACTTAAAATTCTGTCAAATTAGTTCACAACGAGCCAGGTGGCCCAAACTGTTGCATATACCCTGACTGCGTGCAATGAACGCAAGAGAAGTGACACAATTTCCCTAGTTTAATATTGCCTACTAACATGAATTTCTTTTAACTAAATATTCAGGTTGAAAAAAATGTACTTCTGTCTATTGATTTTAAGAAAGGCATTGATGTTTATGGTTAGGTACATTCGTGCAACGATTGTGCTTTTTTCACAAATGCGCTTTGTTAAATCATCCCCCGTTTGGCGAAGTTGGCTGTCTTTGTTAGGAAGAAATGGTCTTCACACAGTTCGCAACGAGCCAGGCGGCCCAAACGGCTGCATATACCCTGACTCTGTTGCACAGAGCGCAAGAGAAGTGACACAATTTCCCTAGTTAAAATAAATTCATGTTAGCAGGCAATATTAACTAAATATGCATGTTTAAAAATAGATACTTGTGTATTGATTTTAAGAAAGGCATTGATGTTTATGGTTAGGTACACATTGGTGCAATGACAGTGCTTTTTTTTGTGAATGCGTTTGTTAAATCACCCGTTTGGCGAAGTAGGCTGTGATTCAATGATAAATTAGCAGGCACCGCATAGATTATATGCAACGCAGGACAAGCTAGATAAACTAGTAATATCATCAACCATGTGTAGTTAACTAGTGATTATGTTGAGATTGATTGTTTTTTCTAAGATACGTTTAATGCTAGCTAGCACCTTACCTTGACTCCTTGCTGCACTCGCATAACAGGTAGTCAGCCTGCCACGCAGTCTCCTCGTGGAGTGCAATGTAATCGGCCATAATCGGTGTCCAGAAATGCCGATTACCGATTGTTACGATAACGTGAAATCGGCCCTAATTAATCTGCCATTCCGATTAATCAGTCGACCTCTACTCTGTAGAGACCTGAAAATAGCTGTGCAGCGACACTCCCCATCCACATGACAGAGCTTGAGGATCTGCAGAGAAGAATGGGAGAAACTCCCCAAATACAGGTGTGCTAAGCTTGTAGCGTCATACCTAAGATGACTTAATGTAATCACAGCTAAATGTGGTTTAACAAAGTACTTTCCGAATGCACTGTAAATTCATTTTTATAAATTTTTCCTGTTTATGTCAAATTGTTTTGTGTTGTACATGTAGCCCTGGTTGTCCTGAAAAGAAAAAAGTTTAACCCAATCTTTATTTAAATAGGTAAGCCAGTTTATGAACAAATTCTTATTTACAATGACAGCCTACACCGGGCAAACCCTAACATGGACGGCACTGGGCCAATTGTGCGCCGCCCTATGTGACTCCCAATCACAGCCGGTTGTGATACAGCCTGGAATTGAACCAGGGTCTGTAGTAACACCTACCACTGAGATGCAGTGCCTTTGACCGCTGTGACACTTGGAGACCACAAAAAATTGCATTTTTATACCAATACTGGTCATTTATGAATATTTGAACATCTTGGCCATGTTCTGTTATAATCTCCACCCGGCACAGCCAGAAGAGGACTGGCCACCCCTATACCAATTTTTGTTATACTGTGTCCATGTGTATAGGCTGCAAGTACATTGGAATTAAATTGTTTTCAAGTCGTTAAAACAACGACCAGAAAAATAAGTATTTTCAACTATCACTTTCGAACAAAACCTAACGTGGCTTGGATGTCGGGCATAGTCGTCTTTTCAACATCTTTTAAACAAAATGTTACTAGGTGGACTGTTATATGTCTACTGGTATGACTTTGACTGGGGTGACTTATTCTCAACAGACAAGCAATGCTGGCTGAATTGATGGTGAGACAAGGTATGAAGTCCATGGTTGCTAATCAAATGTTTTGGTCTTGATGTCTGTGGATATACATGACTTTGTTTGGGCCATTATTGCCCCTGGCTTACCCTTGATGGATTGAGCATGGGGCGAAGAACAAAAAACCACCAGACATGTCAGACTTCATTCAGAAGTGATTTGAGGCTCCATCCTTGATGTAATTACCAGTTCAAATATCATGACAGAGATGACCACAAGACAAACTGTCTAATACCATGTAGAATGTAAATGCCTAAATGTGGTATGTAAAAGATGGTGTTGAAAAATAATATATTCCAACTATTAATATGTTTTGATAAAATTCTTCCACTGTGATGCTCAATTTCTCATAAATGTATTTACTCACTCAGCTCAGCTCCTGACCTACAGTATATACACTGAACACAAAAATAAATGCAACATGTACAATGCTGGTTCCATGTTTCATGGGCTGAAATAAAAGATTCCAGAAAATTTCAATTTGCACAAAAAAGCTTATTTCTCTCAAATGTTGTGCACAAATTAGCTTACATCCCTGTTACTGAGCATTTTATCCGTTGTCAAGATAATCGATCAACCTCACAGGTGTGGCAATAAAAGGCCACTCTAAATTTGGCAGTTTTGTCCCGCAACACAATCCCACTAATGTCTCAAGTTTTGAGGAAGCGTGCAACTGGCATGCTGACTGCAGGAATGTCCACCAGAGCTGTTTCTTTTCACAACCATAAGCCCCCTCCAACGTCGTTTTAGAGAATTTGACAGTACGTCCAACATGCATCACAAGTGCAGACCACGTGCAACCAACGCCAGCCTAGGACCTCCACATCCGGCTTCTTCACCTGTGGGATCAGCAGAGGGGGTGGGGAGCTGCGGAGTATTTCTGCCTGTAATAAAGCCCTTTTGTAGGGAACAACTCACTCTGATTCGCTGGCCTTTAACAATAGCTCAACAATAGCTAATTCTATCGTTTTTTTTCCCATTCTCTATTTCATTGTTAGTTCATTTGAACTGTAGCCTATGCCTGTCACACGGATGACTAGGTAAGTGTTGGTAGTAGGCCTGTAGTAAGTCTGCTTGTATGCCTTTGTATACATTTGTTAATCTACCTGTTCCTTTTGTTTGTTGCACCTACACTTTTGAACCACTGACAACAGCAGTAAATAAAATCATCCACTCCTCAACACACCTTACTCCCTGCTTTGTCTTGCCATGAAGTCCACCTCTCTGGCCCCCAACACTATGTTGTAGCATTCATTAGTGAGTTACTTTGGGCCCACATAGTCATCATGATGAGTGGTATAATTCTGCCCAACCATGGTAAGAGAGCTCCCCTCAGTGGTCAATAGAGCAACTAAGTATCTTCTTCTATGGCACAGGGGTTCCCAAACTTTTAATATCAAGGCACCATGAATATAATAAGCCTCCAAATTATGGAAGCTCATTCCTGCCACAATTTTCATTTTTTTTATGTTGATACTATCTAAAAATGTTGAGATACGTAACAAAATGTTGTAGATACAATATAAAAATGTTGAGATAGTAGATCATACATATAGCATATGTTTCTTCTTTTGTAGCATTGTGTGGCGATTTCCATCTACAGTATACATGTTACAGAGATCAGCACAGCATGGCTGCCGGCAAAAGTATGGCGAGCTGGCATTTGCCCAAGTACTTTGATTTGGTTTAATAAAAAATATTGACATAAAAGCATTGGAAATTGGTACAAAGTACTGTTGTTAAGACTGATTTACCTCATGATTTGTCAACTTGTGTACAATCTGTGCTTCAGTCTGAACTGTAGCCTATTGACAACCACAGCTGCAGGTAGCCTAGAAAAGCCTATGTGCTCTGATCTCCTCTGGCCAGGGGAAATCAAGCGGTAATGTTATGTATTTACAGCCTAAGCCTGGGGCATCACGCACCCCATAAATCTGAGGGGTGCATGGCTGGGGGGTGGTCTGGATTTCATTTTTCAAACACCTGAAACCTTTTCCTGCAACCCAGAGCCACAATCAATATATAATAATATATATATCAATAATATATCAATAAATACATTTATTTTTCTACATGTCTAAGTATATCTCTTGAACTGTCTATATCCTCCTGACTGGTGGATATTTTTTTAAAGAAACAAAATGTGTTTCTCTGCATCTCTGTTAATTGTTAGAATTGTCTAAAATGTCATTGTATACTGTAGATTTCCCTTCACTGGAACTAAGGGGCCTAGCCCAAACTACAAAAAATAGCCCCAGACCATTATTCCTCCTCCACAAAACTTTACAGTTGGCACTATGCATTCAGAGTTAGCGTTCTCCTGGCATCTGCCAAACCCAGATTAGTCCGTCGGACTGCTAATCCAATGGCGCCGAGCTTAACACCACTCCAGCCGATGCTTGGCATTGCGCATGGTGATCTTAGGCTTGTCTGCGGTTGCTCGGCCATGGAAACCCATTTCATGATTTAAAAAAATCTCTTTTAGTCCCCATTTGGACTAATCTTCCAAGAGTCCTTAAACATTAAAATACAATTTATAATACGAACACATTTTCACATATAACACACTATTACAAACATACATAATATACTAACATAATGACCCAATAAATACTCAATCTAAAAAATATTGATTCTTCATCTACTATAGTCCCACAACATTTCTATGTATTATATTTAAATAGTTATAAAATAATGTTTAAATTTATATATAGAAAGGTTTCTGATTTGCTCAGTTAATTTATTCAATTTCTTTATTGCTCTAAATTGAAATGTTATTTTGCCTATTCCTCTTTTCTGTCTGGATAACGCATAGATGGTGGACAATCTATTCCTAGTTGTAATATGGGTCGTATAAAGTGGACCAAGGCGCAGCGTGTAAAGTGCTCATATTTCCTTTTAATTGTCACGTCCTGACCAGCAGATGGAGCTAGTGTTTTAGTTTTGGGGTCAGGACGTGGCATGTTTGTGTTGGGAATGGTTGTGTGGATGATTGGGACTTCCAATTGAAGGCAGGTGTGTATAGTTGCCTTTGATTGGAAGTCCTATATAGGTCTGTGTGTTTTTCTTTGGGGTTGTGGGTGGTTGTTTTGCACTGCGTTTTCAAGCCTGCAAACTGTTGCTGTCGTGTTTTTTTGTTTCCTGTGGATGCTTTACTCCTTTTTTTTAAATGAAAATATGAGTATCCACACTTCCGCTGCGCCTTGGTCCTCCTTCACCGACGTAAACTGTGACAGAACCACCCACCTACACAGGACCGAGCAGCAGAAGAAGGCTGGCGAGGACTGGGAGACCGAGAGGCACCCCCAATAATTTTTTAGGGGGGGCACAAGGGCTGTGTGACGGGGCAGGAGCTGCCCGCCAGTCAACAGTCGCCAGAGCTGCCCGCCAGTCAACAGTCGTCAGAGCTGCCCGCCAGTCAACAGTCGCCAGAGCTGCCCGCCAGTCAACAGTCGTCAGAGCTGCCCGCCAGTCAACAGTCGTCAGAGCTGCCCGCCAGTCAACCGTCGTCAGAGCTGCCCGCCAGCCCAGACTGTCCCGAGCTGCCAGACTGCCCAGACTGTCCCGAGCTGCCAGACTGCCCAGACTGTCCCGAGCTGCCAGACTGCCCAGACTGTCCCGAGCTGCCAGACTGCCCAGACTGTCCCGAGCTGCCAGACTGCCCAGACTGTCCCGAGCTGCCAGACTGTCCCGAGCTGCCAGACTGCCAGACTGCCAGACTGCCCAGACTGCCAGACTGCCCCGAGCTGCCAGACTGCCCAGACTGCCCCGAGCTGCCAGACTGCCCAGACTGCCCCGAGCTGCCCAGACTGCCAGACTGCCCCGAGCTGCCAGACTGCCCCGAGCTGCCAGACTGCCCCGAGCTGCCAGACTGCCCCGACTGCCCCGAGCTGCCAGACTGCCCCGAGCTGCCAGACTGCCCAGACTGCCCCGAGCTGCCCGAGCTGCCCGACTGCCCCAAGCTGCCCGACTGCCCCGAGCTGCCCGACTGCCCAGACTGCCCAGACTGCCCAGACTGCCCCGAGCTGCCAGACTGCCCAGACTGCCCCGAGCTGCCAGACTGCCCAGACTGCCCCGAGCTGCCAGACTGTCCCGAGCTGCCAGACTGTCCCGAGCTGCCAGACTGTCCCGAGCTGCCAGACTGCCAGACTGCCAGACTGCCCAGACTGCCAGACAGCCCAGACTGCCCCGAGCTGCCAGACAGCCCAGACTGCCCCGAGCTGCCCAGACTGCCAGACTGCCCCGAGCTGCCAGACTGCCCCGAGCTGCCAGACTGCCCAGACTGCCCCGAGCTGCCAGACTGCCCAGACTGCCCCGAGCTGCCAGACTGCCCAGACTGCCCCGAGCTGCCAGACTGCCCAGACTGCCCCGAGCTGCCAGACTGCCCAGACTGCCCCGAGCTGCCAGACTGCCCAGACTGCCCCGAGCTGCCAGACTGCCCAGACTGCCCCGAGCTGCCAGACTGCCCAGACTGCCCCGAGCTGCCAGACTGCCCCGAGCTGCCAGACTGCCCAGACTGCCCCGAGCTGCCCAGACTGCCAGACTGCCCCGAGCTGCCAGACTGCCCCGAGCTGCCAGACTGCCCCGAGCTGCCAGACTGCCCCGACTGCCCCGAGCTGCCAGACTGCCCCGAGCTGCCAGACTGCCCAGACTGCCCCGAGCTGCCCGAGCTGCCCGACTGCCCCAAGCTGCCCGACTGCCCCGAGCTGCCCGACTGCCCAGACTGCCCAGACTGCCCAGACTGCCCCGAGCTGCCAGACTGCCCAGACTGCCCCGAGCTGCCAGACTGCCCAGACTGCCCCGAGCTGCCAGACTGCCCAGACTGCCCCGAGCTGCCAGACTGTCCCGAGCTGCCAGACTGTCCCGAGCTGCCAGACTGCCAGACTGCCAGACTGCCCAGACTGCCAGACTGCCCCGAGCTGCCAGACTGCCCAGACTGCCCCGAGCTGCCAGACTGCCCAGACTGCCCCGAGCTGCCCAGACTGCCAGACTGCCCCGAGCTGCCAGACTGCCCCGAGCTGCCAGACTGCCCCGAGCTGCCAGACTGCCCCGACTGCCCCGAGCTGCCAGACTGCCCCGAGCTGCCAGACTGCCCAGACTGCCCCGAGCTGCCCGAGCTGCCCGACTGCCCCAAGCTGCCCGACTGCCCCGAGCTGCCCGACTGCCCAGACTGCCCAGACTGCCCAGACTGCCCAGACTGCCCCGAGCTGCCAGACTGCCCAGACTGCCCCGAGCTGCCAGACTGCCCAGACTGCCCCGAGCTGCCAGACTGCCCAGACTGCCCCGAGCTGCCCGAGCTGCCCGACTGCCCCAAGCTGCCCGACTGCCCCGAGCTGCCCGACTGCCCAGACTGCCCAGACTGCCCAGACTGCCCAGACTGCCCCGAGCTGCCAGACTGCCCCGAGCTGCCAGACTGCCCAGACTGCCCCGAGCTGCCAGACTGCCCCGAGCTGCCAGACTGCCCCGAGCTGCCAGACTGCCCCGAGCTGCCAGACTGCCCCGAGCTGCCAGACTGCCCCTACTGCCCCGAGCTGCCCCTACTGCCCCGAGCTGCCCGACTGCCCCGAGCTGCCAGACTGCCCCGAGCTGCCAGACTGCCCCGAGCTGCCAGACTGCCCCTACTGCCCCGAGCTGCCCCTACTGCCCCGAGCTGCCCGACTGCCCCGAGCTGCCAGACTGCCCCGAGCTGCCAGACTGCCCCGAGCTGCCAGACTGCCCCGAGCTGCCAGACTGCCCCGAGCTGCCAGACTGCCCCGACAGCCAGGAACGGCCTGCACCTGGGCCACCTCCAGGATAGGTGGGTTGGGGTGGCTGCCGTCACCGACGGCACTGTGCTACACCCTCCCTTCCCTCCCTTATTGTTTAGGGGTTATTGTTTATGGGTTTTTTGTTGGTGTTTTTCTGTTGGTAGGTGCATTCCGGGGACTGCACCTTGAGGGGGGGGGGGTACTGTCACGTCCTGACCAGCAGATGGAGCTAGTGTTTTAGTTTTGGGGTCAGGACGTGGCATGTTTGTGTTGGGAATGGTTGTGTGGATGATTGGGACTTCCAATTGAAGGCAGGTGTGTATAGTTGCCTTTGATTGGAAGTCCTATATAGGTGTGTGTGTTTTTCTTTGGGGTTGTGGGTGGTTGTTTTGCACTGCGTTTTCAAGCCTGCAAACTGTTGCTGCTGCTGTCGTGTTTTTTTGTTTCCTGTGGATGCTTTACTCCTTTTTAAAAAAAATAAAATATGAGTATCCACACTTCCGCTGCGCCTTGGTCCTCCTTCACCGACGTAAACTGTGACATTAATGATAACACTTAAACAAAATAATCAAAACGACAGCCAACAGTTCCGTCAGGTACATAGACAAAACGGAAAACAACTACCCACAAAAACCCAGGAAGAAAAACCCCTACTTAAATATGATCTCCAATCAGAGGCAACGAGGACCAGCTACCTCCAATTGGAGATCAACCCCCCAAAAAACAACATAGAAATAGAAATCCTAGAACACAAACATCGAAATAGAAAAACACAAAACACCCCCTGTCACGCCCTGACCTACTCTACTATTGAAAATGGCATCTTACTAGGGTCAGGACGTGACACTAGTATTTACGGAATGTCTGTCTCTTACCAACTGAATACCATTGTGAATAGAACTTGGCCGTTTCAAATGATGTATATTATGAAATAAAATAAGCATGTTTTTTTTTCAATTATCTTGTCGATTGATGACCATCCAAGAACATTGTGCATGACTGCAACAGAAGAACCATATCTCCACCTTAAAACAATGCTTGCTGCTTTGTTCTGTGCAATCTGCAACCTCCTAACTTCACTTGATGATGCATTTCCCCAGACCACAGAACAGTAGTTCACCTGACTCTCAATTAATGCTTGTGTTATTTGCTGAATGATTTTTCCTGGTAAATATTTAGCTATCCTTCTGATTAAGCATGCTGTTTTAATATTTTTTTTTACATAGATTAGTTATTTGAGACGACCATGATAAGCAGTTATCTCGCTGCACTCCCAATAGTTTGGTTTCTGCCACTTCTTCAATTAGTACTCCTCCCATACTTAATTGTATCCCATGCTGTTTTGGCTTTTTCCTAGTGGAACAGACCAACATAACTTCGGTTTTCTTGGTGTTTAAAACAAGTTTGTTTTGGCAAACCCACTCCCTCATATTCTCCAAATCTCCTTGTAAAGCTTGCTCTACCTGTTGAACCGATCGTCTTGCTGCATAAATTGTAGTATCATCTGCAAATATAGTAGCTTGAGTTTCAGCTAGGGCATAGGGAAGGTTGTTGGTATATATTAAATATAGAAGTGGCCCAAGGCAGCTGCCCTGCGGTATTCCACAGTTTAACACATGAGGGGAAGAAAATAAACCATTGATATAGGTGGACTGTTTCCTCTCACTTAGATATGACTGTACCCAATTCAATGCTACCTCCTTAAAGCCATAATGCATTAATTTTGTCAAAATTATTTAATGATCCACTAAATTAAATGCTGCACTGAAATCTAAAAATAGTACACCCACAAACTTGCCATTATTCATAGCATTGAGCCACTGGTCAGTCATGTCAACCAATGAAGTGGTAGTGGAATGGTTTTTGCGATAAGCATGCTGATTGGCTGTAATCAGATCATTCTTTTCCATGTACTCCCATATTTGTCTACTCACAATACCCTCCAATATCTTACTGAGTGTAGGGAGTAGACTAATTGGTCGACTTTTGGCAAGAGTAATGGGTTCTTTGCAGTCTTTCGGAATAGGACACAGTTTCGCATGCTTCCATACATTTGCAAACATCCCCTTTTCCAGTGACCAATTAAATATGTATCTCAGTGGAACTGCAATCTGGGAAGCAGCACTGCGAAGCAAAAAATTGTCCATAAGATCATAACCTGTAGATTTACCATCAGGTAATGACTTCAATAGGTTTAACACCTCCTCCACTGACACCATTTGCAGACTAAAAGAGCAGACCTTGTTGCTCATAATATGATCATCAATCCATTGGACAATAGCTTGTTTACATTGTTGCTCAGTAAATTAATTTTCTTTGTAAAAAAAATCTGCAAAATGATTGGCAATATCAACTGGTTTTGTTATTATTCTCCCGTCAACCTCCACACTTGATGGGCACGATGAGATAGATGTACCAAGTAAGCCCTTAACTGTGTTCCATACCTTTTTAGAATCATTTTTACAATCAATAAAAACATTGTTGTAAAATAACTTTTTTTTTCTTTCGATTCAATTTAACTGCATAATTACGTAATGTTCTATAATTCTGTTCATCAATTTCTAATTTTGACTTGGCTGCTAAGACTTTTGCCATATTTCTTTGAGAAAAAGCCTTACCCAGTTCATCATCAATCCATGGAGATGGACGAGCACCAACTGTACTCTTTCTTACTGGGGCATGATGGTCCATTACCTCAGTGAGCAAATCAATAAAACATTCTGTAGCGGGATTTAAATCATCCTCTAGATAAGTCAGCTCCCAGGGTACAGCAGCCAAATCATTTAGAAATAGCTCATGATTAAATGTTTTAAAATTTCTCTTGACCACAATCCTAGGGGGTTTCTTTGGAACCTTGGTGTTCATGGTTATGGTCACAATATTATGGTCTGTCCAGCCCACTGGCATTGATCTGGCTTTTAAGCATTGCAATGGTATATTACAGAAAATCAGATCAATGCATGTGTCTGAATGATGACCCAACTCAATTGATGATCTAGTAGTATCATTAACCATTTGTTTCAAACCACAGTTCATAGCATATTTCATCTATTTTGTTCTATTCAAATTATTGTGATCCTTCTAATTTATATTAAAATCACCCAAGATATATACATCTCTGTTGCTATCTGTGGCCTGGTCAAACCCAGTACATAAGTCATCCAGATAGGACACCTTAGAGCTAGGAGGTCTATACACACACCCCACCAATATGGCTGCCTGGTGAGGCAGATGTACCTGAGCCTATAGTGCCTCTACTTGACATACCTTTTAAGTGAAGGGATGACCTTAATGTATCTGATTCTGAATGTACAGTGCTACACCCCCACCATTCCTATTCCTGTCTCTTCTCAGTAGACTATATCCATTAATGTTAATTTGCCCATCATTTACAGATGCATCTAAATGCGTTTCGGTCAAAGCCTAAATATGAATATTATTTATCTTGACCAAGTTAAAAACCTCATGTATTTTGTTAGGAAGGCTACATACATTAACCTGAGCTATATGCAACCCTTTCCTTATCAAGTGAAGATCAATAGAGCATGTATTCGTTATAGTTGAAGTTGTCATGATACACTACATCACACAAAATCAAATTCGAACATTAAATTAAAATAGCCAGGGAGTTACTCTAGAGTATACAATTGTCCGCTGAAATAAAGTTTATCCATCACCATGGAGACTCGTTGATTCTGGCAACGCTGGGATGGGATATAGCTTTTTCCTCCTTTCATTGATCTCGGTGGGAAGTGATCATTCATTCCAAAATCAGTGTTTCTGAGTTCTCTGCCCATGTTCTTCGTCATTTCCTTTTGCTTAAATTTGTCAAGACATGCAATAATAGCCCGTGGCCTATTTCCAGAGGCCATGAAGGTCCCGACAATCAGTTATTGTGCCGACTATGCTTCCAGAGGAAGTTTGAAACTCGGTAGTGAGTGTTGCAACCAAGAACAGACCATTTTTACGCGCTACACGCTTCAGCACTCGACGGGCCCATTCTGTGAGCTTGTGTGGCCTACCACTTTGCCGTTGTTGCTCCTAGATGTTTCCACGTCACAATAACAGCAGAGTTGACCGGGGCAGCTCTAGCAGGACAGAAATTTGACAAACTGACTTGTTGGAAAGATGGCATCCTATGACGGTTCCACGTTAAAAGTCACTGAGCTTTTCAGTAAGGTCATTCTACTGACAATGTTTGTCTATGGAGATTGCATGGCGGTGTGCTCGATTTTATACACCTGTTAGCAGCTGTTGTGGCTGAAATAGCTGAATCCACTCATTTAAAGGGGTGTCCACATACTTTTGTATATATAGTGTAGTTATGAGGTTGGAAGATTGGGGAACCTATCTGAGCTAGCTAAAGCCAACTTCATAAAATTGCTAGGTGACTAGTAGTGTTAGAGATAAACTACAAAAACGCTAACTATCTTAGCTGACATGCCTGCTGGCAAGGTTGGTAGACATCTCAACACATGCTTAAATATGCAGAAAAATGTACATATAATTTTGTTTACATAGAATTAAGTATAATTATTAACAAAAACAGAATGCTCCTGCTAAAGTTTAAAGGAGTCATACAGCAGATGGCGCGAGAAGACAACGCATCCTCGCCACTCTGAAGAGGGAGAGAGAGGGGCACGAGTTTTCCAGTCAGCCAAATTTTTCTCAGAAACTGCAGTCACGCACCCTTGCTTCTCGACTCCCCAGCGCCAGCTGCTATGCATCTGCAGCAGCCACTCCCTATTCTCCCTTTTGGCCGAAACCCGGGAGTGCCCTAGGCAACAGCTGTATGCGCGAGGAGGCAGGCATGCCCAGAAGCCGCGGTCTAGCCGGCGAGGCGCTCTGCTGAAGAGACCTCGTGCGGACGACTTTGAGAAAGGCGGGAATATAGGAGAACACCGCTCTTTTCGGAGAGCTTCAAAATGGGCGTTTGAGAAATAGAACAAACATGAATTTGGTATATTTATATGGACGTTAGATAAAGAGTGTATATTTGGGTCCATGTGGGAAGTTAGGATTGGTTGGATTGTGCACTGAATTCGTAGGTTACTGACTGTTGTAGGATAGATACTTTTATCCTCCTATTGGAGTAGCCTAGTACAACGATGGAAAAGGCGACGCAGCCCCAGCTGATGGTCAATAGCGCAGAGAGTTCGACGGAGGAGCTCTCCAAGATAAGCGACGAGGAGCTGCTCAAGTGGAGCAAAGAGGAGTTGGTGCGGCGGCTACGGAGGGCAGAAGCAGTGAAGATGGGCTTTATGCTTGACCACGGGAATTTGATCCGGGAGGTGAATCGGCGACTCCAGCAACACCTGACCGAGATCCGGGGTTTGAAGGTGAGGCAAGTGTGATAATGCCGGGCGCGCAAGTTTGCGCACTGCTCTATGGATGTATAACGGTCTCATGTTGTGTAGCCTTTGTAGGCATGTTTCCAAATAAAAAAAACAATGGACTAATCATTCGTTATAAAAGCTGTAGCCTATAGGGTTACCTCTGCAAACTCCTTGAAAATAATGAAGGTAGGTGGTTCCAGTGGCGGTTCTAGACCATTTCAACTGGGAGGGCCAAGCTGGGGCCAGTTGTACTGTTAGAGGGGCCAGTTACATTAGACGTTATTGTTGTCATATCGTTTTCTTCACTGCATTGTAGGCATTAGCAGGCAAAAGACCATGTTTATAATCATTAGTGTTCCTTGTTGCCACTGTCTAATAACATGTAAAAAAAGAGTGATAGCAACAATTAGTTATGTAAACATTATTTCGGGGGCCACAAGGGGGTCCAAAATTGTTGTCACAGGGGCACTGCCACCCCCCCCCCCAGAACCGCCCCTGGGTGGTTCGAAGGTAGCAAGTAGCCTATATCATAATCCAACACAAAGATCCACTTGTTGCTTTTATGCTTTTCCTATTACAGATGGAGCTGCTGAGGATATTTAAACACAACCACAAAAGTACATTTTAGAAGGCCTATGATTTGTTTCAAAATCACAGTAAATCATCAGTAAAATACATCACCATCACACGCACACACATGCTCCCCCTCAATACAATATTGCGTGCTCAACATTTGTTATCAGAAATCCTATATGATAAATTATATATCACCTCTGTGCTTTCTCCTATTTGTGTGTGTGTGTCTGTGTGTGTGTGTGTATCCAGGATGTGAACCAGAAGCTGCAGGAGGATAACCAGGAGCTGCGGGACCTGTGCTGTTTCCTTGATGACGACCGTCAGAAGGGCAAGCGTGTGTCCCGGGAGTGGCAGCGTCTGGGCCGCTACAGCGCCGGCCTCATGAGGAAAGAGGTGGCTCTCTACCTGCAGAAACTCAAGGAGTTGGAGCAGCGCCAGGGAGAAGTGGTCAGAGAGAACCTGGATCTCAAAGAGCTGTGTATCCTACTGGACGAGGAGAGAGGGGGAGGAGCAGGGCAAAGTGCAGGGTGTAGAAGCTCCATCGACAGCCAGAGTAGTCTGTCTCAAACAGGGGGGGCTACACTGGGCTTGCTCCGAGACGTGGGGGATGGGAGCAGCACCTCGAGTGCGGGAAGCACGGACAGCCCTGACCACCCCCACCGTAAGCCCCCTCACCAGGGCTCCGGCCTGGGCTCCAACCCTGGCTCCAACCATGACAAACCAGAGGGCCTGGGCCCCGAATCTACAGGCCGCCGCCATAGCTCCACCCCGGACTACCACACCTTCCCCCAGGCCTGCAGGCCCCGCGGGGGGTCCCTCACCAGCCCTGATCCCAGGGGCCTCCGGGGGCCCTGCAGCCCAGAGAAACACGGCATATTCCCTACCCGACTGGCGGCTGAGGCCCACTCCAAACCCAGCAGTGCTGGCATGCTGGCACAGAAACCACTTTTGGGGTCTGGGCCAAACCAAGTTTCGGGCCAGTCAAGTCCTGACCTCTCACAGAGACACAGGGTTAATGCGGTCGGGGTTGGGGCTGGATGTTGGACCCCTGAGCCCAAACCGGCACTGACGGGGACGCCAGAGCACCTGAGGAAGGGTCGGGTGATTGTGGGGAGCCCTGAAGTGTTAAGACACCACAACCACAGCCCCAGTTCAGAGCACTGGAAGGGGAGGTACGGCAGCAGCCCCCCAGCAGGCAGGGGGTGGGGACAGATGAGGACCACTGGAGATGAGTTGTCCCCTCACCACAGCAGCATCTACAACGGCATGAACGGTGAGTTTTTATCCAGAATAGTAATAATGCTTTATTTAATTATTTATAAGGGACAATATGTAGCTGAGGTGGTTCAAGGAACTATGCTTGTGTGATGGGTCTGAGACATTAACCCCATCTGAGACATAATACTCATGCCTAGGCTTTAGCTCAGTGGGCTTACACAGTCTTTTGGTGTGCAGGCTATGTGGGTTAGCACACCCTGTAGCCCTCTAGGACTAGGGTTGGTGACCACTGTATATGGCTAGGTCAACCGTATAAATCAAATATAATTTTATTTGTCACATGCACTGAATACAAAAGGTATAGACTTTACCGTGAAATGCTTACTTACGAGCCCTTCCCAATGATGCAGAGTAAAAAATAATGCAAAATATTAACAGAAGAGGAATAAAATACACAAGAATTAAGCTATATACAGGGAGTAGCAGTACCAATACCAAATCACTGTGCAGTGGTACAAGGTACTTGAGGTAGATATGTACATAAAGACAGGGGTAAATTGACTAGGCATGTGTAACAAAACTGTCCTTGCAATTTTTGTCTAGTAGCCAATGGGTAGGTTAGGCTATGGCAGGTTCAGTCACCGTGGTATCTAAGCTTGGGCAATATACAGTTTATACTATATACCGGGGTATTTCGAAATACCGATGGTATGATTTTTTATATCGTAAAAAAAAAAAACTAGCGGGGGCTGCGTGGGTGCGTGCTACGCCACTGCTTATAACTTTAAGTTAAGTTTAACTATAAGAAATCTCAAATCTGTCAATTAAATTATATCCAGCTCAGGGCTCCAGCTATGCATTTGGTTTGCTAACTTGCTAGCTAAGTGGCTAAATTTCAAGATCAAGCTTGGTTCCATTCAGCCACAAGAACATTAGTGAGTTCGGGCACTGATGTTGGCCCATTAGGCCTGGCTTGCAGTCGGCGTTCCAATTCATCCCAAAGGTGTTCAATTGGGTTGAGGTCAAGGCTCTGTGCAGGCCATTTCTGTATGGACCTCGCTTTGTGCACGGGGACATTGTCATGCTACAATAGGAAAGGACCTTCCCCAAACTATTGCAACACAAAGTTGGAAGCAGAGAATCGTCTAGAATGTCATTGTATGCTGTAGCGTTAAGATTTCCCTTCACTAGAACTAAGGGGCCTAGCCCGAACCATGAAAAACAGCCCCAGAACATTATTCCTCCTCCACCAAACTTTGGCACAACGGTTGGCACTATGCATTCAGGCAGGTAGTGTTCTCCTGGCATCCGCCAAACCCAGATTCATCCGTCGGACTGGCAAATGATGAAGCGTGATTCATCGCTCCAGAGAATGCGGTTACACTGCACCAGAGTCCAATGGCGGCAAGCTTTACACGACTCCAGCCGACGCTTAGCATTGCGCATTGTGATCTTAGGCTTGTGTGCGGCTGCTCGGCCATGGAAACCCATTTCATGAAGCTCCCAGTGAACATTTATTGTGCTGATGTTGCTTCCAGAGGCAGTTTGGAACTTGGTAGTGTGTGTTGCAACAGAGGACAGACAATCTTTACGTGCTACGCTTTTAAGCACTCGGCGGTCTCATGGCTGAGCTGTTGTTGCTCCTTGACGTTTCCACGTCACAATAACAGCACTTACAGTTGACCGGGCAGCTCTAACAGGGCAGAAATTTGACAGACTGACTTGTTGGAAAGGTGGCATCCTATGACGGTGCCACTTTGAAAGTCACTGAGCTCTTCAGTAAGGCCATTCTACTGCCAATGTTTGTCTATGGAGATTACATAGCTTTGTCCTCGATTTTATACACCTATCAGCAAGGGGTGTGTCTAAAATTGCTGAATCTCCGAATTTGAAGGGGTGTCCACATACTTTTGTATATATAGTGTAGTTTGTACTTTAAAAAAATATGTATTAGTGACCCTTGTGTGCACTTTCGGTAATACTGTATACCCTGGTATGATACAGAAACAATATGATGGTTTCAAAATCTGTGGACTGCACAACGCTGGTGGTATCACCAATGTGGTTCAGCAGTAGTTACGGTGTTAGCAAATCAGCAGTGATGTCACTACTCTGTGGGATTCTCTCTCTGTGGAGTTGTGGTGGTGTTTGTGCGTGCATGTGTGTGTGTGAGTGATTGGGGGAGGGCATATGATGTAACACTCCCCAGGGTGTCTGAAGTCAACACAGGTAACACAGCGTTCAGGGCTGTGATTCAGCCAACACACACGCACACAACCTGCAGTTGTGCCACTAAGCACAGCAGGGTCCTGCCTCCTTGGTTCATTATTATCAGCATATTTTTGTTATTTTTACCCACAGTTCCAGGGGCATTTGTCTGTGTGTGTGTCTAAGAGTTCAGGGAGTTATTTTGCGGGACTGTGTGTCCTGGATAAACACACACAGAGAGAGAGAGAGAGGGAGTAGGGCTGTCCACTTAGTTAAATAAGAGGCTTTTATTTTACATTTAAATAACATTAAATCAAACAGATTTTTATAATAACCTAGACAAATGTTCCTCTTTTCATAGTAAAAGCCTAATCTATACATACACATACTGTGAGGATCGACGCTGGAGACGAGAAGCACGTACACGGAGTGAACATTTAATGAAACAGGGACATGAAACATGAACAGTGTTGGACAGGGGAAAATAACAACATCAATGCTGACACAGGGAACAAACTGAGGAGCAGACAGATATAGAGGGGGTAATCAACAAAGTAATGGAGTCCAGGTGAGTCCAATATTGCGCAGCTGTGCGTAATGATGGTGACATAATGAAGGGCAGCCTGGCACCCACGAATGCCAGAGAGGGGGAGCGTAATGAAGGGCAGCCTGGCACCCACGAATGCCAGAGAGGGGGAGCGGGTGCAGGCGTGACAGTACACCCCCCTCTGGGGGCGCCACCCGGCATCCCACCTGGACAAGCCTGACGGGCCGGCCGAGGCATTGGCACTGGACAAGCTGGCTGAGGCGTAGAAGCCCGACGAGCCAGCTGAGGCATGGGAGCCCGATGAGCGGGCTGAGGCATGGGAGCCTGACGAACCGACTGAGGCGTGGGAGCCTGGCGAACCGGCTGGGGCGTGGGAGCCTGCTGACCGGCTGGGGTGTGGGAGCCTGACGAACCAGGTGAGGCGTGGGAACTGACGAACCGGTTGAGGCGTGGGAGCCTGATGGGCCGGCTGAAGCATGATGTGGGGTGGGCGTCTGTCGAGCCAACCGGGGCAAAAAGACCTCTCGAGCCAGCTAGGGCGTGGAATCCCGACGAGCTAGCTGAGGCACCCCCGGTTCCATCGGCGATGGCACCCAGACGCAACCTCACCAACCAAAACAAAAAACAAAAACTCCCTGATGCTTCCTTTAGTAGTGTCAGCATTCTGTGAGGATAGACGCTGGAGATGAGAAGCAGGTACAGGGAGTGAACATTTGATGAAACAAGGACATGAAACAGAACAGGAACAGCGTCTGGACAGGGGAAAAATAATGACATCAATGCTGACCCAGGGAACAAACTGTGGAGCAGACAGATATGAAGGGGGTAATCAACAAAGTAATGGAGTCCAGGTGAGTCCAATATTGCGCAGCTGTGCGTAAAGATGGTGACAGGTGTGCGTAATGAAAGGCAGCCTGGCGCCCGAGAGGGGGAGCGGGAGCAGGCACTATACATGTTTTGGGGATAAATTATGTGAGTGTGTCTTTCCTTTTAAGAATGAATGTGCACATGTTTAAATGTGCGTGAGACAGAGAGAGAAAGCGACAGAGAGAGAGAGAGTGAGTGAGTGTGTGTGCGTGCAGCTCTAAATTGGTAAAGATTACTGTAGAGTGCTGAGTGGATGCTGTTTGAGTCCTGGAGGTGAGCAGTTTGCCTGACACTGCGCTTATCACCGCAGAACTACACTCTCATTTACACACTACTGTCTACTCGGTAGGAAAGACACTACAATATATACTGAACAAAAATATAAACGCAACATGCAATAATTTCAAAGATTTTACTGAGTTACAGTTCATATAAGGAAATCAGTCAATTTAAATAAATTCAGTAGGCCCTAATCTATGGCAGTGGTGGAAAAGTACCCAACTGTCATACTTGAGTAAAAGTAAAGAACCTTCACAGAAAATGACTCAAGTAAAAGTGAAAGTCACCAAGTAAAATACTAATTGAGTAAAAATCTAAATGTATTTGGTTTTAAATATACTTAAGTATAAAAAGTCAATTGAATTGCAAAAATATACTTAAGTATCAAAAGTAAAAGTATAAATCATTTCAAATTCCTTATATTATTAATCAAACCAGATGGCACCATTTTCTTGTTTTTTATTTTATTTACGGATAGCCAGGGGCACCTACCAACACTCAGACATCATTTACAAATAAAGAATTTGTGTTTAGTGAGTCCGCCAGTAGGGATGACCAGGGGATGTTCTCTTGATAAGCGTGTCAGAAGGTGGGTGTAGCTGGTGCATGAAGTCAGGCGCAGGAGAGCAAAATGAGTGAGCAACGTACTTTACTCAATATAAAGGCACAAGGTAACAATACACTTGACCAACAATAAACGGTAATCAATTACACATGGGTGAAAACAGCACCCGTCGAAATACCAGCCATAACGTACCGAATGAACATAGAAACAATCATGCACAAAAAACTTGGGGGAAACAGAGGGTTAAATCCATGAACATGTAATTGGGGAATGAAACCAGGTGTGTAGAAAACAAAGACAAAACAAATGGAAAATGAAAGGTGGATCGGTGATGGCTAGAAGACCGGTGACGTCGACCGCCGAACCCTGCCCGAACAAGGAGAGGGACCGACTTCGGCGGACGTCGTGACAAAGCGTGTGAATTGGACCCTTTTCCTTTTCTGCTAAGCATTCAGAATGTAACGAGTACTTTTGGGTGTCAGGGAAAATGTATAGAGTAAAAAGTACATTATTTTCTTTAGGAATGTAGTGAAGTAAAAATACAAGTTGTCAAAAATATAAATAGTAAAGTAAAGTACAGATATCCCCAAAAACTACTTATGTAGAACTTTAAAGTATTTTTACTTAAGTACTTTACACCACTGATCTATGGATTTCACATGACTGGGCAGGAATTGTGTACACATCATTGTGACATGAGCCGTGCATTATCATGCTAAAACATGAGGTGATGGCGGCAGATGAATGGCATGACAATGGGCCTCAGGATCTCGTCACGGTATCTCTGTGCCTTCAAATTGCCAACAAAGACCGTTGAAGCGCGAGGCTCAACTTCTCCGCTGTTTTGGTGCCCTGGCTACCATGCTGTAACAGTGTGACCGCGAAACCGTGCACATGAGCAGATACTGTGTGTGACCGTGTGAGAGCGAAGTGGTGCATCTCACTCATCTCAATATCTCCGGTGCTGCTCATGGCAATGCCATTTCACTAAGCCTAACATTAAGATCCATTTTTTTATGAGAGGATTGATCATTTAGAGGCATATTGAACAGGGATTAGAGTGTAATTGAGAAGTTTATTATAAGGCTTTGAAGGCACATCACTGTCAGAACAGGGTGTACAGTAAAGTATGAAGAGCTTGCATTGTGTTCATATTTCTTTCTCTCTCTCATCCTTCGCTCTTTCTCTTTTTCTGTCATCCTCTCACTCTCTGCTCCCTCCCTCCCTGCTGTGGAAGCTGAGTTTATTGGGAAATTAATGTCTGGTGCTCACTCACCCCTCTGACACCATGAGCAAACAAATGGGAGAACAGTCTTCAGGAGCTGCCACCGCTTAACACTGCTCTCTATATCCTCCTGCCTCTCTGTTTTTATTCCCATTCTTCTTCCATCCTTCATCCTCTCACCCCATAGTCTCAAATCACCCTACCTCACTCTCTTCCTCCCAGCGGTTTCTTCTTTCTCCCCCTCTGCCTCCCCTCTTTCTGTCTCCAGCCCTCTCTTAATGTTACAGAAGTGATTGGGCTCTCACATACTGTGTGTGGTCTGGTCTGTTGGTCTCAGGCACATAGAGGCACCAGTTAGCCTGGCTGGTGTTCTGCCATTGTTCATTTTGTAAAAATCTTTATTTAACTAGGCAAGTCAGTTAAGAACAAATTCTTATTTTCAATGACGGCGTAGGAACAGTGCCTTGTTCAGGGGCAGAATGACAGATTTTTACCTTGTCAGCTCGGGGATTCAATTTTGCAACCTTTTGGTTACTAGTCCAACGTTCTAACCACTAGGTTACACCGTATGTGTCGGTGACAATCCAGTTCCCTATGTCTGTGTGCATTGTGTGTGCCTTGTGTTGTGCTCTATCAAATTGAATTCAATTTTATTGGCATGACTGTTGTCCAATATTGCCATAGTGGTAAATAACATGGTTAATCACAACAAGCAATTAATGAATGCTTTATCACATTTTTCAAAAGCCTGAAGGCAACATGCTTCCTGTCTGTATGGTTTCCATGGGCTCTAGCCATGTCTGTGTGTCTGTGCTCTCTCTGGTCTCCCTCTGTCCTGCCTGCTACTCCTCTATTCTTCTACTTAGATTTTTTATCTAAGGTCAGCAATGTCCTCTCTCTTCCAAAGAACCAACTGTACATGTACATTCAGCATGGCGTTATGTGCCGTAGTCTCTGGCATGGGTAAATCTTCATTATAAAACAGAGCTTTGTCGACAAGAGCCAGCACCTTAACAAATGATGGCCGTCAACACTATGGCTGTGCTGTGTTCAATAATTGAGAAGGCCAGCCTTGTGGCAATCAGTAAACATTTCCGAATGGTAAGAGTTTTTTTATGCATTGTAGTTGCTTTATGGACATCAGCTGGGCCTGTACAGGTCAGACCACCTCCACACACAACTCACTGGGACTGCCTCTGGGGGGCTTTAACCTTTTTTCCAGTTAGAAAAGTGTTAGCGGGGTCAGGGATGTGTTTGTCTGTGTTTACGTGTGTGTGTGTGTGTGTGTTTGTGTGTAACTGCACAGTGCATACCTCCTGACAGAGTCCCCTTGAATCTGCCCTCTACCCTAACACACATGCACATATGCACGCACGTAGGTACACACACACACACACAAACACACACACACACACACTCTCCCTAGGGGCAACTAATCCAGTGCTAGGGTGCTCATCTGAGAGGACATGGGCTGTGACCTGGACTACCTTGAATAAGCACCTTCCAAATAATTGCATTGTTTGGTCTATTACCCATTAGAAATGCATTCATAAGCTATACCGCTGTGATATAAGGCCAAAAAAATAGCAACCCTAACACTGCTCTTGTTTGTGACACTTGTTTTATAAGCCCAGAATCACTTTCCGCACCCCGCAACAGTCAGCAAGGTTAGTTGGGGATAAAATATGTTCTCTTTCATTCTTTTCCATTCCCATTATATGCCTATTCTTATTATAAAATATAAAATATATGTGTGTTGTTGACTGTGATAAAGGCAGGGGATCACAGGCAGCGCGAGTTTCAAGTTTGGGGAAGCTAATTTTCACTATAAAAATGCATTTGCAGACTTACAGTATGTAAGAGCCCACTATTCGTAATGTGATGAGTAGATTGGATAGTCATAATCTAGACTAATAATATAACTCAATAATTTTTTGCAAAAAAGACCGTTCAGTGCATGGCTGAGCGCATATAGCGTACAGTAGGCTTAGGCTATATCAGATAGCCTACCTTTCTTCTTTCTCTGCACAGGAAATATTTTGACATGTTTCATGCAATTCTACTACACTTTATATGGCTAGAGGTCGACTGATTATGATTTTTCAACGCCGATACCGATATTTTTTCAATTTGGTTTAAATAATGCAAAAACACAGTGTTGGAGAAGAAAGTGCAATATGTGCTTGCTCAGAATATGAGAACATATGAAAGCTGATGGTTACTTTTAACATGAGTCTTCAATATTCCCAGTTAAGAAGTTTTAGGTTGTAGTTATTATAGGAATTATAGGACTATTTCTCTCTATACCATTTGTATTTCATATACCTTTGACTATTTGATGTTCTTATAAGCACTATAGTATTGCCAGCCTAATCTCGGGAGTTGATAGGCTTGAAGTCATATACAGCGCAATGCTTGAAGCACAGCGAAGAGCTGCTGGCAAACGCAGGAAAGTGCTGTTTGAATGAATGCTTACGAGCCTGCTGCTGCCTACCACCGCTCAGTCAGACTGCTCTATCAAATATCAAATCCTAGACTTAATTATAAAATAATAAACACACAGAAATATGAGCCTTAGGTCATTAATATGGTAAAATCCAGAAACTATAATTTCGAAAACAAAACGTTTATTCTTTCAGTGAAATACGGAACCGTTTCGTATTTTATCGAACGGGTGGCATCCCTAAGTCTAAATATTGTTGTTACATTGCACAACCTTTAATGTTATGTCATAATTATGTAAAATTCTGGCAAATTAATTACGGTCTTTGTTAGTAAGAAATGGTCTTCACACAGTTCGCAACGAGCCAGGCGGCCCTGACTCTGCATGCACAGAACGCAAGAGAAGTAACACAATTTCCCTAGTTAAAATAAATTAATGTTACCAGGCAATATTAATTAAATATGCAGGTTTAAACAAATATACTTGTGAATTGATTTTAAGAGGCATTGATGTTTATGGTTAGGTACACATTGGTGCAACGACAGTGCTTTTTTCGTGAATGCGCTTGTTAAATCACTCGTTTGGCGAAGTAGGCTGTGATTCGATGATAAATGAACATGCACTGCATTGATTATATGCAACGCAGGACAAGCTAGATAAACTAGTAATATCATCAACCATGTGTAGTTAACTAGTGATTATGTTAAGATTGATTATTTTTAATGCTAGCTAGCAACTTACCTTGGCTTCTTACTGCCACGCAGCCTCCTCGTAGAGCGCAATTTAATCGGCCATAATCGGTGTCCAGAAATGCCGATTACCGATTGTTATGAAAACTTGAAATCGGTCCTAATTAATCGGCAATGCTGATTAATCAGTCGACCTCTACTAGAGGCATTAGTAGAATATTTTTTTATACAACAAATTACAGGTAGCCCCCTTTGCTGACACTGACAAACATGTCAATGAAAACGACGTTGTCCACATAATAGGCCTACAAGAAGGGGAGACACAAATATAATATGAGGTTCATCTAAACTGGAGGAGGAAATTATTGCCCAAAAACACATTTTTGGTGGCACTTACCCAACAATGATAGTGAATATGCGCAGTACGCATTCACCTGGTATATAGCCGATGCTCTCCGCTGGTGTCAATAAGATAGGCTATACTGTTGTTCTCTCAATTAATTTTATAACTAAAAGACAAATTGGAGTCCTTTCATTGCCTTCTCTTTGCCGCAATTGCCATTTGCTTTCCAAACCATGTTTTCCTGCGATTGTATTTGGAAATATTGCGATATGTCTGGCTGGGCCTTTACTTTTCACTGACAGTCACAGCTCAATAATAATCTTCCCATATTGTGCGTGCTGCCTTTCCTTCCAACTGTAGGCAATGCGATTTAAAACAATACACTATTATTTTTAAAGAAGCGAATGTTCCTCTGTAGCTAAATCATGCTTTAGTAGCCTATTTTTAATGAATGTATTTATTTCTGTATAGACAGGAGTAGGGTAATTAGGCTATACCATTTTTGCTATTTCATTACATTTCCTTTAGGGAAAGCTTAGCTTCCCCTAGCCTTATGGATGCACTGCCTATGCATGGGATTATAGGCGTGTGTGTGTTCTCTAAATAAACAAATGAAATACGGCCTTGGCTACAATACAGCACAGTAAAGCAGAACATTTATACGTTTGATTATCATTTATTTATTATGCAGTTCATTTTTTAAATTAATTAATTAAGCAGTTTATATTTTTTATTAATCAATCAAGGCAGGGCCCTCAAGTTACCTACTTGGGCCCCCTACCTCCTCTCCTGCCCCCATCTGAGGATTTGCAGAACGGCAACAGGCAGAGGGCAGGCTCGTGAGTCCTCCTGTGGTTGACGGTTGCAGTAAAAAAACAACAACATACAATTCTACATATACTGGATAGATAAGATATAATGTATATATTTAATCTTTTTTTTTTAAGTAAAAAAAAATATATATATACTGCTCAAAAAAATAAAGGGAACACTTAAACAACACATCCTAGATCTGAATGAAATAAATAATCTTTTGAAATACTTTTTTCTTTACTTAGTTGAATGTGCTGACAACAAAATCACACAAAAATAATCAATGGAAATCCAATTTATCAACCCATGGAGGTCTGGATTTGGAGTCACACTCAAAATTAAAGTGGAAAACCACACTACAGGCTGATCCAACTTTGATGTAAGGGATTACCCCCCTGATTTGGACAAAATAACATGGCAACATATTGGCATAGCACGAATCATACACACGATTGCAATAACCACCCAAATCGGCCCATCTCCGGGCCAATCATATGGCAATTTTCCGATGGCAATTGCCAATTGTAACACCCCAAATTTCCTTTAGAGGGCGAGCGTGCTCCACCTTGGTTTTTCATACAGCAAATGATACCCAATTCTTACCCAAGTCTCAGATTTTGATAAAATGATATTTTTTTTGAAAACGTAGCATCTTGTAAAAAAGTGGTTTCTGGACCGTTTTTCGAATTTTTTTCGATTGTTATGTCAATTACACATGTATAAGAGCTGTATGAACATGCTTCTGACGTTTTTTATTGATGTCGTTTTTTGGGTTGCTTTTGCTTGTGCGCAAGGCATATGATTTGTGCATTTTGAATATGATTTCATAGGAAAAAAGTGACATTTTTTTTTTCATTTTTTTTGCAAAATGACATATCCAATGCTTTTTTTTGTCACTTGTGGAAGTATTGCAAGTGCCAAATTACAGCAAATATCCAAAAGATAGCTAGAGCTCTCCGCAGTGAATTTTCATACTGCAAATGTAACACAATTCAAGTCCCAAGTGTCAAATTTTGAAAAAATGACATATTTTTTGAAAACTTTTCAACCCTAAAAAAGTGGTTTCTGGACCGTTTTTCGATTTTTTTTTGATTTTTATGTCAATTACACATGTATAAGAGCTGTATGGACATACTTTTGACATATTTTATTGACATAATTTTTTGGGTTGTTTTTGCTTGTGCATAAGGCATATGTTTTGTGCATTTGGAATATGATTTCATAGGAAGTCAAAAGTGACATATTTGCTTGTGCATAAGGCATATGATTTGTGCATTTGGAACATGATTTCATAGGAAGTCAAAAGTGACATATTTATATTTTTTGCCAAATGCCATTAGAAATGTGCAAATGAAATGTCCAATTCTTTTTTTGTCAATTATACATGTATGAAAGTATTGAATGTGCCAAATCAGTATGTTTGTCCGTTTGCCATGTACGATCATAGGAAGTCGGTTTCCAAACCCAAAAGTCAGTGAACCATGGTCCAAATGGCATTTATACTGCCCAAATGATATGTATCCCTATGTTGAGCCATCAATCAACGCAGATGGTCTACTTGTCATGTATGATGAGGGAGAAGTGGGACTCTGTTGCTTTTAACATTTTTAACGAATTTGACATGCTCAGAATGCATAATTGACTGGCCCGATGATCTCGGGATGGCTGTGCAGTGACTGTGGTTCCTCTCCATCGCTCGTTGTGTTGATTTCATCATGTCAACTTTGGTGATATTTTTTGCTGTTGAATCATCTTGCAAATGCGCGTTACATTTGCAATATTGCGCGTTACATTTGCAATATGATTCAATGGGCATTTAGCATCACAAATTTAGGCATGCTCAAAAATACTGCAGAAATGCATTATTGACTGGCTCGATGAACTCGGGATGGCCGGGCAGTGACTGTGGTTCCTCTCCATTGCTCGTCACCCAGCAGTCAGCGTCCATCAGTCAATTAGATGTCATTTTGACACCAAACTGATAGCATCTGACACCAAATCCACTTTTTCCAACTCGTATAGAAGCCAACTATCACATATGTCAGAGAAGGCCCATAATTCACAGTGCTTTCAATTTTAACCATAAAAAAACCTAAAACACATAGTTACGTTATAGCTGCGGGTCCAGCTCTGACATTATGTGTAGGCCTATGTGAGGCGACCCCGAATCCCAAGTTTCGGCTCGATAGGTCATTCGGTGCCCGAGCAATGGCCTAATTGGTGCTGAAAAATCAACTTTTTCAGGGCGTTACTACGGGGTCCCTGAATGAGCTATCGGACAGAGACATTGGGGTCCGTCTCTATGGGCCGAGGCGGTTTCAATGCACCTAGTCTTGCGACTCTGGGACATTTCTACATGTCGCCATGTCCGTGATATTCAAAATGAATTGAAAATATTGCAAATGTACGAGGCGGTTTCTCGGTCAGAGAACCTTCTAGAGCCCCATAAATGACCGTGCACTATCGACTTGAGCTCTAGAACAGGTTTCTAAAATTTCGGAGCTCTAGGTCTGACGGTTCTTGAATCGTTTGAACGAAAGTAACTATTGAAGGCGGTATAAGCCTCTAAGCCCCACACTATGTACCTATGGCCAAATTGTGTGTGTGTTTTTGTTTTTTTTGCAAAAAGAATAGACACACGTTGTCTTTGGGGTAGGCATATACAGAATCCTGAATATGAAGTCTCTACCTTAAGAATTGACTGAGAAACAGATGGTTGAGTTGCGTGATTTTCACTATCTGCAGGTGGCAATATGACAATAGCTCTTGGGTGTTTTTAACCACTTCCGGTTGTCACAGGAAGCTGTTGCTTCACACACGTTGTCTTTGGGGTAGAAATAAACAGAATCCTGAATAAGAAGTCTCTACCTTAAGAATTGACTGAGAAACAGATGGTTGAGTTGCGTGATTTTCACTATCTGCAGGTGGCAATATGACAATAGCTCTAGGCTATTTTAAACCACTTCCGGTTGTCACAGGAAGCTCCTGCTTCACACACGTTGTCTTTGGGGTAGACATAAACGGAATCCTGAATAAGAAGTCTCTACCTTAAGAATTGACTGAGAAACAGATGGTTGAGTTGCGTGATTTTCACTATGCGCACGTAATATGACAATAGCTCTTGGGTGATTTTAACCACTTCCGGTTATCACAGGAAGCTCTTGCTTCACACACGTTGTCTTTGGGGTAGACATAAACGGAATCCTGAATAAGAAGTCTCTACCTTAAGAATTGACTGAGAAACAGATGGTTGAGTTGCGTGATTTTCACTATGCGCACTTAATATGACAATAGCTCTTGGGTGATTTTAACCACTTCCCGTTGTCACAGGAAGCTCTTGCTTCACACACGTTGTCTTTGGGGTAGACATAAACGGAATCCTGAATAAGAAGTCTCTACCTTAAGAATTGACTGAGTAACAGATGGTTGAGTTGCGTGATTTTCACTATATGCAGGTTGACCATATGACAATAGCTCTAGGCTGTTTTAACCACTTCCCTTTGTCACAGGAAGTTCTTACTCAACACACGTTGTCTTTGGGGTAGACATAAACAGAATCCTGAATAAGAAGTCTCTACCTTAAGAATTGACTGAGAAACAGATGGTTGAGTTGCGTGATTTTCACTATCTGCAGGTGGCAATATGACAATAGCTCTTGGGTGTTTTTAACCACTTCCGGTTGTCACAGGAAGCTGTTGCTTCACACACGTTGTCTTTGGGGTAGACATAAACAGAATCCTGAATAAGAAGTCTCTACCTTAAGAATTGACTGAGTAAGAGATGGTTGAGTTGCGTGATTTTCACTATGCGCACTTAATATGACAATAGCTCTAGGCTATTTTAAACCACTTCCGGTTGTCACAGGAAGCTCCTGCTTCACACACGTTGTCTTTGGGGTAGACATAAACGGAATCCTGAATAAGAAGTCTCTACCTTAAGAATTGACTGAGAAACAGATGGTTGAGTTGCGTGATTTTCACTATGCGCACGTAATATGACAATAGCTCTTGGGTGATTTTAACCACTTCCGGTTATCACAGGAAGCTGTTGCTTCACACACGTTGTCTTTGGGGTAGACATAAACAGAATCCTGAATAAGAAGTCTCTACCTTAAGAATTGACTGAGAAACAGATGGTTGAGTTGCGTGATTTTCACTACATGCAGGTTGTCCATATGACAATAGCTCTAGGCTGTTTTAACCACTTCCCTTTGTCACAGGAAGTTCTTACTCAACACATGTTGTCTTTGGGGTAGACATAAACAGAATCCTGAATAAGAAGTCTCTACCTTAAGAATTGACTGAGAAACAGATGGTTGAGTTGCGTGATTTTCACTACATGCAGGTTGTCCATATGACAATAGCTCTAGGCTGTTTTAACCACTTCCCGTTGTCACAGGAAGTTCTTACTCAACACACGTTGTCTTTGGGGTAGACATAAACAGAATCCTGAATAAGAAGTCTCTACCTTAAGAATTGACTGAGAAACAGATGGTTGAGTTGCGTGATTTTCACTATGCGCACGTAGAATGACAATGGCTCTTGGGTGATTTTAACCACTTCCGGTTGTCACAGGAAGCTCTTGCTTCACACACGTTGTCTTTGGGGTACATATAAACAGAATCCTGAATAAGAAGTCTCTACCTTAAAAATTGACTGAGTAACAGATGGTTGAGTTGCGTGATTTTCACTATGCGCACGTAATATGACAATAGCTCTTGGGTGATTTTAACCACTTCCGGTTATCACAGGAAGCTGTTGCTTCACACACGTTGTCTTTGGGGTAGACATAAACAGAATCCGGAATAAGAAGTCTCTACCTTAAGAATTGACTGAGTAAGAGATGGTTGAGTTGCGTGATTTTCACTATATGCAGGTTGTCCATATGACAATAGCTCTAGGCTGTTTTAACCACTTCCCGTTGTCACAGGAAGTTCTTACTCAACACACGTTGTCTTTGGGGTAGACATAAACAGAATCCTGAATAAGAAGTCTCTACCTTAAGAATTGACTGAGAAACAGATGGTTGAGTTGCGTGATTTTCACTATGCGCACGTAGAATGACAATGGCTCTTGGGTGATTTTAACCACTTCCGGTTGTCACAGGAAGCTCTTGCTTCACACACGTTGTCTTTGGGGTACATATAAACAGAATCCTGAATAAGAAGTCTCTACCTTAAAAATTGACTGAGTAACAGATGGTTGAGTTGCGTGATTTTCACTATCTGCAGGTGGCAATATGACAATAGCTCTTGGGTGTTTTTAACCACTTCCGGTTGTCACAGGAAGCTCTTGCTTCACACACGTTGTCTTTGGGGTAGACATAAACAGAATCCTGAATAAGAAGTCTCTACCTTAAGAATTGACTGAGTAACAGATGGTTGAGATGTGTGATTTTCACTATATGCAGGTTGTCCATATGACAATAGCTCTAGGCTGTTTTAACCACTTCCCTTTGTCACAGGAAGTTCTTACTCAACACATGTTGTCTTTGGGGTAGACATAAACAGAATCCTGAATAAGAAGTCTCTACCTTAAGAATTGACTGAGTAACAGATGGTTGAGTTGCGTGATTTTCACTATGCGCACGTAATATGACAATGGCACTTGGGTGATTTTAACCACTTCCGGTTGTCACAGGAAGCTCTTGCTTCACACACGTTGTCTTTGGGGTAGACAGAAACAGAATCCTGAATAAGAAGTCTCTACCTTAAGAATTGACTGAGTAAGAGATGGTTGAGTTGCGTGATTTTCACTATGCGCACTTAATATGACAATAGCTCTAGGCTATTTTAAACCACTTCCGGTTGTCACAGGAAGCTCCTGCTTCACACACGTTGTCTTTGGGGTAGACATAAACGGAATCCTGAATAAGAAGTCTCTACCTTAAGAATTGACTGAGAAACAGATGGTTGAGTTGCGTGATTTTCACTATGCGCACGTAATATGACAATAGCTCTTGGGTGATTTTAACCACTTCCGGTTATCACAGGAAGCTGTTGCTTCACACACGTTGTCTTTGGGGTAGACATAAACAGAATCCTGAATAAGAAGTCTCTTCCTTAAGAATTGACTGAGAAACAGATGGTTGAGTTGCGTGATTTTCACTACATGCAGGTTGTCCATATGACAATAGCTCTAGGCTGTTTTAACCACTTCCCTTTGTCACAGGAAGTTCTTACTCAACACATGTTGTCTTTGGGGTAGACATAAACAGAATCCTGAATAAGAAGTCTCTACCTTAAGAATTGACTGAGAAACAGATGGTTGAGTTGCGTGATTTTCACTACATGCAGGTTGTCCATATGACAATAGCTCTAGGCTGTTTTAACCACTTCCCGTTGTCACAGGAAGTTCTTACTCAACACACGTTGTCTTTGGGGTAGACATAAACAGAATCCTGAATAAGAAGTCTCTACCTTAAGAATTGACTGAGTAACAGATGGTTGAGTTGCGTGATTTTCACTATGCGCACGTAATATGACAATGGCACTTGGGTGATTTTAACCACTTCCGGTTGTCACAGGAAGCTCTTGCTTCACACACGTTGTCTTTGGGGTACATATAAACAGAATCCTGAATAAGAAGTCTCTACCTTATAAATTGACTGAGTAACAGATGGTTGAGTTGCGTGATTTTCACTTTCTGCAGGTGGCAATATGACAATAGCTCTTGGGTGTTTTTAACCACTTCCAGTTGTCACAGGAACCTTAGAATCGACACAGGTAGACCTCACAGTAGCCTGATGGATTGTTGTAGAAGACAGGTTCATAAGGCATTCATAACCCACATAGGCTTCAGGTTGAATTTTGGAGAATAGTCTATGTGTTCCTATGGGGAGAGAAGTCATTGCACACAGTTTGATCTAAACACCTTCTTTTCACTGTGAAGGGTTAATGCCACAGGGTCAAGGTTGGCTTGCACAGATCGGGAGGACCTCAGGAACGCTCCTGGTTCCTCTCCATCGCTCGTTGTGTTGATTTCATCATGTCACCTTTGGTGACCTTATTATGCTGTTGAATCATATTGCAAATACACGGATGCGCATTTGCAATATGATTCAATTGGCATTTAGCATCACAACTTTGGCATGCTCAAAACCACTGCAGAAATGCATAATTGACTGTCCCGATGAACTGGGGATGGCCGTGCAGTGACTGTGGTTCCTCTCCATCGCTCGTTGTGTTGATTTCATCATGTCAACTTTGGTGATGTTTTTTGCTGTTGAATCATGTTGCAAATGCGCGTTACATTTGCAATATTCCATGTTACGTTTGCAATATGATTCAATGGGCATTTAGCATCACAAATGTGGCATGCTCAAAACCACTGCAGAAATGCATAATTGACTGTCCCGATGAACTGGGGATGGCCGTGCAGTGACTGTGGTTCCTCTCCATCGCTCGTTGTGTTGATTTCATCATGTCAACTTTGGTGATATTTTTTGCTGTTGAATCATGTTGCAAATGCGCGTTACATTTGCAATATTGCGTGTTACGTTTGCAATATGATTCAATGGGCATTTAGCATCACAACTTTGGCGTGCTCAAAACCACTGCAGAAATGCATAATTGACTGTCCCGATGAACTGGGGATGGCTGTGCAGTGACTGTGGTTCCTCTCCATGGCTTGATGGTGAGTTTTTTTTGTGATTTTTTGAAAAATGTCCAAAATGACTAGGTGCGCCCCATACTGGATGGGCACTGATGGAAGGTGCTCCCTACCCAACCGCGGACCCCTTGCACCACCCTAAAGGCATTTAAAAGCCTTCTAAAAAATTACTCCTGGTAACCCATTTCGGGTCACCATGTGCACTGATGCGCATTTGCAATATGATTCAATGGGCCTCAACATCACGAATTTGGCATGCTCAAAAACACTAAAGATATGCAAAATTAACTGTCCTGATGAACTGGTGATGGCCGGGCAGCGACTGTGGTTCCTCTCCATGGCTTGATGGTGACATGAGAGAAGTGGGATTGCCATTTTTTAGAGATTTTTTTAAAAAATGTCCAAAATGACTAGGGGCGCCCCATACTGGATAGGCACTGATGGAAGGTGCTCCCTACCCAACCGTGGACCCCTTGCACCACCCTAAAGGCATTTAAAAGCCTTCTAAAAAATTACTCCTGGTAACCCATTTCGGGTCACCATGTGCACTGATGCGCATTTGCAATATGATTCAATGGGCCTCAACATCACGAATTTGGCATGCTCAAAAACACTAAAGATATGCAAAATTGACTGTCCCGATGAACTGGGGATGGCCGGGCAGTGACTGTGGTTCCTCTCCATGGCTTGATGGTGACATGAGAGAAGTGGGATTGTTGTTTTTTAGCAATTTTTTTGAAAAATGTCCAAAATGACTAGGGGCGCCCCATACTGGATGGGCACTGATGGAAGGTGCTCCCTACCCAACCGTGCACCCCTTGCACCCTCTAAAGGCATTTAAAACCTTTTTAAAAAATTACTCCTGGTAACCCATTTCGGGTCACCATGTGCACTGATGCGCATTTGCAATATGATTCAATGGGCATCAACATCACGAATTTGGCATGCTCAAAAACACTAAAGATATGCAAAATTAACTGTCCCGATGAACTGGTGATGGCCGGGCAGTGACTGTGGTTCCTCTCCATGGCTTGATGGTGACATGAGAGAAGTGGGATTGTCGTTTTTTAGCAATTTTTTTGAAAAATTTCCAAAATGACTAGGGGCGCCCCATACTGGATGGGCACTGATGGAAGGTGCTCCCTACCCAACCGTGGACCCCTTGCACCACCCTAAAGGCATTTAAAAGCCTTCTAAAAAATTACTCCTGGTAACCCATTTCGGGTCACCATGTGCACTGATGCGCATTTGCAATATGATTCAATGGGCCTCAACATCACGAATTTGGCATGCTCAAAAACACTAAAGATAAGCAAAATTGACTGTCCCGATGAACTGGGGATGGCCGGGCAGTGACTGTGGTTCCTCTCAATGGCTTGATGGTGACATGAGAGAAGTGGGATTGTCGTTTTTTAGCAATTTTTTTGAAAAATGTCCAAAATGACTAGGGGCGCCCCATACTGGATGGGCACTGATGGAAGGTGCTCCCTACCCAACCGTGGACCCCTTGCACCACCCTAAAGGCATTTAAAAGCCTTCTAAAAAATTACTCCTGGTAACCCATTTCGGGTCACCATGTGCACTGATGCGCATTTGCAATATGATTCAATGGGCCTCAACATCACGAATTTGGCATGCTCAAAAACACTAAAGATATGCATAATCTACTGTCCCGATGAACTGGGGATGGCCGGGCAGTGACTGTGGTTCCTCTCTATCGCTCATTGTGTTGATTTCATCATGTCAACTTTGGTGATCTTTTTTGCTGTTGAGTCATATTGCAAACGCACGTTACGTTTGCAATATAGCGCGTTACGTTTGCAATATGATTTAATGGGCATTTAGCATCACAAATTTAGGCATGCTCAAAAATACTGCAGAAATGCATTATTGACTGGCCCGATGAACTCGGGATGGCCGGGCAGTGACTGTGGTTCCTCTCCATTGCTCGTCACACAGCAGTCAGCGTCCATCGGTCAATTAGATGTCATTCTGACACCAAACTGATAGCATCTGACACCAAATCCACTTTTTCCAACTCGTATAGAAGCCAACTATCACATATGTCAGAGAAGGCCCATAATTCACAGTGCTTTCAATTTTAACCATAAAAAAACATAAAACACATAGTTACGTTATAGCTGCGGGTCCAGTTCTGACATTATGTGTAGGCCTATGTGAGGCGACCCCGAATCCCAAGTTTCGGCTCGATAGGTCATTTGGTGCCCGAGCAATGGCCTTAATTGGTGCTGAAAATCCACTTTTTCAGGGCGTTACTACGGGGTCCCTGAATGAGCTATCGGACAGAGACATTGGGGTCCGTCTCTACGGGCCGAGGCGGTTTCAATGCACCTAGTCTTGCGACTCTGGGACATTTCTAAATGTCGCCATGTCCGTGATATTGAAAATGAATTGAAAATATTGCAAATGTACGAGGCGGTTTCTCGGTCAGAGAACCTTCTAGAGCCCCATAAATCACCATGCACTATCGACTTGAGCTCAAGAACAGGTTTCTAAAATTTCGGAGCTCTAGGTCTGACGGTTCTTGAATCGTTTGAACGAAAGTAACTATTGAAGGCGGTATAAGCCTCTAAGCCCCACACTATGTCCCTATGGCCAAACTGTGTTTGTGTGTTTTTGTTTTTTTTGCAAAAAGAATAGACACACGTTGTCTTTGGGGTAGGCATATACAGAATCCTCAATATGAAGTCTCTACCTAAAGAATTGGCTGGATGACATAGGGTTGAGTTGAGTGATTTTCACTATATGCAGGTTGACCATATGACAATAGCTCTTTGCTGTTTTTAACCACTTCCGGTTGTCACAGGAAGCTCTTACTCAACACACGTTGTCTTTGGGTTAGACATAAACAGAATCCTGAATATGAAGTCTCTACCTTAAGAATTGACTGAATAACAGATGGTTGAGTTGCGTGATTTTCACTATATGCAGGTTGACCATATGACAATAGCTCTTGGCTGTTTTTAACAACTTCCGGTTGTCACAGGAAGCTCTTACTTCACACACGTTGTCTTTGGGGTAGACATAAACAGAATCCTGAATATGAAGTCTCTACCTTAAGAATTGACTGAATGACAGATGGTTGAGTTGCGTGATTTTCACTATCTGCAGGTTGCTTATATGACAATAGCTCTAGGGTGATTTTAACATTTTCCGGTTGCTCCAGGAACCTTAGAATCGACACAGGTAGACCTCACAGTAGCCTGATGGATTGTTATAGAAGACAGGTTCATAAGGCATTCATAACCCACATAGACTTCAGGTTGAATTTAGGAGAATTGTCAATGTATTCCTATGGGGAGAGAAGTCATTGCACACAGTTTGATCTAAACACCTGCTTTTTACTGTGAAGGGTTAATGCCACAGGGTCAAGGTTAGGCTTGCACAGATCGGGAGGACCTCAGGAACGCTCCTGAGGTTGAATTGTGCTTCTAACCCTAATGGTTCTCTCACTGTCACCCATAAGCCCTTGACATATTGGTGCAGGCCTCATTTTGGGCCTAGTTTTCTCACGGTCACTGCGCTCATACCGAGCAAGCTACGGTCAAGCGGGGCGTCTCATTGAACTCGTCTCAGCCTAGAGATAATGGTAATGCCATTGCAGGCTCTTTGTGTCTTTAAGCACCGCACTGTGTCACTCCGTCCTTGCTGTGTGTGTGTTTGAGAGAGCTTTTCTTTGACATCTGATGGGATAAATGACTGATTTACAGTTCATGAGGGTTGCCTAGTCACACATATGAAGTTGTGGAAAGATCTGACCTTTTTAACCCTTCAAAGCAGCCCCTATGACACCATTATAAGGCATTTCTGGTTGACACAGGAATCTGAACGTTAGGCTCTTATAGAATATTGAGTTTTAAGTGTTTCTGTTAAGAACTGACTTATTTACAGAGGGTTGAACAAGTGTGTGTTGTTTCAGAAAATCACAGAAAATCACAGAAATCTCGCAGAGCTCCGAAACCTGCCTTAACGGACTCATCTGAACACGCTGCAACTGGATATGTAACTTTTTTGAAAAAAAAACTCTTGTTGTTGAATATCACCAATGTGTCATTGTACAATTTCTCTGAAATGAACATTGGTAAATGCATGGTTCCTTTTCTCCTGACACCGTAGGCTCATGTAGTTTGATGTGAAGTGGTCAAATCAGCACTCTATTTTCCTGTTTGACTTTCAATCCCAGAAAAATAGCCTTAACTCGAAAAGCGTCGAGGCCTCGACTCCATCCTGTTCGGGGCCAACTGCCCATTATGCCAAACCCACGCAGACCGAGTGTCGTCTTCGAATTATCTTCGGTTTAGGAGAAAAAGCCGTGTCGCATTTGGTGATATATGTTACATTTGCAATATGATTCCATACGCCCTCTCGTGGAATAATCCGGGACTGCAAGAAAATGACCAAAATTTGAAAATTTAATTAAACGGAAACCGAAGGTCCGAGAGACTTCGTTCGATGACTTCCTGGAAGATCCGGCCCCCGTGATCGGCCCGACGCCGTCCGCGGATTTATCGGACGTGGTCGGACGTCTAGTAAGGGAGGGTACATTTGCAACATGGACTTTCTCACTAACCATACGGATTGTGCACGCGATGTCCCTTCATGTATGTAATGGCCTTAAAACAAGTCAAAATGAGGCTCAGTAGTGTGTGTGGCCTCCACGTGCCTGTATGACCTCCCTACAACGCCTGGGCATGCTCCTGATGAGGTGGCGGATGGTCTCCTGAGGGATCTCCTCCCAGACCTGGACTAAAGCATCCGCCAACTCCTGGACAGTCTGTGGTGCAACGTGGCGTTGGTGGATGGAGCGAGACATGATGTCCCAGATGTGCTCAATTGGATTCAGGTCTGGGGAACGGGCGGGCCAGTCCATAGCATCAATGCCTTCCTCTTGCAGGAACTGCTGACACACTCCAGCCACATGAGGTCTAGCATTGTCTTGCATTAGGAGAAACCCAGGGCCAACCGCACCAGCATATGGTCTCACAAGGGGTCTGAGGATCTCATCTCGGCAATCAGGCTACCTCTGGCGAGCTCATGGAGGGCTGTGCGGCCCCCCAAAGAAATGCCACCCCACACCATGACTGACCCACCGCCAAACCGGTCATGCTGGAGGATGTTGCAGGCAGCAGAACGTTCTCCACGGCGTCTCCAGACTCTGTCATGTCTGTCACATGTGCTCAGTGTGAACCTGCTTCATCTGTGAAGAGCACAGGGCGCCAGTGGCGAATTTGCCAATCTTGGTGTTCTCTGGCAAATGCCAAACGTCCTGCACGGTGTTGGGCTGTAAGCACAACCCCCACCTGTGGACGTCGGGCCCTCATACCACCCTCATGGAGTCTGTTTCTGACCATTTGAGCAGACACATGCACATTTGTGGCCTGCTGGAGGTCATTTTGCAGGGCTCTGGCAGTGCTCCTCCTGCTCCTCCTTGCACAAAGGCAGAGGTAGCGGTCCTGCTGCTGGGTTGTTGCCCTCCTACGGCCTCCTCAACGTCTCCTGATGTACTGGCCTGTCTCCTGGTAATGCCTCCATGCTCTGGACACTACGCTGACACACACAGCAAACCTTCTTTCCACAGCTCGCATTGATGTGCCATCCTGGATGAGCTGCGCTACCTGAGCCACTTGTGTGGGTTGTAGACTCCATCTCATGCTACCACTAGAGTGAAAGCACCGCCAGCATTCAAAAGTGACCAAAACATCAGCCAGGAAGCATAGGAACTGAGAAGTGGTCTGTGGTCCCCACCTGCAGAACCACTCCTTTATTGGGGTGTCTTGCTAATTGCCTATAATTTCCACCTGTTGTCTATTCCATTTGCACAACAGCATGTGAAATTTATTGTCAATCAGTGTTGCTTCCTAAGTGGACAGTTTGATTTCACAGAAGTGTGATTGACTTGGAGTTACATTGTGATGTTTAAGTGTTCCCTTTATTTTTTTGAGCAGTATATATATTTATATATATATATATATATATATATTACATTTTTTTGCTGCCTCTTGGGCACCCCATGGGCCTGGCCCCAGGGTAAGCCCCTGCATTAATCTGACACTGTTACAGTTACATATTGAGATATTATTTTTGGACGATATTATATATATATACTCCAAGTATTGATTTGCCAATAACAACAATAATGTTTTATTTTTATTTATGTTTTTATTTATTGCTACTGTACTGAAGGCAGTGATAGCTAAGGCTAGTCGGCAGTAACTGCGCCAAAACATCCTATAGCTTGATCTCCATCTTCTTTTTAAATAGTGAGCCAACATGTTTTCAACACTTTTATTTCCCTGACTGATCAAAAAGAGTTTTCTCATGCTCTCTCTTGTCTCTCTGTAGCAGACAAACTATATAGTGAGCAATATTTTTGGAACATCAAATTGCAATAAAATCACAGTATCGAATCATGAAAATCGTGGGAATCGCAATACATATTTTATCGTCACTTAAGTAGCATGTAAGGTCCCTGGCAATTCCCAGCCCTACTTCCAAACACAACATCATAATAAGTGTCTCTTCTTCTTTGTCCCCTTCGATTTGCATCATGGCTCTTGCTTGTCATCCACAGTTAGTATAGCACCATAACGTTCCTATTTATTCACTAGGTATGGTGTCTGCCACAGGGGGTTGCTGAGAGGAGAACCACTCATAATAATGGAATGGAGCAAATGGTATTGCATCAAACACCTGGAAACCATCTGTTTGATGTATTTGATACCATTCCACTGATTCCGCTCCAGTCATTAACACAAGCCCGTTCTCCCGAAGTAAGGGGCCACCAACCTCCTGTGGAGTCTGGGTATAGTTTTGTTGGTGCTTGATAGCCAGTATGCCCTTTCCCTATAGGTGTAAACCTCGGACTAATGACACAATAAAACACTATTGATCTCAAAGGAAACAATGCAATACTGGGTTTATTTGTCGGACATAATGCACTGCATATGATTTCCATTTAGTTTTTACGACGCACGACAATTCATGTTGACCTGCAGGTGTAATAAGGACACCATTGTATTGTATTAGGCCAATGTAACAACAACATATCAATATATCGGTACAAATCAATGTTCTGCTACAGCCATACAGCCCTAGAGTAGCACTATACATGTGTAGTCGATGTCTTTTGACAGCACTTACTTAATATTCTGTGGGCCTTAGTGGAGGGATCTCAATCTGTCAGCCAGTCAGTCAGTGAGGCGTGGTGTCAGTTACTGTGTAAATAGGGCATCATTCTCCATGTTGTGTGCCCAGGGTAAGAGGCATTAGCATTGGAGATGTGACACCCAACATGCCCTGCTGAATGTTCAGGCTGCTTCATGGTCCATAGGTTTCCCCTCCTGTATCCTGCTCCTGTACCTCTGGACCTGATGTGACATCACCGCACTGCTCTGGTCTGTCCTGTTCTTTTCTGTTTAGGACATTTATATTGCAGTATTAACTCATTGAATTTAGAGGGATTTTGAATTGCTCTCTGGGTTTCAATGAGTGTTGGAGGGAGGGGGTGGTGGTGTAAAAGGGTACATATCGGTTGCTTTAGCGTCAAACTGTTTCTCTGCCTCTTTTGCTCTCTTGCTCCCTCTCTCTCTCTTTCACTCTCTCTTTCCTTTCATCTCCCTCACCTTGAGAAGCTGAAGTCATTTTCTGAGAAAACCTCTTATGTGCCCAGCTGTTGGTAAGAGGAAGCCCAGTTCTCCGAATAATCAGTCTGGTACACTGAGCAGTAGGGCCATGTTTCCTCCTTCGCTTGTTAACACCCTGACCAGTGTCTCAAAATACCTTGGGATTTTAATAAAGGTGGTCCAATGCATACAACGTTATTAGCAGTTGTCCAATAAAGATGAACATGTCTGATATCATGGTAGGGAGTCATCAGTGTGACAGGCCTATTATGGCTCATTTAAAAGGGCCAATGTAGTTATTACCAGAGTTGCATTCATATTCCATATGGAAGTGGGATTAGGGAGAGTGAAAAAGCATTGGCTGAATCCCCCATAAAGCATTGCCAGGACAGCCCTTATTTTTTTGTGGTGAAATAATAAACTGAATAAATTTACTTTCACACACCTGAGTCTCTATTCAGAACCAAGTCTCTATTTATTCTCAGGTGTGTAAGAGAGGTAAAACAGTAGATTAGAGGAATGAGAGTCCAGCAACCACACAATAAGGTATGCTTGAATATTTTCAGTCACATACAGTCCTTGGTCTAGGCATTCTGGCAAAATTCCCCAGTGCCATTTGTGTGTGTTCCCCAGTGTTACCCCTTCACTGCTGCTGCCAATGGATCTGTCCCGTGGAGAGTGCCAGTAGAGGGGCAGGAGGGGACAGGGAGGGCATGAGGCTTTTGTCAGATTTGAATAATGTAGCGTAAAATACATCCCAAATGGTATTATTCTAATTATATGTTTAACTGCCCTCTTAAAGGGTATTTCCACCACTTTTTAACCTCATAATCATTATCTCCAGCACTGTTCGGATTTTCGTTATTTAGCCCTCCGAAAAGGCTCACCAGGAAGCACACAATGTCATGACTCGTGTTTTGTCCTTAATTTTATTTTAAATCAAATGACCACAGGTCATAAACCTGAAATACAACAAACAAGTAATGACAATATATTATTCAGATATATTATTTAGTATGTTATTCAAGTAATATAATAATAATGTAAATAATAAATCAAATAAGCCTGCAACACCATCAAAGATGTGGCGAATCTGGCTTAAAACAGCACCGACTACATCACCCAGAATGCCCAGCGCCAGAGGAGCATGCGCACAGTGACTCTGCCGTCACAGGTTGCTATGGACGCTGTCACAGGACACAGAACCCTTGCCACCACATGCCTCGTCCAAAGGATTTACACACAAACGCAAGATAATGCGGCACTCCACCATTGATCACCGAACCAAACCACCGCTATCACCACCGCCACCAGAAACCAGCAGAGTGCTCCGAACAAATCAGCACAATGCAAATGGCTGATAATAATAGCCTAATGCTATATAGCATCTGGTTCGCTGAGCTACCGCACCCAGCGAGCTACAAGTTACTCCCGGCCAACTAACACCGACACAGTGAGGTAAACGTTCAGTGCACAAACATATAAGTGACAAACATCAACGCTAGACTGAGTAGTTCGCAGTTACATACCAACGGGCTGTGTGCTCCTGATGATTGTCTACGGTGAAGTGATTACCAGGTGCTGTAATTTAAGTCTCTAGTGAAGCTGCGCATGCGCACATAACGTAACATATCTGAGCATCTAAGAAACTTAAAGAAATCACTCGTTCCCCATTTAACTGAACACATTTGCTTCTCTTTTATCTATTTATATGTATATATATATTTTTCTTTTCCTGAGTGACTTAGAAATCGCAACACCTCCCACTTGGCCGACTGATCGAAGATCCAAGGAGGGCACAGTCTCTTGAGTCTCTCAGTGAGAATTTCAAACTAAAGTCCAGTCTTTGTAGGCATTTACAAACATGTATTAACTAAGGAGGTAGGCTCCACCACCTTTCCTCCTACTGAGTGTAGGTTTGCCCTCGAAGCACTCAGTTGCCTCCCAGGGTTACCCGCTAGCTAAGCAAAGAACACAGAGTCACAGTCTTTGGGTACCCATGGCGAGGACTTATCTTACCTCCTCTTGGTCTTCAGCAGGAATCAAGATCACCAACCTCCGCACATCCCTGCGAATGACGATTTTCGTGTGCATGGTAGAGTCCTTTCTCCAGGCCCTGGGAACCATGGGAGCAGGAAGACCCATGCAGGTTGTTATGTCCGCATCCCGGACAACCCCCTTCTCGTCTGGATATGTTGTAGCAACCCGGCCGAGCCGGAACTGCCCCCTCAGAGCGTTCTGGTCCGCAATCCAGACTACGTCTCCAACCTTGATACTTCTCTCTGCTCGGTGCCACTTGTGTCTTATGAACAAGTTTGGTCCTGCCAGTTCGCTCCATTTCTTCCAGAACCTGTCGACTCCAGCCTGGACAGCCCTCAGCCTGCGCCAAGAGCGGGTTTCCATGTCAATTCCGTGTATGTCACCTCCCTGTCCGGTGCGCCCCAGGATAAGGGAGTTGGGCGTCAAGTACTCCACTGAGTCCTCTTGTTCCTGTGCCCTGGCGTCGATGGGTCGCTCATTAGTCAAGTTGGCTGCAGAGTAGAGAAGGGTCTGGAACTCCCCCCAGGTGTAGCAGCCAGTTGTTCCACCAAGACTGTTAAGAGCTCTTTTAAGGAGCTTGACAGCTGCCTCTGCTGCTCCATTCCTGTGTGGCGAGTCTGCAGGATGAAAGTCCCATTGCCACTCTGTGCTATTTCTGGCAGCCTTGTCTTCAACGGATGCCTTCTGCAAACAGGCCAGGTGCTTGTGTAGCTCTCTCAGAGCAGGCCTGGCTCCCAAGAAGTTTGTGCCTCTGTCTGACCATAGCTTTTTGGGATGCCCCCTCAGAGCAGTGAACCGGGAGTAGGCCTGAAGAAAGCTCTCAGAAGACTGGTCGTCGATGAGATCAGCATGGACGGCTCTGGAAGTCATGCAGCAATACACGACTCCCCAGACCTTTTTCTTGGTTCTTTTCTTAACAGCGTCCCTCACTTCAAAGGGTCCAAAGAGGTCTAGTGTAGTATACTCGAATGGGTTCGCTCTACTGGTACGTTCCTGAGGAAGAGCGCTCATCACTTGCTGGCACAGCCAGGCTCTTTGCTTCTTGCAAGTGATGCACCTGTTGACCACCTTCTTCACTGTCCTCCGACCTTGCACAACCCAGGCCTTTCTTTTAGTGTGCAGCAGTGTGGCAGCCACCCCTTCATGATTCGCTTTGTGAGCTTCCCTCGCAAGCAAGGCCCCCAGCCACGACCGGAACGGGATTAAAGGTACAGCGGTTCCGTCTTCATTCCAAGACTGGACTCTACCACCACAAAGTAAGAGTCCATTGTTGTCATCTTTCATCACAACAAGGCGGTTTAAGGTCGTATCCTGAAAGTTCACGCCGTCTTGGGCTGCAAGGGCTAGGTCTTGGAAAGCCTCTGTTCTCTCTACCACAGACAGCCTGGGCCCCCTCACCTCCCACTTTGCTGAGCTCGAGGCTTGGAAGCTTGTCCTCAACCAGGATTCTGCCGCTCTTCGAACCCAGGCGATTGTTCCACACAATTTAGACAAGCTACTGAATCGTTCGGGCCCGACAAGGCGCACTAGAGCTACACCCCAGGGCTTCCTCTTTGGCCTCTCTACTGCTAGAGTTGGACCTTGGTCTTTCATCTGCGGTCGCGGTGCGGAGTCTTGCAAGTCTGCCCCAACATCAGTATTGCTGGGGTCTGAGAACTTTTCTGCCTGAGACCTGGTGACTACAGCTGAGAACGCTCTTCTCTGCAACCTTTTAACATCATTAGCCACGCTGGTCACTATCTCACTGGCCGTCTTTACAGGCCACTCAGCCTAACTCAGGAACTCTGGACCTTGTTGCCACTCTGACCCTTCATCGAATTCCTCAGGAGTTGCTCCCCTTGTGATGATGTCTGCTATGTTCAGGTTGCCCTCAATCCACCTCCAGTCTTCCACTGGTCCAGCCTTCTGGATCTCTCCGATGCGGTTAGCGAAGAAAGTTTGGTAGCCATAGCTATCCTTGTGAATTGCTCCCAGGATTGTTTGGCTATCCACGAAGTGGACCCAGCGTGCGACCTTGATGCGGCAGTGCTTTACAAGGTATTTTCTCAGGCGGATCGAAAAGACAGCACCACATACCTCTGCCTTAATCACGTCTCCTTTCTGGTTGAGAGGGGTAAGCTTTGCTTTTGACTCAACCAGCCTCACTACGACCCCATTTTGCGTCTCCCAACGGAGATAGAGCACCACGCCGTAGGAAGCCTCACTCCCATCTGAAAACGTGACTCCCATTGGATGGCCTATGGCTCCAGTTGGTGTGAGGCTTCTTTCGAACCTGATCTGGGCAAGTCTCACATATTCTTCGAGGAGTCTTATGGAAGCCTCTCGTAGTTTTGGTGAGAGTGGGTCATCCCAAGTGTCCTTAACTGGACTGCTTATACTCGCTTCTTGGTAAGCGTCTCTCACAAGCATAACCCCTTTGTGCTTTGCGGGTGTGGCAAGACCAATGGGGTCGTAGAATCCAGCGATCTGGCTTAGCAGCATCCGACGGGTCAATGGGTTTGGAGTTTTACCTCTGACTTCCTCTTTGCGCAAATCGACTCCTGTTCTCATCTTTCCTCTCTTCTTTGAGAAATTTACAGAGGTCATCACACGAAGTTTGTCGGTCTCTGGTTCATAGCCGACTCCAAGTGCTTTGCTCTCTTCGTCCCGCATCTGGTTGGGTAACACCAGCGTTTTGGGCACACTCACAGTTGTCTTACTGAGACTGGCATCAGTTGTGGTTGCTGACCTCCCACTTTGGCCTGATAAGACCCATGGCTTAAGGGAGAAGCCTCCAGCCTTTAAGATCTTTTCCACTCCTTTGGTGATTTTCTCCAGTATCTGCAAGTCATTGTGGGACGTCAAGATGTCATCCACATAACTATCTTCTACCACAACTCGGCGCTCCTCAACCATGGCTGCAAACTGGGGCAGGTTGGCTGTTTCTCTCATTGCCACCTGGGCGATACAACCAGCCGGTTTATCGCCAATGTTGACCCTGACGACAGCAAAGACTTTGATCACCTCCTCAGGATTGTCTCTCCAGAGGAATCGATGGAGGTGTACTTCTTTGTCTTCTAACCAGACAGAGTTGTACATTTTTTTTCACATCACCCAGTGCGGCGTACAACCCAGTCCTGAATCTCAGAAGCACGCCCCTTATCTGATTTAGGACATCAGGACCCTTGTACAGTAGGTCATTTAAACTTATTCCCATGAATTCTTGGCTACTGTTCCAGACAATTCTTACAGGGGTAGTGGTTGAGTGAGGATTAGGAGCAACTAAATGACTGATATACCACTTAGGTCCCTTCCAGCTATCGATTTCCTCCTGGGTGACTTTAACGGCAGCCCCTCTTGAGACCATATCGTGGATTTGCTCTCTGTACGCAGCCTTCCATTCCGGCTCCCTCTCCAGTCGTTTCTCAGTGTTTAAAAAGGTTGCTTCCACTGCATGTCGATTGTCAGGCAGCGTTGTGGGGTCTCCTTTCCATGGGTAAGCTGCATCCCAGTGAGGGGATTCGCTGTGCTTGTCAGCTTGCACGTAGGTGAGACATTCCTTCATTTTCTCCAAGTCTCTTTCCTCTCCTAGGGTCATTTCCTTGCCTCCAGGGGGGCACCTACCGCATCTGCAGCCACCACACTGAGGATCACAGGCGGCGCCAATACTGTTCCACTTGAACCATTCAAAAACGTCTTTGTTGGTAGTTGCAGTGTTTCGGAGGATTGCGTCTTCTTCCACCAAAACTCCACTGGGTCCTCCCATCTTCACAAGAATCTCTTTGTACGCCCTTGATGCTGTTCTCATTGACTTAGCGAAATGTGTTTCAGACCTGTGCACTGCTAGGTCTATCACTTCAAAGAGGTCAGGATGCATTCCACCAACAGTCTTCCCAAGGGGACCATCCCAGAGGACGAGGTCTCCAACTACTCTGACTGGCTGTGGGACCAGGCGACCCTCCCTGTGGCTAATCAACAGGTCGATCTTTTCGGGCCGGACCAAGTCCTTGAGTTGAACATTTGGAAAGAACTTCTGCAGTTGCTGTGGCGTGACAGCTTGGTTCACTTTCGCAACATCTTCCAAGCCGTAACAGAGAAGTTTGTGCTCTGCTATTGTACCTCTGGGAGTTTTTACTCTCAGCCTCAGGGTATACTTCATGGTAGTAATGGTTGTCTCCATCCCTCCAACACCTTGGACAATCAACTTAATGTTCTCACCATTTAGCTTGAGACGCTCTGCTGCTTTATTAGAGATATAATTAGTATCTGAAGCGAGATCAATCAACGTACCGACTAGCTGGCCAGAGTTTGTCGTCACATCCAGTAGCATCATTATGACAGGGCACTATTTTGGCTCACAACCAATGCTAGCACACACTTTTGTTGTGATCTTATTTGAAAAGGCTTCTTTGAACTCTGCTCGCACCTCTGGAGAAAGTTTGGCAAGGAGCTCCTCCTGTTTGTTGGTTAGTCCAAGGCCCCGTTTCCCCAATTTTGCATCGCTCTGCTCTCCGCTCTTTTCCTCTTTCTTCTTGATCTGTGACTTTGGACAGAGCAAGTAATTGTGGTCTGAAGAGCCCTCTTTCTGACAGTCATCCTTTGAGCATAGATACTTTTGTGTGCAGCCGCCATCGTCACCATGAAGGCGCAAGCACTTAAAGCATGCTCCTGCTCTCCTAAGCTGAGCCTTCTTGCCTGTCAGATTGAGCTTCATGAAGACCTTGCAGGCGAACAGCCTACCTCCGTGCTCGTTGTCTCCACATGTGATGCATGAGCTTGGTTGAGCGCCCTTTAGGGTGTTTCCTGATGTGGCTCTGGTGAATGCCCTCCTTTCTTTTTCCTTCTTGCTCGACCTCTCAGTATTGTCCGCCGGGCTAGGCTGTAGCTGGTCTAGCTCCTCGAGAATGTCCTCCTGCTTCTTCAAGTATTGCAGTAGACAGTCAAAGTGGTTGCGTGGTGAAAACCCGCTTCCAGGGTCATTTTTGTGTGTTATCCACTTTTCTTTCAGGGAGTCAGGAAGCTTACTTTCAATCGACTGCACAACCACTCGGTTCTTCACAGCATCTTCCTCCCCTAAGACTTGTAGGTCACGAAGAGCTCTCTCCACGGCTTGAATCAGTTCGATTGTCTTCCTCGGATGGTTTCCTTTGATGGGGCAAAGTCCTTGCACTTCTTGTGCAATCAGCAGCACTATTTTTGGCTTATTTCCGTACTTGTTGTCCAGGAGCCTGAACACGTCGTTGGCGGATCCACAGCTGGACAATACGAGGTCCCTCTTGACTTTTTCATCTAGGCTTCCCAAGAGATGGAATTTTCTCACATTTTCCAATCCATGAGGGTTTCCCAGACGTTGCAAGTCTTCCCATTCAGCTTTCCAGCGGTAGTAATCCCTCATATTACCAGCAAACATGGGCAAGCGTGCACGTTCTAGGCTGATCTGGGGCCTGTAGTTGTAAGTCCCAACTGGCTCCTCCTGCTCCACAATTTTCACTTTTCCCAGTTTCCCTTCGTCGTCGGATTGAGAACCGCCTTTCCATGCCCACTCATCCCACAGTTTTTCACGCCTTTTCTTCAACTTCCGGATCTGGTCCTTTGACTTTGTTGCCTTGGACCAAGGGATCAAATCTCTCCACTCATCCAATCCTCGTTCAAAGTTGTTGACCTCCCGTTCCAGGTTCCTATGAATCAATTCCCATTCCCTCCTGGTCATATGGTGGTGATCCGTGTCCTCGGCCTGGTCCATGGATGATCCAGCCTCTTCAGTGAGGGTGGTAATTTCCGCCTCAGCGAACCTTGTCCAGAAGCTGATCAGGATGACTTGTTCAGTTTCATCAAACTTACAGTCACATTCTGCTGTTTTTCCGTCAATGTTTTCCGCCTTCTTTTTGGCTTCATCATCGTCCACTTCTCTCAGGGCCGTGGCATACTCAAACCCTGCATCTCTGACTCTGGAGTGATCCACTTTAAAGTTCCTCCACTCACTTCTCATTTCACTTTCCCCCAGTGCACTAGCTCTGGAGGTGAGGTAATTGGCTCTTCTAGTGAACGCAGTCTGGGCTGCTGACCGCTTCTGTTTTAGCCTCTCCAGCTCCTCCTCTGATGCTGCCATCTTGCCAACTTTTCTAGCGTTTAACTCAAGCGCAAGTGTTTTCTGCCAACTGGGTTTTAAGTAGTCCTTTAACTGTAGACTCTATCCTCTTCTTGGCTTTCACTCAGTAATGATTTGCCTAGTAAGTCAACAGATGAGCAGACAGCTTTATGGGTGGACTGTTTGCTTATCAGACGTTAGTCTCGTGACGAATGTTCTAGCACTTGCATTATCCATGTAAAGGAGAACCGTGGTTTATGACTGTTCGGATTTTCGTTATTTAGCCCTCCGAAAAGGCTCACCAGGAAGCACACAATGTCATGACTCGTGTTTTGTCCTTAATTTTATTTTAAATCAAATGACCACAGGTCATAAACCTGAAATACAACAAACAAGTAATGACAATATATTATTCAGATATATTATTTAGTATGTTATTCAAGTAATATAATAATAATGTAAATAATAAATCAAATAAGCCTGCAACACCATCAAAGATGTGGCGAATCTGGCTTAAAACAGCACCGACTACATCACCCAGAATGCCCAGCGCCAGAGGAGCATGCGCACAGTGACTCTGCCGTCACAGGTTGCTATGGACGCTGTCACAGGACACAGAACCCTTGCCACCACATGCCTCGTCCAAAGGATTTACACACAAACGCAACATAATGCGGCACTCCACCATGGATCACCGAACCAAACCACCGCTATCACCACCGCCACCAGAAACCAGCAGAGTGCTCCGAACAAATCAGCACAATGCAAATGGCTGATAATAATAGCCTAATGCTATATAGCATCTGGTTCGCTGAGCTACCGCACCCAGCGAGCTACAAGTTACTCCCGGCCAACTAACACCGACACAGTGAGGTAAACGTTCAGTGCACAAACATATAAGTGACAAACATCAACGCTAGACTGAGTAGTTCGCAGTTACATACCAACGGGCTGTGTGCTCCTGATGATTGTCTACGGTGAAGTGATTACCAGGTGCTGTAATTTAAGTCTCTAGTGAAGCTGCGCATGCGCATGCGCACATAACGTAACATATCTGAGCATCTAAGAAACTTAAAGAAATCACTCGTTCCCCATTTAACTGAACACATCAGACCCATTTGCTTCTCTTTTATCTATTTATATGTATATATATTTTTTTCTTTTCCTGAGTGACTTAGAAATCGCAACAAGCACCATGCAAATGTTTACATATGTGAAAACTGCACATTTCAATGTTCTGTAGTTAAAAAGATAAGAATAAAGGTTTTGAAAAGTGCTACTTGATGACATCATCAAAATACATTTTTTTACATTTATAATTGACATAAATATTCACACCCGAGTCAGTACTTTGTAGAAGCACCTTTGGTAGCGATTACAGCTGTGAATCTTTCTGGTTAAGTCTTTAAGAGCTTTCCACATCTGAATTGTACATTTTCCCATTATTCTTTTCAAAATTCGAGACAACCATTTTCAGGTCTTGCCGTAGATTTAAGTAAAAACTGTAACTCGGCCATTTACTGTCTTCTTGGTAAGCAACTCTAGTGTAGATTTGTCCTTGTGTTTTAGGTTTTTGCCCTGATGAAAGGTGAATTCATCTCCCAGTGTCTGGTGGAGAGCAGCCTGAACCAGGCTTTCCTCTAAGATGTTTCCTGTGCTTAGCTCTATTCAATTAATTTGTTATCATGAAAAAGTCCTTTATCCCCAGTCCTTAACAATTACAAGCATACCCATAACATGATGCAGCCACCACTATGTGGTACTTAGTCATGTGTTGTATTGGATTTGCCCCAAACACAACACTTTGTATTCGGGACAAAAAGTAAATTGCTTTGCCACATTTTTTGCAGTATTACTTTATTGTCTTGTTGCAAACAGGATGCATGTTTTGGAATATTTATTTTCTGTATAGACTTCCTTCTTTTCACTCTGTCAATTTATGCTAGTATTGTGAACTACAATATTGATCCATCCTCAGTTTTCTCCTACCACAACCATTAAACTCATGGTGAAATCGCAGAGCAGTTTCTTTCCTCTCCGGCAACTGAGTTAGAAAGGACACCTATTACTTTGTAGTAAGTACGACGTCTGTATCTTTGTGGTGACTGGGTTTATTGATACACCATCCAAAGTGTAACTAATAACTTCACCATGCTCAAATGGATATTCAATATCTGCTTTTTTAATAAAAAATATTACAATTTTAATTTATACCAATAGTTGTCCTTCTTTGCAAGGCATTGGCGGCAGGTTGCCTAGTGATTTGAGCATTGGGCCAGTAACCGAAAGGTTGCTAGATCAAATCCCCGAACTGACAAGGTAAAAAATCTGTTGTTCTGTCCCTGAACAAGGCAGTTAACCCACTGTTCCTAGGCTGTCATTGTAAATAGGAATTTGTTCTTAACTGACTTGCCTAGTTAAATAACGGATAAAAAAATAAATAAATTGGAAATCCTCCCTGGTCTTTGTGGTTAAATCAGAGTTTGAAATTCACTGCTTGACTGAGGGACCTTACAGATAATTGTATGTGTGTGGTACAGAGATGAGGTAGTAATTAAAAAATTATGTTAAGCACTATTATTGCACACAGAGTGTGTCCATGCAACTTATTATGTGACTTTTTAAGCTACTCTTTACTCCTGAACTTAGCTTTTTTATTTTGTAATTCATTAATTCAATTCAGGCTGAAAACACAACAAAATGTGAAAAATTGTCCGAAAATAAGAATATAAACCTACGTTTTCCAAATAGACAAGTAAAAAAATATATTTTAAGCTGAACGGTCTGATCTGTTGCATCAGCCTCATTGCTTAAAACCTGTTGGGGATAGGGGGCAGTATTTGCACGGCCGGATAAAAAACGTACCCGATTTAATCTGGTTACTACTCCTGCCCAGTAACTAGAATATGCATATAATTAGATTTGGATAGAAAACACTCTAAAGTTTCTAAAACTGTTTGAATGGTGTCTGTGAGTATAACAGAACTCATATGGCAGTCACCCTGAGACAAATCCTAACAGGAAATGGAAATCTGATGTGTGGAATAACTTCAAACCTTTGCCATTGAAACACACAGGGACTTATTAATCATTTAGCACTTCCTAAGGCTTCCACTAGATGTCGACAGTCTTTACGAAGTGGTTTGAGTCTTCTATGGTAGAAACTGACCCAAAGAGAGGCTTGGGAAGTTGGTCACAGGGGGAGGGCCATTTACTACTATGACGCGGGCGCCCATGGCTACCCTCCCCTTTCGAAACGTTTAGTAAGACAATGCAATCGTCCGCCTTGAATATTATTGAAGCTCTGGTTGAAAAAGGCCCTAAAGATTTATGTTATACAACGTTTGACATGTTTGAACGAACGTAAATATATATTTTTTGCACATTCGTGACAACAAGTCCCGTGCGCTTCAGTACATTATGAGTAGCCTTCGGAACGCGCTAACAAGAAGGAACTATTGGGACATAAATGAACTTTTTCGAACAAAACTACATTTGTTGTGGACCTAGGATTCCTGGAAGTGCCTTCTGATGAAGATAATGAAAGGTAAGGGAATATTTACAATAGTATTTTTGATGGTTGATGGTTTCAAGATGGCGCTAACATGTATCGCCTAGCCTATTTTTCTGAGCATACCACGTCGTTTATTGCAAAGTGTGATTTCCCAGTAAAGTTATTTTTAAATCTGGCAATGCGGTTGCATTCACGAGATGTTAATCTATAAGTCTTTAAATGACAATATTACATTTTAACAATGTTTTCAAGTAGTAATTTTTTAAATTGTAGCGCTGATCCACCGGAAGCATTTGAGAGAAAATAATTTCTGAACGTCATGCGCCGATGTAAAATGCTGTTTTTATATATAAATATGAACTTTATCGAACAAAAAATGCATGTATTGTGTAACATGATGTCCTAGGAGTGTCATCTGATGAAGATTGTCAAAGGTTAGTGCTGCATTTAGCTGTGTTTTGGGTATTTGTGATGCATGCTAGTTGCTTTGAAAATGGCAGTGTGATTATTTCTGGCTGGGTACTCTCCTAACATAATCTAATGTTTTGATTTTGCTGTAAAGCCTTTTTGAAATCGGACAACGTGGTTCGATTCAGGAGAGGTGTATCTATAAAACAGTGTAAAATAGTCATATGTTTGAGAAATTGAAGTTATAGCATTTTGAGGTTTTGTATTTCGCGCGACGCGATTCCACTGGCTGTTGACTAGGGTGGGGCGCAAAAAAGAAGAAGATGTGCAGTGGATCTGTCATCCCAGAACTGTCCCAGAGTTTTTTCCCAGGGATGATGGGACGCACTTAATTTCGAGCCCTGGAGGGAATTATTTTCTAAAGACAAAAAGTATTTGGTTGTAATTGTAATGTTGCACATTTTATAGGCTACCAAGGGTGGCTAACCATCCTCTATGAGGGACAAAGAAGGCAATAGTGTAGCCTACATTTCTGTCTGATTCTCTGTGTTAAAAAAGCTAGTAATGCTTTTTATTTTGTAAAGGGGTCCCTTCATCATACAATGATGCAAAAATTGTGTTACAGACAATTTTTATTTTGGGAAAAGTTACTTATTTTCCTGCTCCCCGGCAAATCTCATAGTGTTTGAAAATGACCGTTTTTTCAAATGTTTTTACTTTAGATGACATCATCAAATTGCACTTTTTAACTTGATATTTTTAACAAAAAAACAATTTGCTCTTTTCACTGGTATGGTGCTGCGCATGTACTAATGTGGATTGGATTGAATCCCAGCCCAAGTAGGCTAGGTGTTGTAGCTCTCAACAGACATTATTCATCTTATAGATCTATCAGTCTTTCAGAGACAGTGCATGACTATCTGTCAAATACTCATCTCTGCTATGGTAGTTGTCTGCTGCAGAGACAGAGACCATTATATTATTGTTCAATGTTAAAGTGTATGTGTGTGTGTGTGTGTGTGTGTGTGTGTGTTTGTGTGTGTGAATTAATTAATCACAGCTTTAATTTATGCTGTCAGCCCTCAAATAGCATAATTAATTATGTTTATTTTTATGTTGAATATGTATTTTTAGATAGTGATTGTATGGATGGGAAAGGGATGACTGATTTGATGTGGAGAAGTGTGTGTGTGTGTGTCTGTGTGTGTGTGTGTTCTGTTAAAACCAAAACACTGACATATTTGATATTTTGCTGTTTGTTTGTAGGGGTTAGAGGTCTTCAAGGATGCACCTGTACCTGTATACCCGAGACCCGATCCGGGACAAGAGTGGGTCCGGATCTAGATTTCTAAAGAATGTCACAGGTCTGGGTCGGATATGATATGATTGTCACAGGTCTCGGGTTTGTGTAATTTTAACTGACTCGTCCGGAAGGACCCGTACAAATCCAAACGCAACTGCTGCAGTAGAGAGAGAAGGACATTTTATAATTTATGCTGCTGCACTTGCTTTTCACGAGATGGCGCGTGTAGCTTGTTGTTGTTGGTGGCCAATCATCAACGCGGAAATAGGCTACAGTCATAGAGCCTCGGTCTGTGTGTGGAAAAAGTTAGGAGATATCTAATCAATGGAAGATGGAAATAAAATTATTGTATTAAAAGTTAAAGGAAAAGGATAGGCTACAACGACCAGGAGCCAACAGGTAGGCTGCTACTTAATATTCTGAATGGAGTTGTTGTTTCCTGCTGGGCACACTATCAGGAATCAAGGTAAGACCCAGATGCAGACACGTCAAATTAACACTGGTTTAATAATCCAACAGGGGCAGGCAATAGACAGGTCAAGGCAGGCAGGGGTCAGTAAACCAGAGGTGTGGCAATGGTACCGGACGGCAGGCAGGGTGGTCAGGCAGGTGGGCTCAGAGACAGGCAAGGGTAAAAAAAACAGGAGGGCAAGAAAAAGAGAGACTGGGAAAAGCAGGAGCTGAGAACAAAAACGCTGGGTGACTCGACAAACAAGACGAACTGGCAACAGACATACAGAGAACACAGGTATAAATACACAGCGGATAATGGGGAAGATGGGCGACACCTGGAGGGGGTGGAAACAAATCACAAGGACAGGTGAAACAGATCAGTGTGTGAAAACACTGGTTGAATTAACGTTGGTTCCACCAACATGGAATAGATGTTGAATAGACGTCTGTGCCCAGTGGGTAGTAACTATGTAAGACGAGAAAGTGCATGCAGCCTCAATAAGCCTAGCTAGCTAGATAGCTTATCCAGCTTCTCCCAGTTTGATGCTGTCAAGACAGGCACTACTTAATCATATCGGATGATAAATAACCTAGCTATGGCAGCTATCAGTCTACTATAGCGCGTCTCAGCCTGGTTTGTTGCTCTCGTCTCGTCTCTCCCGTCCTCCTCCCCATGTCACTCACTCACACTTACGGTAGCCTACACACAGCACGGCCCCCGCTATTCTGTCACCTTTCTACCTTCTCTCCCTCGCACTTTTTTTTTATCTCTGGTTAATAAAGTCACTTAAAAATTGACTTTTCTGCGGCCTCCCTCACTTGGACCGTATCAGACAGGGTCTGGATCCAACCAGGTCTATACGGAATGGGTCTAGTTGTCCTCGAGTCCATTCGGAATGGGTCTTTATTTTTTTTAAACAAATGTATGCATATCGGGTTTGGGTGGGAAAGCCCCAGGTTAATTTGGGAACGGGTCCAAAAAGTGAAGGCCTCTAGTAGGGGTCAGAAGTGACGTGAGCAACAACAGATTCTGCTCCATTTGCTTGAGCGAGAAATGTTGTGTGTGTATGTGACAGTGTGTGTGCGTGGGTGGTGTGTGTCTGTCACAGAGAATATGATTGTGAACGCATGTGTCTGTGTGTACGTGCTTTACAGTGCCGTTAATGAAAGCACTGCTGTTTGGGTCTCAGCTGGCCTAGCTCTCATTGTTGTTCATAGGTTGAAAGAAGTGTTTGCTCTGAACAGAAGGCAACTCTTTTGTTTTTGATGAGAGGGCGCACATCACTCTGATGTCTCTGCTCTTTCACTGTGGCCATCTTAGACTTTGCATACTTGGACCATATTACATTGAAGGAAGTAGTAGAAGCATCAGGTTAGGGAGCTTTACGTACACTACCGTTCAAAAGTTTGGGGTAACTTAGAAATGTCTTTGTTTTTGAAAGAAAAGCACGTTTTTTGTCCATTAAAATAACATCAAATTGATCAGAAATACAGTGTAGACATTGTTAATGTTGTAAATTACTATTGTAGCTGGAAACAACTTTTTATTGAATATCTACATAGGTGTACAGAGGCTCATTATCAGCAACCGTCACTCCTGTGTTCTGATGGCACGTTGTGTCAGCTTCATTAAATAGTACCCGCAAAACACCAGTCTCAATGTCAACATTGAAGAGGCGAATCCGGGATGCTGGCCTTCTAGGCAGAGTTTCAAAGAAAAAGACGTATCTTAGACTGGCCAATAAAAAGAAAACAGTAAGGTGGGCAAAAGAACACAGACACTGGACAGAGGAACTCTGCCTCGAAGACCAGCATCCCGGAGTCTCCTCTTCACTGTTGACGTATTTAATGAAGCTGCCAGTTGAGGACTTGTGAGGTGTCTGTTTCTCAAACTATACACTTTAATGTAATTGTCCTCTTGCCCACTCCTCTTTCTATTCTGGTTAGAGCCTGTTTGTGCTGTTCTGTGAAGGGAGTAGTACACAGCATTGTATGAGATCTTCAGTTTCTTGACAATTTCTCGCATGAAATAGCCTTAATTTCTGAGAACAAGAATAGACTGGCGAGTTTCAGCAGAAAGTCTATGTTTCTGGCCATTTTGAGGCTGTAATCAAACCCACAAATGCTGAGGCTCCAGATACTCAACCAGTCTAAAGAAGGCCAGTTTTATTGCTTCTTTAATCAGATCAACAGTTTTCAGCTGTGCTAACATAATTGCAAAAGGGTTTTCTAATGATCAATTAGCCTTTTAAAATGATAAACTTGGATTAGCTAACACCTGTACGCCTGTAGATATGTAGATATTCCATAAAAAAATGGTCCGTTTCCAGCTACAATAGTAATTTACAACATTAACAATGTCTACACTGTATTTCTGATCAATTTGATGTTATTTTAATGGACAATTTTTTTTGCTTATCTTTCAAAAACAAGGACATTTCTAAGTGACCCCAAACTTTGGAACGGTAGTGTCGATCTAAATAACATATGCACCGTGACGTGAATATTTAGTACATGTTTTAAGAAGTGAATAATGCTGGCCTAGCCACAGCAGAGAGAGAGAGAGAGAGAGAGAGAGAGAGAGAGAGAGAGAGAGAGAGAGAGAGAGAGAGAGAGAGAGAGAGAGAGAGAGAGAGAGAGAGAGAGAGAGAGAGAGAGAGAGAGAGAGAGAGAGAGAGAGAGAGAGAGAGAGAGAGAGAGAGAGAGAGAGAGAGAGAGAGAGAGAGAGAGAGAGAGAGAGAGAGAGAGAGAGAGAGAGAGAGAGAGAGAGAGAGAGAGAGAGAGAGATTCTGCAATGGACTGTGTTCGCTCACTGTGAATTAATGAGTGTGGGATGCACATAGAGGGTATGATGAAGACTGAGCAGTTGTATTTGAAGTACTCTTTGTGGTCTATGCCAAGCTGAATATCATTGTCTTTCAAGAGCTGGCTGTATGCACAAGAACACACACACACACACTGCTCTAGATTCTTCTGCTACTGTTATCAGCGATGTTCTTTGTTCAGGCTCTTCTTTTGAGAACTTGTTCACCCAGACAGCTGCAGAAGCCTGGCAAAGCAAAGAACACAAAGACAGGACCTTGACTCTCTGTTTTCACTGAGAGAGAACATCCACACACCCAATGGAAATTTGCACGAACCTCACCCGTTTGAATCCCAATCCTGGTAAATGTTTCCTTTTTGCGCAAGTACTATGCACATTAATTGTCTCCCAATCTGGATGTTGGTGTCCCTTTAAGAAGTCTGAATTAACCCCGTGATAATAGTGTTGGTCACCGGACTAGGGCTGTTACGATGACTGTATTACTGCCATACCGGCGGTCACGAGTCATGACGGCAGTCAAATTCCAAGTGACCGTTTAGTCCCAGCAATTAGACTTCTCCAAGCTCTGATGCTGCTGATGGTCATTAGTAGCCTACCAAACTAGCTAACTGCCTGGTACTCAGCACTCTATTGTCCCTCTAATCACTCTAACATCAATGCAAATGTAATTGAAAATCTAATAAAACACTTCATGAGAGCCCATAAGCTCATGTTGCACAACATTTCTATAGGCTATGCAATTGTGCGAGAAAACAGAGTTTTGATGACCTCTATTAAAAAGAGGAGGATCCCATCAGCTTTCTATAGGCTAGGCCTGCTATATTTATTTATAAATGTTCCTAATATTAAGCACATTGCTTCGCTTTCCAACAGGAGTATAGCCTACCTCGCTAGCATGAAAATCAACCACGGGAAAAAAATCCTCCATTCGCATTTTAAGTGTATTGATGACATGTGTTCTTTTTCCCATGCTACTGTTCTGAGACAGGTGTATGATAATGGTCCATTCTAAATCAAAACTAATTTTACACATATATTATTTAGTATATGTAAAGACAACATTAAATTAATAATAGTCTGATGGGTGACAATATTAGCCTATCACTTGTGAATTATGTATTATCACTTGTGAATGATTCCCAGCTTGTGCAGTATGGCAAGAAACAGCGCATTCCTTTTTTTTGTGACTTTTTCAAATCATAGTCGCACACTTCATATAGCCTAGCCCGTAGGCCTATATGTTTTGATAAGGTTTGTATCACTAAAGTGGCCAAATAACGTCTTCAAATTGAGCACATTCATCTGCTTTATAAGCAGTGTAGAGTCTAACTGGCATAAATAGGTTGCTGGTGAGTTTCAAGTTTGGGGAAGATAATTTTCACCATAAAAATGCACCTTTATAATAAAGCGTGTAATTGCATTTGCTGCCACTTTCTAGAAAAAAATGAATGCCAATTGATTGCATTTTGGAACATTCACGCTTATAGCCTACTGCTGTGTGTGCATTGTTGCGCTTATAATGTAAAGAAATAGCCTAATCGTTTATCAGCATTTTAAGCTAAACATTCTGATCTATTGCATCAGCCTCATTGCTTTTAAAAGTTTTTTTGATGCGAGTGGTTGTATTAATTTGGGATCTATCGCATCACAGAACTGTCCCAGAGTATGTTTGGAACATGTATTTCAAATCAAATCAAATTCTGTCGCATGCGCCGAATACAACAGGTGTAGACCTTACCGTGAAATGGTTACTTACAAGCCCTTAACCAACAATGCAGTTTTAAGAAAATATAGTTAAGAAAATATTTACTAAATAAACTAAAGTAAAAAATAAAATACATTTTATAAAGTAACACAATAAAATAACAATAATGAGGCTACATACAGTGGGTACCTGTACCGAGTCAATGTGCGGGGGTAAATCAGTGGTGGTGATAAGGCCTACCACCACTGTCAGAAAAGTTAATGATGGTGATGGATTCGTGCTTGGCCACGCAGTCGTGAGTGAACAGGGAGTACAGGAGGGGACTAAGCATGCACCCCTGAGTAGCCCTCAGGTTGAGAATCATTGTGGCAGATGTGTTGTTCCCTACCCTTACCAAATCAAAATCAAATCAAATGTATTTATATAGCCCTTCGTACATCAGCTGATATCTCAAAGTGCTGTACAGAAACCCAGCCTAAAACCCCAAACAGCAAGCAATGCATGTGAAAGAAGCACGGTGGCTAGGAAAAACTCCCTAGGAAAAACTCACTAGAAAGGCCAAAAACCTAGGAAGAAACCTAGAGAGGAACCAGACTATGAGGGGTGGCCAGTCCTCTTCTGGCTGTGCCGGGTGGATATTATAACAGAACATGGTCAAGATGTTAAAATGTTCATAAATGACCAGCATGGTCAAATAATAATAATCATAGTAGTTGTCGAGTGTGCAACAAGCACGTCCGGTGAGGGTTCCATAGCCGCAGGCAGAACAGTTGAAACTGGAGCAGCAGCACGGCCAGGTGGACTGGGGACAGCAAGGAGTCATCATGCCAGGCAGTCCTGAGGCATGGTCCTAGGGCTCAGGTCCTACGAGAGAAAGAAAGAAAGAGAGAAAGAGAGAATTAGAGAGAGCATATTTAAATTCACACAGAACACCGGATAAGACAAGAGAAATACTCCAGATGTAACAGACTGACCCTAGCCCCCCGACACATAAACTACTGCAGCATAAATACTGGAGGCTGAGACAGGAGGGATCAGAAGACACTGTGGCCCCATCCGATGATACCCCCGGACAGGGCCAAACAGGCAGGATATAACCCCACCCACTTTGCCAAAGCACAGCCCCCACACCACTAGAGGGATGTCTCCAACCACCAACTTACCGTCCTAAGACAAGGCCGAGTATAGCCCACAAAGATCTCCGCCACGGCACAACCCAAGGGGGGGGGGGCGCGCCAACCCAGACAGGAAGACCACGTCAGTGACTCAACCCACTCAAGTGACGCACCCCTCCCATGGACGGCATGGAAGAACACCAGTAAGCCAGTGACTCAGCCCCTGTAATAGGGTTAGAGGCAGAGAATCCCAGTGGAGAGAGGGAACCGGCAAGGCAGAGACAGCAAGGGCGGTTCGTTGCTCCAGCCTTTCCGTTCACCTTAACACTCCTGGGCCAGACTATACTTAATCATAGGACCTACTGAAGAGATAAGTCTTCAGTAAAGACTTAAAGGTTGAGACTGAGTCTGCGTCTCTCACTTGGGTAGGCAGACCATTCCATACAAATGGAGCTCTATAGGAGAAAGCCCTACCTCCAGCCGTTTGCTTAGAAATTCTAGGGACAATTAGGAGGCCTGCGTCTTGTGACCGTAGCATACGTGTAGGTATGTACGGCAGGACCAAATCGGAACGATAGGTAGGAGCAAGCCCATGTAATGCTTTGTAGGTTAGCAGTAAAACCTTGAAATCAGCCCTTGCCTTAATAGGAAGCCAGTGTAGGGAGGCTAGCACTGGAGTAATATGATCAAATTTTTTGGTTCTAGTCAGGATTCTAGCAGCCGTATTTAGCACTAACTGAAGTTTGTTTAGTGCTTTATCCGGGTAGCCGGAAAGTAGAGCATTGCAGTAGTCCAGCCTAGAAGTAACAAAACCATGGATACATTTTTCTGCATCATTTTTGGACAGAAAGTTTCTGATTTTTGCAATGTTACGTAGATGGAAAAAAGCTGTCCTTGAAACAGTCTTGATATGTTCTTCAAAAGAGAGATCAGGGTCCAGAGTAACACCGAGGTCCTTCACAGTTTTATTTGAGACGACTGTACAACCATCCAGATTAATTGTCAGATTCAACAGAAGATCTCTTTGTTTCTTGGGACCTAGAACAAGCATCTCTGTTTTGTCCGAGTTTAAAAGTAGAAAGTTTGCAGCCATCCACTTCTTTATGTCTGAAACACAGGCTTCTAGCGAGGGCAATTTTGGGGCTTCACCATGTTTCATTGAAATGTACAGCTGTGTGTCGTCCGCATAGCAGTGAAATTTAACATTATGTTTTCGAATGACATCCCCAAGAGGTAAAATATATAGTGAAAATAATAGTCGTCCTAAAACTGAACCTTGAGGAACACCAAAATTTACAATTGATTTGTCAGAGGACAAACCATTCACAGAGACAAACTGGTATCTTTCCAACAGATAAGATCTAAACCAGGCCAGAACTTGTCCATGTAGACCAATTTGGGTTTCCAATCTCTCCAAAAGAATGTGGTGATCGATGGTATCAAAAGCAGCACTAAGATCTAGGAGCACGAGGACAGATGCAGAGCCTCGGTCTGACGTCATTAAAAGGTCATTTACCACCTTCACAAGTGCAGTCTCAGTGCTATGATGGGGTCTAAAACCAGACTGAAGCGTTTCGTATACATTGTTTGTCTTCAGGAAGGCAGTGTGTTGCTGCGCCACAGCTTTTTCAAAAATTTTTGAGAGGAATGGAAGATTCGATATAGGCCGATAGTTTTTTATACTTTCTGGGTCAAGATTCGGCTTTTTCAAGAGAGGCTTTATTACTGCCACTTTTAGTGAGCTTGGTACACATCCGGTGGATAGAGAGCCGTTTATTATGTTCAACATAGGAGGGCCAAGCACAGGAAGCAGCTCTTTCAGTAGTTTAGTTGGAATAGGGTCCAGTATGCAGCTTGAGGGTTTAGAGGCCATTATTATTTTCATCATTGTGTCAAGAGATATAGTACTAAAACACTTTAGTATCTCCCTTGATCCTAGGTCCTGGCAGAGTTGTGCAGACTCAGGACAATGAAGCTTTGGAGGAATATGCAGATTTAAAGAGGAGTCCGTAATTTGCTTTCTAATGATCATGATCTTTTCCTCAAATAAGTTCATAAATTTATTACTGCTGAAGTGAAAGCCATCCTCCATTTGCAAATGCTGCTTTTTAGTTAGCTTTGCGACAGTATCAAAAAGACATTTCGGATTGTTCTTATTTTCCTCAATTAAGTTGGAAAAATAGGATGATCGAGCAGCAATGAGGGCTCTTCGATACTGCACGGTACTGTCTTTCCAAGCTATTTGGAAGACTTCCAGTTTGGTGTGGCGCCATTTCCGTTCCAATTTTCTGGAAGCTTGCTTCAGAGCTCGTGTATTTTCTGTATACCAGGGAGCTAGTTTCTTATGACAGATGTTTTTAGTTTTTAGGGGTGCAACTGCATCTAGGGTATTGCGCAATGTTAAATTGAGTTCCTCGGTTAGGTGATTAACTGATTTTTGTGCTCTGACGTCCTTGGGTAGGCAGAGGGAGTCTGGAAGGGCATCAAGGAATCTTTGGGTTGTCTGAGAATTTATAGCACGACTTTTAATGCTCCTTGGTTGGGGTCTGAGCAGATTATTTGTTGCAATTGCAAACACAATAAAATGGTGGTCCGATAATCCAGGATTATGAGGAAAAACATTAAGATCCACAACATTTATTCCATGGGACAAAACTAGGTCCAGAGTATGACTGTGGCAGTGAGTAGGTCCAGAGAGATGTTGGACAAAACCCACTGAGTCGATGATGGCTCCGAAAGCCTTTTGGAGTGGGTCTGTGGGTCTTTTCCATGTGAATGTTAAAGTCACCAAAAATTAGAATATTATTTGCTATGACTACAAGATCCGATAGGAATTCAGGGAACTCAGTGAGGAACACTGCATATGGCCCAGGAGGCCTGTAAACAGTAGCTATAAAAAGTGATTGAGTAGGCTGCATAGATTTCATGACTAGAAGCTCAAAAGACGAATACGTCATTGTTTTTTTTTTGTAAATTGAAATTTGCTATCATAAATGTTAGCAACACCTCCGCCTTTGCCGGATGCACGGGGGGTATGGTCACTAGTGTAACCAGGGGGTGAGGCCTCATTTAACACACTAAATTCATCAGGCTTAAGCCATGTTTCAGTCAGGCCAATCACATCAAGATTATGATCAGTGATTAGTTCATTGACTCTAACTGCCTTGGAAGTGAGGCATTAGGTAACCCAATTTTGAGATGTGAGGTATCACAATCTCTTTCAATAAGGGCAGGAATGGAGGAGGTCTTTATACTAGTGAGATTACTAAAGCGAACACCGCCATCTTTAAATTTTGCCCAACCTAGATCGAGGCACAGACACGGTCTCAATGGGGAAAGCTGAGCTGACTACACTGACTGTGCTAGTGGCAGACTCCACTAAACTAGCAGGCTGGCTAACAGCCTGCTGCCTGGCCTGCACCCTATTTCATTGTGGAGCTAGAGGAGTTAGAGCCCTGTCTATGTTCGTAGATAAGATGAGAGCACCCCTCCAGCTAGGATGGAGTCCATCACTCCTCAACAGGCCAGGCTTGGTCCTGTTTTTGGGTGAGTCCCAGAAAGAGGGCCAATTATCTACAAATTCTATCTTTTGGGAGGGGCAGAAAACAGTTTTCATCCAGCGATTGAGTTGTGAGACTCTGCTGTAGAGCTCATCACTCCCCCTAACTGGGAGGGGGCCAGAAACAATTAATCGATGCCGACACATCTTTCTAGCTGATTTACACGCTGAAGCTATGTTGCGCTTGGTGACCTCTGACTGTGTCATCCTAACATCGTTGGTGCCGACGTGGATAACAATATCTCTATACTCTCTACACTCGGCAGTTTTAGCTTTAGCCAGCATCGTCTTTAGATTAGCCTTAACGTCGGTAGCCCTGCCCCCTGGTAAACAGTGTATGATCGCTGGATGATTCGTTTTAAGTCTAATACTGCGGGTAATGGAGTCGCCAATGACTAGGGTTTTCAATTTGTCAGAGCTAATGGTGGGAGCCTTCGGCGTCTCAGACCCCACAACGGGAGGAGCAGAGACCAGAGAAGTTTCGGGCTCCGACTCCGACTCGCTTAGTGGGGAGAACCGGTTGAAAGTTTCTGTCGGCTGAATAAGCGACACCGGTTGAGCATTCCTACAGCGTTTCCCTCCAGAAGCCATGAGAAAGTTGTCCGGCTGCGGGGACCGTGCGAGGGGGTTTATACTAACGTTACTATCTGTACTTACTGGTGGCACAGATGCTGTTTCATCCTTTCCTACACTGAAATTACCCTTGCCTAACGATTGCGTCTGAAGCTGGTCTTGCAGCACAGCTATCCTTGCCGTAAGGCGATCATTCTCCTGTATATTATGAGTACAGCGACTGCAATTAGAAGGCATCATGTTAATGTTACTTAGCTTCGGCTGTTTGAAGTCCTGATGAACCATGTCCAGATAAAACCTCCGGGGTGAAAAAGTTGAATGAAAAAAGTTGAGTGAGGGAAAAACTAAAAATATACGGGATGATGGTGTTGATGTGAGCCATGACCAGCCTTTCAAAGCACTTCATGGCTACAGACGTGAGTGCTACGTGTCGGTATTCATTTATGCAGGTTGCCTTCACTTTCTTGGGCACAGGGACTATGGTGGTCTGCTTGAAGGTATTACAGACTCGGTCAGTGAGAGGTTGATCCGCCCATGATCTGAGTACACATCCTGGTAATCCGTCTGGCCCCGCGGCCTTGTGAATGTTGACCTGTTTAAAGGTCTTGCTCACATCGGCTACGGAGAGTGTGATCGCACATTCGTCTGGAACACCTGGTTCTCTCATGCATGCTTCAGTGTTGCTTGCCTCGAAGTGAGCATAAAAGGCATTTAGCCCATCTGGTTGGCTCACGTCACTGGGCAGCTCACGGCTGGGTTTCCCTTTGTAGTCTGTAATAGTGTGCAAGCCCTGCCACATCCGACGAGCATCCGCGCCAGTGTAGTAGGATTTAATCTTAGTCCTGTATTGACGCTGTGCCTGTTTGATGGTTCTTCTGAGGGCATAGCAGAATTTCTTATAAGCGTCCGGAATAGTGTCCTGCTCCTTGAAAGCGACCTTTAGCTTGGTGCGGATGTTGCCTGTAACCCATGGCTTCTGGTTTGGATATGTACATACGGTCACTGTGGGGGCGACGTCGTAAATGCACTTATTGATGAAGCCGGTGACTGAGTTGGTGTACTCCTCAATGCCATTGGATGAATCCCGGAACATATTCCAGTCTGTGCTGCCAAAACAGTCATGTACCGTAGCATCTGCGTCATCTGATACTTCCTGCTTTAGATTTTGCTTGTAAGCAGGAATCAGGAGGATAGAATTATGGTCAGATTTTCCAAATGGAGGGCGGGGGAGAGCTTTGTATGAGTCTTTGTTTGTGGAGTGAAAGTGGTCTACTGTATTTTTTCCATCTGGTTGCACATGTGACATGCTGGTAGAAATTAGGTAAAAGTGATTTAAGTTTGCTTGCATTAAAGTCCCTGGCCACTAGGAGCGCCGCTTCTGAATGAGAATTTTCTTGTTTGCTTATGGCCTTATACAGCTTGTTGAGTTCGGTCTTAGTGCCAGCATCGGTTTGTGGTGGTAAATAGACTGCTACGAAAAATATATTTGAAAACTCTTGGTAGATGGTGTGGTCTACAGCTTACCTTAATATTAGACATCACGCACCAGCTGTTATTGACAAATAGACACACACCCCCACCCCTCATCTTACCAGATGTAGCTGTTCTGTCCTGCCGATGCACGGGAAACCCAGCCAACTGTATATTATCCATGTCGTTGTTCAGCCACGACTCTGTGAAACATAAGATATTACAGTTTTTAATTTCTCATTGGTAGGATAGTCTCGAACGGAGCTCATCCAGTTTATTCTCTCCAGTGATTGCATGTTGGCTAATAGAATGGACTGTAGAGGCGTGTTACCCACTCGCCGACATATTCTCACAAGGCACCCTGATCTACGCCCCCTGTATTTCCTTATTTTCTTCATGCGAATGACGGGGATTTGGGCCTTGTCTGGGGCGGGCCGCCCCCTTTGTCCAGTTCGAGGTGAGTAATCGCTGTTCTGACATCCAGAGGCTCTTTTCGGTCATAAGAGACGGGAGCATCAACATGATGTACAAAATAAGTTAGAAACAATGTGAAAAAACACACAAAATAGCTAAATTGGTTAGGCGCATGTAAAAAGGCAGCAATCCCCTCCGTCACCATTATTTTTTCTTGCACAGGAGGACAAGTTGACCAATAGAATAGGTTGACTTTTGTACTAAGGAGGATAGTAGATTGGCATAGGCTAGTGCTTTTGCTATTCTTTAGGCCTACTCATCTTGTGGACAGTTCTAATATCTTCAATATGCGCCTCGGAATTGGATAAGAGGGACACGCACAGTTACTTCCACAATGTGTCTCTTCATTCACTTGTAGCTTACCTGAAATGCCTGTCAGAAGGACCTGATCACGTGATGGCATTTTATCTATTTATTTAACCTTTATTTAACTAGGCAAGTCAGTTAAGAACAAGTTCTTATTTACAATGACAGCCTAGGAACAGTGGGTTAACTGCCTTTATCAGGGGCAGAACAACAGATTTTTACCTTGTCAGCTCGGGGATTCAATCTAGTAACCTTTCGGTTACTGGCCCAATACTCTAACCACTAGGCTACCTGCCACATTGGCTAATAAGAATTGAGATATCTGAGGGAGCCATTTGAGTGAGAGGTGCACTGCATCCGGGAGAAGGGAATTCTTTAACGGCCAAGGGATATGCCGCCGGGAAATTTGAGGCCTGTTGATATATTGTCAGGTGCTTGTTAAATTGTGAATGAGAGACTGATGAAGTGTGTGCAGCTTGCACTAGAAACCTAGAAATCATGCCTTTCATGCAACTTTTTTCAAATCATCATTAGAGTCCCATCAAGCAGCCTTAGTATTCAAAATCTAAACATATAGCCCAACGTTTGTATCATGTCTAAAGTTGCATAAATATCTCTAAATTAAGCTTGTAGGAGGACCAGTTTCTTTGTTAACCACTCAACAGAGAATAGCCGCACATGTGCGCACTTCCTTTCTATTTTATTAAGCTATGTTCAGAGGTAGTCTTCATACTATAAAATAATAAAAAATGATTGCCACTGTAGCCATATTACAAAGTAAATGCACAAGCTTCGTTTTAAATGCCTTCATGGACCAGCACCTGTGGTTTCTGGGAAGGGGCCTTTGTAGGGTCCACCACACAATGTATGCCTTTATGATGGTAGTGTTGAGCATCCCCCCAAAACACATACTTCCACCATTTTCTGCCTGTGCGTCCAACATTGTAATAGCTCCTCAGTTGGCCAAGATGGTCAAACCCGCCCATTTTCTTGTTGGGGTACGCGCAATGCCGTCGGGGGTACGCCAAATAATCACATTTTAATTTGTAATTTTTTATTACATGCTTAAAAAAAAATCTTCACATTTTCAAATGGGCCATTTATATTTTCCAACAGGGCTATACATTTGGGTGAGGTTTTTATTCTCGCCTGAGTAGCCTCGTTTCACTGCCAAAAATAAAATGAAACCATCTTGTGTTCAGCGAAATAACAACAGAATGTCAAATACAGGTAGCCTAGTCAAATAATTAACATCCAATCACATTAACCGTTACTCTCTTGCAGGAATTCCACTAACACTCCGTATGTAGCCAAACGTAGCTGCTGCTCATGTTGGTATCTGTACTGATGGCGCAAAAGCCATGAAAGGGAGACATAGTAGAGTGGTAATGCTTATGCAAGCAGTTGCTCCCGACACCACTGCTTCCGGTACACTGCAGCATCCCCCGAGAGGCTCTTGCTGCCATGGGAATGCCTGACAGCTTGAAAGACATTTTGGACACTACAATGAAAATGGTTAACTTTTAGCAGACGCTCTTATCCAGAGCGACTTACAAATTGGTGCATTCACCTTATGATATCCAGTGGAACAACCACTTTACAATAGTGCATCTAAATCTTTTAAGGGGGGGGTTAGAAGGATTACTTTATCCTATCCCAGGTATTCCTTAAAGAGGTGGGGTTTCAGGTGTCTACGGAAGGTGGTGATTGACTCCGCTGTCCTGGCGTCGTGAGGGAGCTTGTTCCACCATTGGGGTGCCAGAGCAGCGAACAGTTTTGACTGGGCTGAGCGGGAACTGTGCTTCCGCAGAGGTAGGGGGGCCAGCAGGACAGAGGTGGATGAACGCAGTGCCCTTGTTTGGGTGTAGGGCCTGATCAGAGCCTGAAGGTACGGAGGTGCCGTTCTCCTCACAGCTCCGTAGGCAAGCACCATGGTCTTGTAGCAGATGCGAGCTTCAACTGGAAGCCAGTGGAGTATGCGAAGAGCGGGGTGACGTGAGAGAACTTGGGAAGGTTGAACACCAGACGGGCTGCGGGGTTCTGGATGGGTTGTAGGGGTTTAATGGCACAGGCAGGGAGCCCCGCCAAGAGGGAGTTGCAGTAATCTAAACGGGAGATGACAAGTGCCTGGATTAGGACCTGCGCCGCTTCCTGTGTAAGGCAGGGTTGTACTCTGTGAATGTTGTATAGCATGAACCTACAGGATCGGGTCACCGCCTTGATGTTAGCGGAGAACGACAGGGTGTTGTCCAGGGTCACGCCGAGGCTCTTAGCACTCTGGGAGGAGGACACAATGGAGTTGTCCACCGTGATGGCGAGATCATGGAAAGGGCAGTCCTTCCCCGGGAGGAAGAGCAGCTCCATCTTGCCGAGGTTCAGCTTGAGGTGGTGATCCGTCATCCACACTGATATGTCTGCCAGACATGCAGAGATGTGATTCGCCACCTGGTTATCAGAAGGGGGAAAGGAGAAGATTAATTGTGTGTCGTCTGCGTAGCAATGATAGGAGAGACCATGTGAGGATATGACAGAGCCAAGTGACTTGGTGTATAGCGAGAATAGGAGAGGGCCTAGAACTGAGCCCTGGGGGACACCAGTGGTGAGAGCACGTGGTGCGGAGACGGATTCTCGCCACGCCACCTGGTAGGAGCGACCTGTCAGGTAGGACGCAATCCAAGAGTGAGCCGCGCTGGAGATACCCAACTCGGAGAGGGTGGAGATGAGGATCTGATGGTTCACAGTATCAAAGGCAGCAGATAGGTCTAGAAGGATGAGAGCAGAGGAGAGAGAGTTAGCTTTAGCAGTGCGGAGAGCCTCCGTGACACAGAGAAGAGCAGACTCAGTTGAATGACCCGCCTTGAAACCTGACTGATTTGGATCAAGAAGGTCGTTCTGAGAGAGATAGCAAGAAAGCTGGCCAAGGACGGCACGCTCAAGAGTTTTGGAGAGGAAAGAAAGAAGGGATACTGGTCTGTAGTTGTTGACATCGGAGGGATCGAGTCTAGGTTTTTTGAGAAGGGGTGCAACTCTCGCTCTCTTGAAGATGGAAGGGACGTAGCCAGTGGTCAAGGATGAGTTGATGAGCCAGGTGAGGTAAGGGAGAAGGTCTCTGGAAATGGTCTGGAGAAGAGAGGAGGGATTAGGGTCAAGCGGGCAGGTTGTTGGGCGGCCGGCCGTCACAAGACGCAAGATTTAATCTGGAGAGAAAGAGGTCAAAGCATAGGGTAGGGCAATGTGAGCAGGACCAGCAGTGTCGTTTGACTTAACAAACGAGGATCGGATGTCGTCGACCTTCTTTTCAAAATGGTTGACGAAGTCATCCGCAGAGAGGGAGGAGGGGGGAGGGGGAGGAGGATTCAGGAGGGAGGAGGTGGCAAAGAGCTTCCTAGGGTTAGAGGTAGATGCTCGGAAGTTAGAGTGGTAGAAAGTGGCTTTAGCAGCAGAAACAGAGGAGGGAAATGTAGAGAGGAGGGAGTGAAAAGATGCCAGGTCCGCAGGGAGGCTAGTTTTCCTCCATTTCCGCTCGGCTGCCCGGAGCCCTGTTCTGTGAGCTCGCAATGAGTCGTCAAGCCACGGAGCAGGAGGGGAGGACCGAGCTGGTCGGGAGGATAGGGGACATAGAGAGTCAAAGGATGCAGAAAGGGAGGAGAGGAGGGTTGAGGAGGCAGAATCGGGAGATTGGTTGGAGAAGGATTGAGCAGAGGGAAGAGATGATAGGATGGAAGAGGAGAGAGTAGCAGGAGAGAGAGAGCGAAGGTTGCGACGGCGCAATACCATCTGAGTAGGGGCAGAGTGAGTAGTGTTGGAGGAGAGCGAGAGGGAAAAGGATACAAGGTAATGAGTGGAGACTTGGAGGGGAGTTGCAGTGAGATTAGTAGAAGAACAGCATCTAGTGAAGATGAGGTCAAGCGTATTGCCTGCCTTGTGAGTAGGGGGGGACAGTGAGAGGGTGAGGTCAAAAGAGGAGAGGAGTGGAAAGAAGGAGGCAGAGAGAAATGAGTCAAAGGTAGACGTAGGGAGGTTAAAGTCACCCAGAACTGTGAGGGGTGAGCCATCCTCAGGAAAGGAACTTATCAAGGCGTCAAGCTCATTGATAAACTCTCCAAGGGAACCTGGAGGGCGATAAATGGTAAGGATTTAAGCTTGAATGGGCTAGTGATTGTGACAGCATGGAATTCAAAGGAGGAGATAGACAGATGGGTCAGGGGAGAAAGAGAGAATGTCCACTTGGGAGAGATGAGGATTCCAGTGCCACCACCCCGCTGACCAGATGCTCTCTGGGTGTGCGAGAACACGTGGTCAGACGAGGAGAGAGCAGTAGGAGTAGCAGTGTTTTCTGTGGTAATCCATGTTTCCGTCAGTGCCAAGAAGTCGAGGGACTGGAGGGTAGCATAGGCTGAGATGAACTCTGCCTTGTTGGCCGCAGACCGGCAGTTCCAGAGGCTGCCGGAGACCTGGAACTCCACGTGGGTCGTGCGAGCTGGGACCACTAGGTTAGAGTGGCAGCGGCCACGCAATGTGAAGCGTTTGTATGGCCTGTGCAGAGACACTTCATGAGCGCAGCCCTAATTTACCGCAACACACAACTTTTCTTGCCTGACAGACTAACTAGTTAGCTAGCTAGCTATAGCAAGCATCTTGAGTGGTTTCCATATGTATTTCTTTGGTAGAAACAAGACAAACCAACCAACTAGTTAGCTGACTATATAAAGCTAAACACTGCAACTATTTCCATGAGCTCCACTGCTGATGTTCTTGCCTGTACCAACCAAGTTATTGTGGCTTGACTTGCTAATCTGAGAGCTATTCCCCAAATTTCACAGCATCAAACATCAACAACACCAAACATATAGCTGCTGTTTACTTATTTCACTCACCTCAACATCATCGCTTTTCAAAGTGCATGGATGTGTCCAAATCCGTATCACCAACCAATAGATACAGCATCTTTCACAGTAAAAAGTATCGTCCCTCTTGGCGCAATCATTTTCAGTAATTAAGTAAAAAAATATATAAAAAAGGTCAAATGACAGCATACCATGTTTCCTGTTTCTGGTTGATGACAACAGCCACGTGGATACGGCAACAGGTTGTTAGCAAGTTCATTTGCTATATTGACACAGATATTATTGTTATAAATCAAGGCCATTCGCGGCCGCTATAGTAATTTAAAGAAATGCCGTTGACGGCCGCTATGGGTTCTAAAGGGTTAAGTAACAGTAAATGACCGTGTGACCGGCAGTTATTTGCTTGTCATTCACCGGCTGCCAAAATGTCATGACTGCCACAGCCCTACACCTGATCAACATGAAGTTCTAACGGGAAGTCCTATAGAGTGAGCAAAAAAGCTACTGAGGCAGACTGTTAACAGAACTGATGACATGGCTTCTCCACTCCTTCAATAAAGGGTTAACCACACCTACCTCTCCTCATGGCAGTGTGCGTGCATGCATTCGAGCATGCATGAAAGAGAGATTGGAGTGGCGAATAGAGGAAAAACAGTGGCTGTTTATTCTCTAGGGTCTCTGACACAATGTTTTGTGCTTGGGCTATTTTTAGGCCTGAGATTTAAGCCCTGCTGTAGCTGTGAATAAAGACGCTGAGAAAGAGGATATGATGTCAGCATATGCTCTACATCCTGTTTTCACTGTATCACAATATCAGTGGGTCAGACGTTTACATACACTAAGTTGACTGTGCCTTTAAACAGCTTGGAAAATTCCAGAAAATGATGTCATGGCTTTAGAAGCTTCTGATAGGCTAATTAATGATGACATCATTTGAGTCAATTAGAGGTGTACCTGTGGATGTATTTCAAGGCCAACCTTCAAACTCAGTGCCTCTTTGCTTGACATCATGGGAAAATCTACAGAAATCAGCCAAGACCTCAGAAAAAAAATTGTAGACCTCCACAAGTCTGGTTCATCCTTGTGAGCAATTTCCAAACAACTGAAGGTACCACGTTCATCTGTGCAAACAATAGTATGATCATTCTTGTGTGTGTAGGTGGCAGGGAAGTCAGGCGCAGGAGAAACCAACTTGGTGTAACTGGAGTATTTTAATAAAGATAAAACAAACTCCAAAAACCAACGTACATAAAAAATAACATGTGTGAAATAACCCGTCGCGCACCAATACAAAAGACACGAGCACATAACAACAAACAATCTCTGACAAGGACATGAGGGGAAACAGAGGGTTAAATACACAACATGTAATGAATGTGATTGGAACCAGGTGTGTAGGAAGACAAGACAAAACCAAATGAAAATGAAAAATGGATCAATGATGGCTAGAAGACCAGTGACGTCAACCGCCGAACACCACCCAAACAAGGAGGGGCATTGACTTTGGCAGAAGTCGTGACAAGTACGTAAGTATAAACACCATGGGACCACAGTCGTCATACCGCTCAGGAAGGAGACGCGTTCTGTCTCCTAGAGATGTACTTTTGTGCAAAAAGTTCAAATCAAACCCAGAACAACAGCAAAGGACCCTTTGAAGATGATGGAGGAAACAGGTGCAAAAGTCTCTATATCCACAGTAAAACGAGTCTTATATTGACATAACCTGAAAGGCCGTTCAGCAAGGAAGAAGCCACTGCTCCAAAACCGCCATAAAAAAGCCAGCCTACGGTTTGCAACTGCACCTGGGGACAAAGATCGTAATTTTTGGAGAAATGTCCTCTGGTCTGATGAAACAACAATAGAACTGTTTGGCCATAATGACTGTCGTTATGTTTGGAGGAAAAAGGGGGAGGCTTGCAAGCCGAAGAACACCATCCCAACCGTGAAGCACGGAGCTGGCAGCATCATGTTGTGGGGGGTGCTTTGCTGCAGGAGGGAGTGGTGCACTTCACAAAATAGATGGCATCATGAGGTAGAAAAATTATGTGGATATATTGAAGCAACATCTCAAGACATCAGTCAGGAAGTTAAAGCTTGGTTGCAAATATGTCTTCCAAATGGACAATGACTCAGTTACACCAGCTCTGTCAGGAGGAATGGGCCAAAATTCCCCCAACTTATTATGGGAAGCTTGTGGAAGGCTACCCAAAACGTTTGACCCAAGTTAAACAATTTAAAGGCAAATACTAATTATTCTTAAAATAAAGGGTTGATCCTAACTGACCTAAAGAATGGAATTTTTACTTGGATTAAATGTCAGGAATTGTGAAAAACTGAGTTCAAATGTATTTGGCTAAGGTGTATGTAAACTTCTGACTTGAACTGTATGTACCATTTGGTTCCAATTCTGATTAATTCTGTGTGGTAGTATATAAAGTACCAACACGTGCTTTTTACCACACTACCTCTCAGTACCAGGGCAGGCAAACAGTAGCTAGACCAGGACTTTATATACTGTATTGAGTGTTCCCCAGTACCCCTGCTGTGTTTCTGCTGAGAGAAGAGAAGAGAGAGAACATTGCTCTGTGGTGGGTGGATGTTCTGGGTAGAACTAGCCTAATTTGCCTCCAGAGAAAACACACACAGCATAAGTGTGTGAGTGTGTTTGATCTTAAGGGTTTTAAATAGTAGTTTATCCTCCTAACAGCTCTGATTCCCTGACGTGCTCCAATCACTTACATTTACTCCGTCTCTAGGCTCCGTCTCTAGGCTCCCGGCTGTGAGCGCTAGGAAACAACAAACAACTACAACTGGAAAGTGTGTTTGGAAGTGTGAGAGTGTGTATGTGCTGCCACTGTTGGGTATTTTTCACTCTTTTGGTTGCTAGCAGGAAGGAAGTAGGCCAATAAGGTGGTAAACCCACCACAGATATTTGGTAAGAAACTCATTAAGTGTTGACCTGGGGTGCTGTTGGATTTTGGGATGTTGGAGGAGGTCAGGGGAGGTTCATGGGACTGTGAGGCTAGGGCCAGTGCCAGCAATCGTTTGTCTGTCTGTCTGTCTGTCTGTCTCTTGTCTGTCCGTTTGTCTGTCTGTCTGTGCAGGGTTTGGGAGTAACGTGTTACATGTAACGGATTACAAAAAAACAGTAATTGTAATCCGTTACGTTACCAGCAAAAATATTGTAATCAGATTACCGATTCTTTTGAAAAAGTATATGATTACTTCGAGGATTACATTTAAATTCAGAAAGGATGTTTGCGAAAAAAATATTTAGACACTTTTCTGTTTTCTCAATCACATTCAAATCAGCATTGAAAAAAGGCGCAAGTTTAAATTTGTTCGACCTGAGCGAGTCTGACCAGAAGTCAGAGACCAATATGATGACACACTAAATGTGTTTGATGGTTTGTGGGAAAAGATGATTTTGTAGGCTACAGTCCAAGCTATGTCTTCCAATGGTGCGGCTGCTGTCGGCATCCAAAGTTATCCAAAGATAATTGAATGAACGCTTGGAGGTAAGGATGACAATAGTGGTGTAGTCTTCAGCGATACGGATATCACTTATTATTGATATCTACATAGCTCATTGATGTGAATCACACTGCTGCTCTCTCATTTAGCTATTTGCTGCTTACGGATTGTGGCTGTTGTTTTATGGCTGTTCACAAATCTAAATGTGTATTTGAACCCAATAATGGTTGAATTCAAGAAGTTTAAACTACCTGTCAATCATTATTTTTTAAACCAGTGGACAGCCAGTGAAAAATGCCCTCTTGCAACAGCTGCATAGTGCGGATCCAAGCCTATGGAATAAAACTGGGGCTTTTATTGCTCAATGTAATTCATGCTGAAAATCCATAGGCCTAATGGACACATGCTCAAACTTGCACACTTTTGATAGACTTAAAGGGGCAATCTGTAGTTACTACATCCATTTTTTGATGTATAAATTATACATACAGTACCAGTCAAAAGTTTGGACACACCTACTCATTGAAGGGTTTTTCTTTATTTTTGTAGAGTAATAGAGAAGACATCAAAACTATGAAATAACACAAGGAATAATGTAGTAACCAAAAAAGTGTTCAACAAATCAAAATATATTTGAGATTCTTCAAAGTCGCCAGCCTTTGCCTTGATGATAGCTTTGCACACTCTTGGCAAAGCATGCAATTCCATGAGCGCAGCATTTATTTTTAAACTCGAATCAATGAGCCCAAGCGGTTCTCCATGACAACAAAATCATAAACAACAGAGTAGGGCTGGCTAATAAGTCCTTAGTTTTGGGGCCATGCTCAGGTAAAACAATTTGGCTAGTCCATACTTCCATATTTCCAAGTCTTATTCTTGAAGATCAAGGGGAATAACATTTATTGGAGTAGTAGAAAGCGAAGGGTTAGAAGACGCCTACATAACCAACCCGTAAAGTAACATTTTACATCCATATATGGCCGGCTATGTACACTTTAACATTGATTTATCCTGAGGCACCTTATCCAAGGCAGCAGCAACTCTTCCTGGGGTCCAGGACAATTAAGGCAGTTAAATACAATTAAGTGTGTGACCTCAGGCCACTATTCTACTACCATTTACACTATATATACAAAAGAATGTGGACATACTAGTGGATTTGGCTATTTCTGCCACACCTGTTGCTGACAGGTGTATAAAATCGAGCACACAGCCATGCAATCTCCATTGACAAACATTGGCAGTAGAATGGCCTTACTGAAGAGCCCAGCGACTTTCAACGTGGCACCTTCATATGATGCCACCTTTCCAAGAAGTCAGTTTATCAATTTGATGCCCTTCTAGGGCTGCTATGGTCAACTGTAAGTGCTGTTATTGTGAAGTGAAAACGTCAAGGTGCAACAACGGCTCAGCCGTGAAGTGGTAGGCCACACAAGCTCACGGTACGGGACTGCCAAGTGCTGAAACGCGTAACGCGTAAAAATCGCCAGTCCTTCGTTGCAACACTCACTACCGAGTTCCAAACTGCCTCTGGAAGCAAAGTCAGCACAAGAACTGTTTGTCGGGAGCTTCATGAAATGGGTTTCCATGGCCGAGCAGTCGCACACAAGCCTAATATCATGGCTCGCCGCCATTGGACTCTGGAGCAGTGGAAACGCGTTCTCTGGAGTGATGAATCCTGCTTCACCATCATGCAGTCCGACGGACGAATCTGGGTTTGTCGAATGCCAGGAGAACGCTACCTGCCCGAATGCATAGTGGCAACTGTAAAGTACAACGACATTTTAGACGATTCTGTGCTTCTAACTTTGTGTCAACAGTTTGTGGAAGGCCCTTTCCTGTTTCAGCATGACAATGCCCCTGTGCACAAAGCGAGGTCCATACAGAAATAGTTTGTTGAGATTGATGTGGAAACTTGACTGGCCTGCACAGAGCCTTGACCTCAAACCCATTGAACACCTTTGGGATGAATTGAAACGCCAACTGAGAGGCAGGCCTAATCGCCAAACGTCAGTATCCGACCTCACTAATGCTCTTGTGGTTGAATGGAAGCACGTCCCCGCAGCAATGTTCCAACATCTAGTAGAAAGCCTTCCCAGAAGAGTGGAGGCTGTATGGCAGCAAAGGGGGAACAAACTCCATATTAATGCCCATGATTTAGGAATGAGATGTTCGACGAGCAGGTGTCCACATACTTTTGGTAATGTAGTGTAGTTACAACACCTCGTGCAGTGTGTATGTGTGTGTGATAGTGATCATAGGTCCTCTACTGGGGACAGCTCCTAATCTAGGCCAACAGCTGCTTCCCTGGCTTCTCATTTACATTTCCACTTTGAAGCATTTTTTTCTGCAGAGGAATATTTGACACATTAAGTGCTTACCTGTGAAGCTAACCCACCCACACACACACACTTTCATGAGCAGATGTATGCACTCACGTACACATGCACACATGCGAATATCTGTCTGTGCATGCACACGCACACACACACACACGCCCCACGTTGGGAAATGGTTTGGGAGGCAGGTAGCCTAGCGGTAAGACCGTTGGGCCAGTAACCTAAAGGTCACTAATTTGAATCTCTGAGGGTATCTCAGGGGTAGTTAGGATATGCAAAAAAACTAATTGCACGTATATAAAACACACTTGTGTAAATTGGGCAAATATAAGCACCAATCAAATTATTATAATTATAATACACACTCCCCTATCAATGTCAGCTTCAGGCTTCTGACTGTTCCTAGTGTACGCTGTGTTATGTATTCAAATAGATGCAGGGAAATCACTGCTTATTTGCTAGTGTAAGCAACACTTAGGGGTTGCTTTGAGCTTTTTGGCCCCCCACAAGGGAAATAGCCTAATGCAGGGGTTCAGATTCAGAACAGACCTTCACTGACGCTGTGTCTATTGGCTGCCATGGAGGGATTCAGGAACATAATGAATATTGTTGATGTGGTGTGTGTTGTTTTGCGTGTGGATCGGTGTGTGTGTGTGTGTGTGTGTGTGTGTGTGTGTGTGTGTCTTTACCTTGGTATGTGTGTTTGTCTGTGTGTGTGTGTTTACTCTTTATATGTGTGTTTGTCTTTGTGTGTGTCTTTACCTTGGTATGTGTGTGTGTGTGTGTTAACTCTTTGTATGTGTGTTTGTCTGTGTGTGTGTGTGTCTTTGCCTTGGTATGTGTGTTTGTCTGTGTGTGTTTACTCTTTGAAATCTTCATAGATGCACAGTGCTGTTGATCAAAGAGTCACTTCTTTCTATGCTCCCTTCTATCTTCCCCTCACAATGAGGCTATGCCTCAGAGGACCCTAACAAAGGAGAGCCAAAACACACACAGGCACACACACACACACACACACACACACACACACAGGTGCAGCAAGGCAGAGCAGATATCTGTGGACTAGCCAGAGGTCTTTGTCCCCGTCTCTGGCTGGACCAATGGGAGTGCAGGAGGAAGCAGGTCAATAGGGGCAGAAAGGGGAAAGAGGACCAGGGTCTCTCTGCTCAAAGGGGATGTATTTAGTAAACGCAGACTCATATGTACGCTCACACACACACAAACACGCTCCATGTGTATGACAGATGATGAATGACCGTGGTCACTCGTCACCTCTTCTGCCTCTCCTTCTGAACACCTGTTCTGCCACATGCTCACTGGAAGTTTGATCTGGTCCTGCATGAATAACCAAGATGGCTGAGGGCTCTGAATGCTACAAATTTACTGCCTAACATCGACAACACATTACATTTACATTTTAGTCATTTAGCAGACGCTCTTATCCTGAGCGACTTACAGCTAGTGCATTAATTTCAAAATATCTAGGTGGGACAACCACATATCTCAGTCATAGTAAATACTTTTTCCCTCAATAAAGTAGGTATCAGCAAAGTCAGTGCTAGTAGGGACAAAAAATGGGGTGGGTGCTGTGTGATTATTTAAGATACTCTTTGAAGAGATAGAGTTTCAGACATTTTCAGGAAAATAGGCACAGTCTCTGCTGTCCTAGTGTCAGGGGAAGCTTGTTCCACCATTGGGGTGCCAGGACAGAGAAGAGCTTGGACTGGGCTGAGCGCGAGCTGCCCTCCTTTAGGGGAGTGTTGCTTAGGGCCAAGAGGCCAGAGGTGGCAGAACAGAGTACTCGGGTTGGGGTGTAGGGTTTGAGCATAGCCTTCAGGTAGGGAAGGGCAGTTTCCCTTGCTGCTCAGTATGCAAGTACCATGGTGTTGTAGTGGAATGCGAGTAGATGTGACGACACACATGCTGAAGTAACAGTGCTTTAAGGAGTTATTTTGACCATTGATACCCAGGTATTGGGTTTTTAAGTACCTAGCTCCACATAGAGAGTCAGTGTAGTGTTGTGTTGATAATTGCTTTCAAAGTAGTGCCTTGCCTTTATTTCTGCCCCTGCCCAAGGACATTCATATGTAGTCCTGTCATTGGTAGACAATCAATTTAGCTCAAAGCCAAAGTGTGACCATGGCAATTAATACTCAATAATGGTAATTTCTAGTTAATAGAGGCCTAGGGTCACAGTTAAAATGTATAAGTGATTTATGGCTAAATGGAATGCTATTTGTCACTATGCGTGTGTAGGCTGTGTGTGTGTGTGTGTGTGTGTTTGTGTGCCTGCATGTGTGCCTGATCTAGTGTGACTGAACATACAACCGATATGGACAGGGACATATCTCAGCCCTAACAGAATAACACCTTTATTATGACGAGAGAGGGAGACAGAGATGAGAGACAGAGATGAGAGACAGAGATGAAAGACAGAGATGAGAGACAGAGCTGAGTGAGTGAGTGCGTGAGAAGGGGTGAGTGAGTGAGTGAAAGTGAGAAGGGGTGAGTGAGTGAGTGAGTGAGTGAGTGAGTGAGTGAGTAAGAGAGAGGGGGTGAGCGCGGGAGTAAGAGAGAGGGGGTGAGCGAGGGAGTAAGAGAGAGGGAGTGAGTGAGTGAGTGAGTGAGTGAGTGAGTGAGTGAGTGAGTGAGTGAGTGAGTGAGTGAAAGAAGGATAGACAGGTGGAGCTAGATTGACATACAAGAAGACAGAGAGAAGGAAATACATGTGATGTATGAGGAACAGACAGAAAAGCCAAAAAGGATGACATCTCTCTCTTACTCCCAGGCAGATACACAGTGCTATGTTGACAGTCACTAAAGCAGAGGATGATGGGTAACAGGAAGTGGCGCCCAGAGGCTGGGGCCATCCATGCTGTAACAGACATGGAGAGATATCTGAGAATAACATCACTCTCATACATCCACTTCATTTATGCCCCAACCACACATCTGAGCCTTTCACTATGGGTCTTCACACCTTTGTGTGTCAGAGGGCACTGTGTCAGAGGGCACTGTGTGTGTCTGTGTGTGTGTGTTCTTCTTACTCAGTGTATCGAACATAATTAAGAGGGCATTATAAGCTAATTAAACCAGCAGACCCTCTCATTGTAAGTGATGCTGCTAAATTACAGAACACTTGAATTAGTTGGTTGTTTTCCACCTAATGACTGTCATTACTACAATGCCTCACTGCTATGGCCACACACACACACACACACACACACACACACACACACACACACACACACACACACACAGTGCTCTGGATATACTGTGGGAATCAAGAGTCCCCATTGTCTTGTACCGTAACAATGAAGTCATTTAACAGACACACTATTACAACAATATTCTTTTCAATATGTTCTATTATATTATTTGCTGGAATTATTGTCAGGATGTTGTGCTTGTCCTTGGTCATATAAATAATGTATCATATTTATTGATGTTGTTTGCAGCTCTCATATCTGCTGGCTGCTGCACCAACACCTGTAAGAGTGTGAAGCTTTGGGACAGGTAAGACATACATACACAGGTATGCACACCAGTGGAGGCTGATGGGAGGAGCTATAGGCGGACGGGCTCATTGTAATGGCTAGAATGGGATGAATGGTATCAAACACATCAAACATATGGAAACCACGTTTGACTCCGTTCCATTTATTCCATTCCCGCCATTTGAATGAGCCCGTCCTCCTATAGCTCATCCCACCAGCCTCCACTGATGCACACACACAAACACACGCTCGCTCACAGGCATACTGCACAAATATTTTCGGGAAAGAGATTGATGACAATGGACTCTTTCATGTGTCTTGAGTGTGTGTGTGTGCGTACGTGTAGTCGTCTACTGTATGCTTGCGTGTCTGCACGTGTGTCTCTGTGTGTGTGCATGTATTTGGGCTCCCTCTGCTCCGTCCCCAGTCTTAATGTGCTGCCTGTAGGGTGAGTGATGGGCTGGGTTAATATTTAATGATGAAGCACTTTTAATGGCCGAATATATCAGCCCTCAGGTTACCTAGAGAGGTTTGCTCTCCTCATTCTGCTGAGCACAGGCTCACTGTCACGGCCGTCGTATGAATTGGACCAAAACGCAGCGGGAATGTGTATGCTCATTATCTTCTTTTATTGAAGAAACGAAACAAAAAAACACACGAACAAAAAGAACGACGAAAAACAGTCCTGTCAGGCACACAGCTAAACAAGGAACAACTACCCACAAATCCCATAGAAAAAACACCACTACTAAATAGGACCTTCAATTAGAGACAACGAGGAACAGCTGCCTCCAATTGAAGGTCAAAACAATAAACTAGACATAGAAATAGAAAAACTAGAAAATAGAACATAGAAATACAAAACATAGAACACAACCCAAAAACCCCGACAACACAAAACAAACACACCCCTGCCACGTCCTGACCAAACTACAATAACAAATAACCTCTTTTACTGGTCAGGACGTGACACTCACAAACACACGAACACACGCATGGACACTGGCACGCACACATGCATACACAGTAATGGTAATACCCATTTTCCATTCTTGTCTTTCAGCTTTGATGCCTCCTGACCACCACAAGCCTCAGTCATGCTGCTGTGACCAGAGTCTCTAAAGGGAGGGGGGAGAGAGAAAAACAGTATAAAGACAGGTGCAGTAGAGAAAGATCAAGATAAATAAAGAGAGAGAAAGAAAGACGGACAGAAAGATACAAAAAAGAATGAAAGACAATGTCTTGATGAGGGTGACTCTCTGACTTCAGCCATGATCTTTCTTGACTTCAAAAATAGGAAACATGATGGTTTTAGAGGCAAAGCCAAACACTCCATGATTGCCAAATGAATATTGCTGTCAGTGAGATATGATAATCTTTCTGTTGCCAACAGAATAGTCCTACCTCATTTGAGAAAGAAACCTTATGAAAGAGAAAGGAACAATACTTGTCGGCCATGGGCCCTTTACAGACCAACACATGCTTCCCATAATACAGTGCAATACTCTGTTCCCCTTTCAACTTTGTGTGAAGTTCCAACCAGTGTTACAGTACATAAACCTTGTGTCAAAGTTGAACTGAGAAGATTGCATCATATTGGCCCCATATTATACATTTAGAAATTCCCAAACGTTGAAATACCTGCTCATATGACAATGGCTGTGGAGAAAACATATCAACATCCTATCCTCAATTCATGTGATATGTGCAGGGCCACACACACACACACATTTCATTATTACTAATGGACTGCTGTATAACCTTGCCTCCCTGTGACTTGATGCATTTGTGGTGATAGAACTAAGATAGAAATAAGATAAGTCAAGAGTAGTGTATATCTTCTTAGTTTTCTATATATATATATATCTATATAAAACAATGACAGTTATTATTTTTGATGTACTGGTATTATTATATCTATAAATATCATATCAGGAGATGTATGCATAAGATAATAAAGTGTCTATGTAAAATACCTCATCTAGAGAGTCTTCTGTTTGGTCCCACACACACACTGGCACTATGTTTGTGTTTGTGTGTAGGAGTGCATGGATTCATGTTAAGGATAAAGCGAGCGACTATTTCACCTCAGCAGAAGGAACCACAACAGAGGTATTCAGCACTTATGCACTTAACCCATCGATCTAGGACTAACACAGCTACACAGAGCAGATAGGAGCTTATGATGATCAATCTCACCTCTCCGCTTGATTGAGGATGATATGATTTTCAGAGGCTTATCTGATCAATATCTCTCTATGGTCAACTTGTTTTTGTGTGTGTTTTCATAACACACTATATGATACAGCCCTGCTGCCATGGGTAATGGTCTCACATTATTTATTTACTCAGATGGCATCGGATCAAATAAATTTGAATAAAAACCACCCACCCACTCACTCACAGTTATAAACACACATACACCTCTACACTCTCCAACCCAACACACACACAAATACACACACAAAGGACATCACACAAATTATTATTTTTTTATTTCATCACACACATAGGCGAGGGGAGTGGTGTGGTATGCTTATTGCCACTATCTCTGTCAGCAGGGCCGAACTGCCTGCCTACTGCAATGGTCCTACTGCAATGCACCAGTAGTGGGCCCTAATGGGATTGCCTTCACTACTGCCTGCATGCTGTGTCTCTGTGTCAGCCTACCTGACTACCGTACACACCGTGTCTATCTGTCTATCCTTCTGTACTTACATAGACATCAACAGGCTGGGAGGCTGAATAGGATGGCATAGATTTCTTAACTGCACTATTGTTCAGAGAAAATAAGACAATTTCTAAAGACTGCGATTGTCTACTTTGCAACATGCCTTCGCTAGCACTTTAATACCTGGTTTGTATGAGTGCGTGAGTGACTGTGTGTCTGTGTGTGTGTGTGTGTGTGTGTGTGTGTGTGTGTGTGTGTGTGTGTGTGTGTGTGTGTGTGTGTGTGTGTGTGTGTGTGTGTGTGTGTTTTTGTGCATCAGTGTGTGTGTGTGTGTGTGCATGTGTGGAGATGCCTGGGGATTTCCCGTTATAGGAGAACTACCTGTGTTCTACACATTCTACATTTGATCCAGCATAACAGTCACACTATTCTCAGAGCCTATAGATTTGGGAATTACATTGAAAAGTCCTGGATTTCGAGTGGATTGTTCCCCTTAACTGTTACTCTCTGTCTGTGTATAAATCAGCGGTTCTCACTAGGGATTGACTCAAGCTTCTTTTCCTTTAGCTCTGTTTTATTTCTCCATCAGCTATGTGGCACACTGGAAGTCTACTTGGGGTGCGTTCAAAGTTTGCTACGTTGCGTGATGGTTTGTACTGAAGGATACATTTCCCCAAAATGGTGCACGATGTTCTTCAACAGTATTTGAGGTACACTCTTAGAAAAAAGGGTTCCAAAAGGGTTCTTCTGCTGTCCCCATATGAGAACCCTTTTTGGTTCTAGGTAGAACCAAAAAGGGTTCTTCAAAGGGTTTCTCCTTTTGGGACAGCCACAGAACACTTTTAGGTTCTAGATAGCACCTTTTTTTTCTAAGAGTGTATGTTTGCACCCGTTTGGTGGATGTGGGCAATTTGTGGCCTGATCAACATGGGTGTGACCATTTGAAATAGCAAATTTAGCAAAGTGCAGCACACCATACACAATCGCCCTCTGGGCCACCATAATCAGAACGTCTTTCAACTGGTCATTCACTAGGCCTACAGGACCGTTTTGTTTCTGTCTAATTAAGCATTTCACACCGTTCAGTCATACTGAACGCGCCGCTGGCCTATGTCTTAGAGGGGCTGCTTGCACAAATATAATGCAAGACCCCAGCGCATATGTATTGGATTTGACCACTTACAGTAGCTATCACAATGCGAGGATAACCAATTTGATCTAATGGATTCTGGGTTAAGTTTGATGTTACCACCACCATCTAAATATTTTCTTATACATTTGAAACCAGTTAAAAACAGTACCAAATCCAGACTTGTGAATGAATCATTAAAAAAAAGGATTGCAAATGTACCATGGATTTACAGTAATGTAAGGATGACACGAAGAGACACACAGCAATGGCAGTGCACATGGCAATGGTCAGTGATGAGAGGGCTAGCGACCAGAATCGAAAACACGCTATGAAAGTGACACGACATTACGTCATACTTCCAGGGTCAGTCCCCTAATCTTTTGAATGGGCTTGACAATTATATCATAACATTTGTGGAAACGCTGTCATGAAGTATAGTGCATTCGGAAAGGATTCAGACCCCTTCAGTTTTTCCAAATGTTGTTACGTTACGGCCTTATTCTAAAATTGATAATTTTTTCCCCCTCATCAATCTACACACAATATCCCATAATGACAAAACGAAAAAACAGGATTTTACAAATATTTGCAAATGTATTCAAAATAAACTGAAATACCTTATTTATAAGTATTCAGACCCTTTGCTATGAGACTCGAAATTGAGCTCAGGTGCATCCTGTTTACATTGATCATCCTTGACATGTTTCTACAACTTCATTGGATTTTTGATGAACATTTTTGATAAGGAAAACAATGTTCACTTCTGGTCCAAACATATGTGATGAAGTAGATGATTATAATAATGCATTTAAAACGTTGTCGATGTAAGTGTAGGCCAAACGTCTATGTAATATAGCCTATAGTAGTAATGATTATTTATGTAGCAGTGCCAGTAGCCTGTGTCAGACTCTAACAAGAAGCTCCTTATTAAATGAATTCATAATCTTCAGTTACAACACGCTAACACAATAAATGTAATTCTACATTTCAAAGGAAAAAAACTACAGTTGAAGTCGGAAGTTTACATTCACCTTAGCCAAATACATTTAAACTCAGTTTTTCACAATTCCTGACGTTTAATCCCGGGAAAGATTCCCTGTCTTAGGTCAGTTAGGATGACCACTTTATTTTAATAACGTGAATAATAGAGAGAATGATTTATTTCAGCTTTTATTTCTTTCATCACATTCCCAGTGGGTCAGAGGTTTACATACACTCAATTAGTATTAGGTAGTATTGCCTTTAAATTGTTTAACTTGGGTCAAACGTTTTGGGCAGCCTTCCACAAGCTTCCCACAATAAATTGGGTGAATTTTGGCCCATTCCTCCTGACAGAGCTGGTGTAACTGAGTCAGGTTTGTAGGCCTCCTTGCTCGCACACGTTTTTTCAGTTCTGCCTGCAAATTTTCTATAGGATTGAGGTCAGGGCTTTGCGATGGCCACTCCAATACCTTGACTTTGTTGTACTTAAGCCATTTTGCCAGAATTTTGGAAGTATACTTGGGGTCATTGTCCATTTGGAAGACCCATTTGCGACCAAGCTTTAACTTCCTGACTGATGTCTTGAGATGTTGCTTCAATATATCCACATAATTTTCCTTCCTCATGATGCCAACTATTTTGTGAAGTGCACCACTCCTTCCTGCAGCAAAGCACCCCCACAACATGATGCTGCCATCCCCATGCTTCACGGTTGGGATGGTGTTCTTCGGCTTGCAAGCCTCCCCCTTTTTCCTCCAAACATAACAATGGTCATTATGGCCAAACATTTCTATTGTTGTTTCAGCAGACCAGAGGACATTTCTCCAAAAAGTACAATCTTTGTCCCCGTGTGCAGTTGCAAACCGTAGTCTGGCTTTTTTATGGCGGTTTTGGAGCAGTGGCTTCTTCCTTGCTGAGCGGCCTTTAATGTTATGTCGATATGGGACTCATTTTACTGTGGATATAGATACTTTTGTACCTGTTTCCTCCATCATCTTCACAAGGTCCTTTCCTGTTGTTCTGGGAGTTTGAAGGTAGGCCTTGAAATACATCCACAGGTACACCTCTAATTGACTCAAATTATGTAAATTAGCCTATCAGAAGCTTCTAAAGCCATGACATTTTCTGGAATTTTCCAAGCTGTTTAAAAGCACCTGTCAACTTAGTGTATGTAAACTTCTGACCAACTGGAATTGTGATACAGTGAATTATAAGTGAACTAATCCGTCTGTAAACAATTATTGGAAAAATTACTGGTGTCATGCACAAAGTAGATGTCCTAACCGACTTGCCAAAACTATAGTTTGTTAACAAAAAATTTGTGGAGTGGTTGAAAAACGACCTAAGTGTATGTAAACTTCCGACTTCAACTGTATCAGCTGGGATTCAAACTTGCTGCAAACGGTGAAAATCACCAGGAGCCAGGCTCTCAACACTGTCAGCTAATCGTCCAATTGAAAATTGGAGTGTGCTTTAGTAGCTTTTATTAGCAGATGGTGCCGTTTGACTGCTGTTAAGGACGGTCTCATGGAAAAGTGTTCTAGCACGTTCAGCTATGTCAATGATTTTAATTGGCTGTTATGGAATTTGAACCGCATATAATCATGGCCACCTCGTGAGGATAGCATTGGTCTAAATGGGCCATGTTATGTAATGGGAACAGCTAACATGTAGCCTTTGATTGGCTGATGCTTAAACTTAAATTAAAACAAACTTTTTCTAATGTTCACAAGTATGTCCCCAACAGGGTTGGGTCAAATCCAATACAACACAGCAGCATCATGTTATGGGTATGCTTGTCATCGGCAGGGATGGGGGAAATTGTCAGGATGAAAATAAATGCGAAGGTATCAAAGCCTACGGAAAAAGTTAGAGGAAAAACCCTAGGATAGTTTTATTTTTCAGCAACACAATTACAAAAGAAACGTTTGCCAAAGACACACCAGAATGGCTTTCCAATAGGTGTTGAGTGTTCATGAGTTGTCCACTCTCAGTCCTGACTTAAATTTGTTTGAAAATCAGAGACAAGGTTTGAATATTGCTGTCCATCAATGATTCCCAACTGAATTTACTAAGCTTGAGCAAATTTCACACAAACAATGCATACACAGTATGTTGCCCTAGAAGTTGTGCAAAGTTGGTATAATCTTGTTAAAAATTATTCACAGCTGCTTGCTTCCTCCAAGTATTAACTCTAGGGTGTGAGGACACACGCAATCAAGACTTCTTCGCTTTACATTTTTTTAGGAATTTGGAAAATGTTTGTGGATTAATTTACTTGTGCCAGATGCCTTTTATGGAGACCATTACACAACGTTCTTGCCCATTGAAGACCATTCAAAGAGCCTCCATAAGTTCTACAACTATAAGGCTACTTCCTGGAAAATGTTGTGTCAATTTCATAGCATATATCCCAATATTATGCAAGTTTCAGCGACGCAACTGCTCGACAGCCAATCAGGAGAGGGCTGCTCGTGTTAGATAGCTTTATCATTGACTAACAACAAAACTGCGGTCATGCATGCTGTTTGCAGGCTATACCCATCACGGAAGAGCTCAATAACTTGATCGCTGAGGTCTGAGTCCCCTGTAATACTCACACATACATGGATAGAAGTTTCCTCTAAGCACAGATCTATGGGGTAGTATACAGTAGAATGCCAATGTCAATTACATGGTGAAGGAAATGGGGTTGGTCTATCTAGTAAAGATAGGAGGGGCTAAGAGGACAGGACATGATAGTTCAATGTGTTAGCGTCCATCATGTTTCCTAACAGGGTCAGCAAATCATGATCAGTGAGAATCAGGAGCGGTCTACTGGGCATCTCAAAACAAAATCAAATCAAATCAAATTGTATTGGTCACATACACATGGTTAGCAGATGTTAATGCGAGTGTAGCGAAATGCTTGTGATTCTAGTTCCAACTATACAGTAAAATCCAACAAGTAATCTAACAAATTCACAACAACTACATTATACACACAAATACACACAAATGTAAAGGGATGAATAAGAATATGTACATATAAATATATGGATGAGCGATGGCGTGCGGCATAGGCAAGATGCAGTAGATGGTATATAACACAGTATATTGATGAGTAATGTAGGATATGTAAACATGATTAAGGTGGCGTTATTGAAAGTGACTAGTGATGCCTTTATTAAGTCAGTTTATTTAAGTGGCCAGAGATTTGAATCTGTATATTGGCAGCAGCCTCTCTATGTTAGTGATGGCTGTTTAACAGTCTGATGGCCTTGAGATAGATGCTGTTTTTCCGTCTCTCGGTCCCAGCTTTGATGCACCTGTACTGTCCTCGCCTTCTGGATGATAGCGGGGTGAACAGGCAGTGGCTCGGGTGGTTGTTGTCCTTGATGATCTTTTTGGCCTTCCTGTGAAATCGGGTGCTGTAGGTGTCCTGGAGGGAAGGTAGTTTCCCCCGGTGATGCGTTGTGTAGACCACACTACCCTCTGGAGAGCCTCGCGGTTGAGGGCGGTGCAATTGCCGTACCAGGCGGTGATACATCCCCGACAGGATGCTCTCGATTGCGCATCTGTAAAAGTTTGAAAGTGTTTTAGATGACAAGCCAAATTTCTCTCACCTGCTGTCTGTGTCTCTCATTATAAACTGTACACAGCAAGACCCTGCTAAAGTCCACTCAGTGTGCACTAAACCAGAGCATTCAGAAAGCTGGAGCAAATAAGAAAGTATGTTTTTCTTGGTGAACTGCACTTAAATCGAGTTTGAATGTATCCAATGTGCACTTATCAGGATTCGACTGTACTTCATTCCTTAATGTTTTGAAGTCAAATAATCTCTGCATTATGTCTCGAACTTGAATTATCTGTCTATGCCTGTCACTTGAAACATTTAGTCATGAATAAGGCACTGATCCTTCAAACCTGCCACTGACTCCTGTAAAGACATGCAAGCTCATTGAAAAGATCTGGAGAACAGAGACAAGTTAACACCTTCAGAAATACATCAGTAGCCACACACACACACACACAATTATCCGTTACCTGCTAATTGAAAGATAAGCATTAGCTAATGCTAGTCTTCATTATACCAGTACAAGGCTACAATAGACAGCTCATTTAAACCCAGCGCAGCCCAGCTACAATATACTCATCATTATAACTGGGGACAGCAATTACAGAGAGAGAACATCTTAGGGGCTACAGATGCAGGATCTTAATTTGAGTCAGGTTAATACAGCAGGAAAATAATCCCGTAGCAACAGGAAATGTTAATTATAATGTGTGTTATAATTAATAGACATCTTTGTAGGGGTTGATACATTGTTTGTAAGGGGAAATCAAGCCTGAAATTTTAAAGTGGAAACAAACTTCAGAAGCCTATTTAAACCTAAAATACACTACAAGTTTTTCATTTCCTGCATTGCAGGAAAGTTCTCCTGCAACAGGGTGATCAAATTAACATCATACATATGTATGGAACTGTACAAGCACCTAACTGACCATAATATGAAGGGAAATGTTTTTTCTACATCTCTCTTTTCCTCTCACTTCCTCTCCTTGTCATGCAGTTTGGAAACTGTAAGAATGACCAAGGATAAAAATATTACTGTAACATTGGATCATGCATGCAATTAAGATTACCCAATCACATGCACACACACACCCCCAGGCTCGTCAATCACCAGCAATTATCATCTGGATTAAACAGATTTAAAACGCCACTTAATACCCACTGTCTGCTCACTGATTACAAGTGTATCTCCTCTCCCCTTTCCTGGCTCTGTGCTATCTCTCCCTCTCTCTCCCAGTTGTCACTTTTTGATTAGATCAGGGGTGCACCTCAGCTGATGTGGTGGGGGTGGTATGTGTGTGTGTGTGTGCAGCTTTATTGCTTTCTCATCCCTCAGTGCCAACAGTGCCGCCACTGTCTTTCAATTTTCCAGTTTGTCTCCCAGGTCTGTGTGTATGTGTGTATGTGTGGCTTCTAGGAAGATATATCAGATCGGAGTCTCATAAATGTTCCTCTGCTCTAGTCTGAGACAGTGGAAGGAATTCCCTAAATGTTTCCAATCAAAGAATTGCAATTATAAAATAATGATCTATGTGTTTTCATACTTTTCCGTCAATTCGCAAGTGGCTGAATCTCACTAGAGAAATCATCCAAGGGAGGGAAACAGCACCCCTCTGTCTCAGTATGTGTAGCCCATGTATCTGATGCTGTCTGGACCAAAAGAGCAAGCAAAAAGCAGTGTCATTTTCAGAAAAACAGGTCTGTTTCTGGTCTGCTTGTGTTGATGTCCCACAATAGCTAGCTTGCTAAATAATATCCGCAAAACACCAGTCTCAACGTCAACAGTGAAGAGACAACTCCGGGATGCTGACCTTCTTGGCAGAGTTGCAAAGAAAAATACATATCTCAGACTGGTCAACAAAAATAAAAGATTAAGAAGGGCAAAAGAACAGACACTGGACAGAGGAACATCCCGGAGTCACCTCTTCACTGTTGACGTTGAGACTGGTGTTTTGCGGGTACTATTTAATGAAGCTGCCAGTTGAGGACTTGTGAGGTGTCTGTTTCTCAAACTAGACACTCCAATGTACTTGTCCTCCCACTCCTCTTTCTATTCTGGTTAGAGCCAGTTTGCACTGTTCTGTGAAGGGAGTAATACAACAACTACAATACTTTTTGTTTTAATGGCCTGAAAGACATGCACATTCTTGACCATCCACTGAATGACCTGCTCCCTCAAAAAAGAGGTAACTGCACCACCATGCTCCTGAGAAACAGACACAAACTGTCCTGTTTAACTGCCTGTTCGAACCACCTGTGAAACGCCACTCTATCCACTGCTATCAGACTGTATAATAACTAGCTCTTAAATGGTTCATCCCAAAATTATATTTTTTTAAATCACATTTTTATATTTATATTTCCATCATTAAAATGTCCAATGTTTTTCAATTGTTCAAAATTCTATTTATGTCACGTATTATGTGTTATGTATTTTAAATGATTGTTTTGCAACTATTAGTAATGTAAATTCAGCATTTCTTCAGTTTTATCTGTGAGCAAGAGTACATCAACTCAAACTTATTGTATATCACGGTGACTCATGAACTAATTGGTTATAGAGCAAACAACTCAATTATCACAACATAGGTTGTAAAATTGCTTTTTTACTGGCTTGGCTTCCTCAGTGATTTTACCCACGCAGCCTACTGGTCTGAGATAGAATGAGAGAGAGTACAGAGAAACAATGAGGAAAAATGTGGCTTAGAGTTTTTGGAATGATTTAGTTATTATTGAGTTTCCCTCTACCTTTTTTAGCATAATGTTGGTTGAGCGTTAGTACAACATAACTAGAATTGACTTCCAAAAAGATAGTAACTGCTTTTAGAAACCTCTAGGCTAATCAACAAAAAAACAGTTATCAAATAATATAAAAATCTAATATAATAATAATAATATAATAGTAAAAAACATATATATATATATTTTTTTTATTATAATTAAATTGTTTCATATTACAGTATAAAGTAAAGCAAACATATGAAAGAACGAATCCAGAAAGAATCAAATAATCTTTGTACGCAAGAATCCTCGTTCATTCATTATGTTCATGAAACATCGCAGATGGCTTCTACTGCAATTCCAACTGCAGCTTTGGGGTTGGTTGGCTGAATCATCATGGTAATATTTCCTTTAGAGATCTACTGTAGTAAAAATACACTTAAATCCACTCTCAAGAGCCCTTCCTGTTCTTCAACAGCTTTATAACAACCTCCTACTTTTAACTTTAAGGTAACATAATTTGTCTAAGAAGTACTTTTAAAGTGATTTTCAGGCTCTGAGAAGCCTTGTAAAACACGACCCCTAGTTGCAGGGGTGTGTGTTAACAGTCTAAACAACAAGTTTGGAATATTTTGCTTGTTTGGCTGAAAAACAAGACATTTGCTTGTTTTACCAACTGTATGTGCAACTTCATAATTTAGGTTTTGTTATTATTAATCCATCATTACTTGACCCTATAGGACAGTGTCCTCGGAATAAGTTGCATTGTACACTACAAACCTATGAAAACAGGACGAATGAAAAGACAGAAGACCAAGGAGTTGTCATACCCTATTAGTACAATATTTGCTTGTACAGTATATGGAGGAGTTTGTGTTTTTCTCTCTGGATCTCCAGTGTGTCGCTATTACCTTTAGTTTCCCAGTGAATATGCTCACATGCCGAGATGAAAGCTATACAATATTTGATCTGTTAGTATTTCACATATCTCTATCTCCCACCCTCAAATCTCCTGTCTGTAGCACGGCTGCATAATTCATTCAACTTCTATTTTAATTCTTTTAAACAATTAGGGGTGCGCCGCCCTCTTGAAAATTCTTGGGAAATGATGATATCAGTATATTTTTAGCAGAAAGACACGCATTTGCTCAGCTCTTTCATATTGGTCTGTGATGTGTCGACAAGGCGGAGCAGGACACAGATCATGTGTACCGAGGTATTCAAAAATGCACACTAAATTGTCATTTACAGATGACAAAATGTATTTCAGATTGGCTATTTCTTCAATGAACAACGGTGTTACTAGCAATAGAAGTGTGCAGATTCCTCTTCTCTTCTAAGATGAGCTATTTCTGAAATGAACATTATATTGCATCTTTAGCAGATAAACTAAGCATTTGCGATAACAGAGAGCAAATGTTGTGTCTGTTCAGTTATGCAGATAATATGTGAGCCCTCATGTGTTGAACACCCACACTACTTAATAAACAGAAGACGGATGGTATGACATTTTTCCCACCTCTCCTGGAGTATTGGCAAGACAACGGTGATAGAGAACATTGTTAATTTGCATCGGACAAAGAGCGGAAATTAGATTCCCGTGATGATGGATTGGCTTTGTCTTACTCAGACTTAGTGGAATTCCAGATCGGAATTCTCAGAGTCACAGTTTCCCATTTTACACATCCTCCCTCCACAATGGCAAATGTATTTCATCCTGAGGTTGTCTGAATGAGGATTTAATATAAGGTGAAATGATGGTTGTTCTCAACCTCGCTAATGCTCATCCCAATAGCCCATATGAATATAGTGAATTTGGATTTCTACATGACAAAGGCAGATACTGATTTGCTCATATGAAACAGCTACTCCATTTTGGCTCTATTTTAATCCATCAACTTTACATGTCAATGAAGAAATGCTGAAACCACAAACTCAACCTGTTGCATAATTTATGTACGTTCAAGATTGTGTTTCTGCTGTTTGGAAGCATTAGTTACATTATTTACATGACAGATTTCTTCTGACAGGACAATGTAAAACATCCTATTAAAATCATAATACATCTGTGCAGCCGGACAGGAATACCTGGTACATGTATCAACCTCATTGACTCAGGTCATTCATTCACAGAATCCTTAATTTTCTGTTGATGTGATTTGCCACTTGCTGTGAATAACCAACATGGCCATACTCCAGGATGACTCAGCTATGCCAGTATCAGCATGACGGTGGAAGAGCAGGTGGGACACACTGTCTGCTGACTCAGAGAGGCTGAAGGACACACTTACACTTGCATCCACACACACACACAGACACACACACACACACACACACACACACACACACACACACACACACACACACACACACACACACCTGCATGCACTGCCAAATCCTCACACAAATTTAACAACTATTTGGTGTGTTGAAAATGTTTTGTGGAACCAATTTTCAAACCATATGGGGGTTCCCAGGTTAACCTATGGGACTTACCTTATTTGAAAGAGTTTTCTTAGCCAATTACACTCCTTTCATTTGAACCTTGCACAGAACACACACGACCCCTATTTTCAACTTCAGGGAGGCCTGAAAAGCATAAAAAACTACATTCATTTCTAACTATAATCAATAACATGAGCCCGGTGTGAATGGCGGTGTGGTGACCACTGTAATTATATTCTTACACTGTGTGCACAAGACAGGAACATAATGAATGGACGAATTCACCAACCAACAAGAAATCAACACTCAGTATTAAATGACAATACTATTGTTCTACAGCACACTAGTCAATCATAGGGTTCACAAAGGAGCTTCCTCTGCACATGCCAGTGTTCTCCCCAGCTGTTTGTTCCAACAAGTTCTCTTTGTTCCTGTAACAACACAATTGCATTGTTTTTAGCAGACGGATATTATGGAGTTCTAAGCGACACTGAAGGGAGTAAGCATTACTTTAAAGCCATTGCTATTAGAAACACAACCAATTATAGCATGCTTATGTGATAGAACATGAACACATAGTTACAGAAAGCCATATTACCATCTCCACAAATTGCCCCAAGAGTTCCATCATTATTTTCTATAATAGAAGGTAAGCAGAAGAAGAGATTGTGGTGAGAGGGAAACTACATCTGAGGCAGCTAACGAGTAAACAGTGTGGTTTCTTAATTGGTTCTATATTGTTGCTGGAGCTGAGAGTTATTGGTTTTATTGGTTTATTCTGATCCCTATTAGCTTTTGCAGAAGCAGCAGCTACTCTTCCTGGGGGGTCCACCAAAAAAACATGGCAAGTAACAAAACACTGATAAACTGACAGATAAGAGCAGCAACACAAATGTAAAATACAACGATATACAAACAATACAACTAAAGAATGACGTGTGTGTAGATTGTGTGTTAGTGTCTGTGTGTGTGTGTGTCATTTTACAGTCCCTACTGTGCCATACACACATTGCCTCCCAACTCTCTCTCTTTCTACTCACAGACATGCACGCGTGCGCACACACCTCACACACATCCACACACACACACTATACTGTAGACACTAGAAGCTGGTAATGAGATTGATTTAGAGAAACACAGAAGTTGTAGAGAATGTTTTACAGTTTCAAGAATAAGCAATCCCCTTAATCTTAGGCAATTGACAAGAGAAATGCTTGCTTCACAACAGAAATATCAAATCTTTGTGAAACATTTGTCATCACTCATTGAGTAGATACCATGTACTGTACATACACTACATTTTCATGTTTTATTTCAAAGCCTTTATTTATTATGTCAGCACAAACGCAACAGCAAATCATCTCTTAGTCGTACACATTCATTAAAGGTACTGTAGAGTAAGTCTGGCACTAAGCTAGGAGGCAGAGTGAGGAGGAGTGGTTTGTTCGCTTTAGAGTCTGAACTTACAGCTCTATACCAGAGGACACCTCTGCTTTTGGGCGGTTCCTCCTAGTTGTGCACACTGCAATTACAATTACCATCCAGGGCAGTGCCACACAGAGCCCTATGCGACTGATTTGCAACTAATTGATGTTGTTGTTACCTGAATGAGAGGGCTTTGGAGGACTTTGAACATCAATAGGTTGTTTTGGGGCAGTGATGATTGTCCCGACAGGATCCATAGTACCACCTGAGACCTTAAAAGTGAGGTAGACAAATTAAGAGTTTATTTCCAAAATGCTACTTCCACCAATTTTTTACATTGGTATTTTTTTCCCCAGAAATGATTGGTTACGTTTCTAGGATGCTTTATATCTGTCTCTGGTGTGGACACGGATACGTTGAGAACAGACATATTGCATCCTCTCCAAGATGTGCTTCGCCCTCTGTAAGGTATTGTCGGCTACGTAGACTCCAGTATCCTCAGCGCTGATGTTACAAACATGTATAGAGCAGTAAGACACCACTCTCAGTCTCTCACTGCATTAATTTTCTCACTTTTGAAATACCTTCTCAATAGCAGTGTGAGACCCAGTTCTGCTGTAGAGCCTAACTGTAGAGGAGCAGTCAGGGTGGACCACATTGGCACACGGCAGACTGACATCATCCCCCCCACTAGAGTACAGAGAGAAGGGAACTTCCACTGACACCTGGATAGACAAAACAGGTATCTAACAAAAACATACATTTTGAACACAATTTGTTAAAAACCGAGAATTACAACAAAGTCCGTATTTATGAATTAATGTCATTTATGTTCCAAGCCCCCTGCTCCCCATAACATGGGCTACAGTACTGGTCAAGAGAAGAGCAGTACTGATCACAAGATCCATCAGAAGTCCATTGTGTGTAACCACAGCCGTTCTCTCTGTGTCCTGTGTTCTGTGTGTGCCGTAGTCCTAGTCTCTATATAAAACACCCTGATATCTGTTAGTTTGAGGTTGATTGATTGGGCAAATATGTGACTTCCTCTTTTTTTTTGACCAGCCCCGGGCCGTCGGCCAACAACATTGCCTCTATGTATTTGTTCCCCCAGTAACAGTACAGTTCCTACGGATGATGAGTTGCAAATTCGGACTATTTGGAAATAATATATTTTATAAATTGACATGAGGACTCTGTGCAGGCCAGTCAAGTTCTTCCACATCGATCTCGACAAACCATTTCTGTATGGACCTTGCTTTGTGCACAGGGGCATTGTCATGTTGAAACAGGAAAGGGCCTTCTCCAAACTGTTGCAACAAAGTTAGAAGCATAGAATCGTCTAGAATGTCATTGTTTGCTGTAGTGTTAAGATTTCCCTTCACTGGAACTAAGGGGCCTAGCCTGAAACATGAAAAACATCCCCAGACCATTATTATCTTCCACCAAACTCTACAGTTGGCACTATGCATTCTCCTGGCATCCAATAAACCCAGATTCATCTGTCGGACTGCCAGATGGTGAAGCATGATTCATCATTCCAGAGAACGTGTTTCCACTGCTCCAATGACTCCAATGGCGGCGAACTTTACACCATTCCAGCCAACGCTTGGCATTGCACATGGTGATCTTAGGCTTGCGTGCGGCTGCTCGGCCATGGAAACCCATTTCACGAAGCTCCCGACGAACAGTTCTTGTGCTGACGTTGCTTCCAGAGGCAGTTTGGAACTCTGTAGTGAGTGTTACAACTGAGGACAGATGTTTTTACGTGCTACAGCACTCAGCTGTCCCATTCCGTGAGCTTGTGTGGCCTACCACTTTGCGGCTGAGCCGTTGTTGCTCTTACACGTTTCAACGTCACAATAACAGCACTTACAGCTGACTGTGGCAGCTCTAGCAGGGCAGAAATTTGACGGACTGACTTCTTGGAAAGGTGGCATCCTATGATGGTGCCATGTTGAAAGTCACTGAGCTATTCAGTAAGGTCATTCTATTCTTAATGTTTGTCTATGTAGATTGCATGGCTGTGTGCTCGATTTTATACACCAGTCAGCAACTGGTGTGGTTGAAGTAGCCAAATCCACTAATTTGAAGAGGTATCCACATACGTTTGGAAAGTATTCAGACCCTTTCCTTTTTTCCACATTTTGTTACGTTACAGCCTTATTCTAAAATGGATTAAATCAACATTTTCCCTCATCAATCTACACACAATACCCCATAACGACAAAGCGAAAACAGAAATACCTTATTTACATAAGTATTCAGACCCTTTGCTATGAGAATCAAAATTGAGTTCAGGTGCATCCTGTTTCCTTTGATCATCCTTGAGATGTTTCTACAACTTGATTGGAGTCCACCTGTGGTAAATTCAATTAATTAGACATGATTTGGAAAGGCACATACAGTACCTGTCTATATAAGGTCTCACAGTTGACAGTGCATGTCAGAGTAAAAACCAAGCCATGAGGTCGAAGGAATTGTCCTTAGAGCTCACAGACAGGATTATGTCGAGGCACAGATCTGGGGAAGGGTACAAAAAAAATTCTGCAGCATTGAAGGTCCCCAAGAACACAGTCGCCTCCATCATTCTTAAATGGAAGAAGTTTGGAACAACCAAGACTCTTCCTAGAGCTGGCTGCCCGGTCAAACTGAGCAATTGGGGGAGAAGGGCCTTGGTCAGGGAGGTGACCAAGAACCTGGTGGTCACTCTGACAGAGCTCCAGAGTTCCTCTGTGGAGATGGGAGACCCTTCCAGAAGGACAACCATCTGTGCAGCACTCCCCCAATCAGGCTTTTATGGAGTGGCCAGACGGAAGCCACTCCTCAGTAAAAGGCACAAGAAAGCCTGCTTGGAGTTTGCCAAAAGACACCTAGAGGACTCTCAGACCATGAGAAACAATATTCTCTGGTGTGACGAAACAAAGATTGAACTCTTTGGCCTAAATGCCAAGCATTACGCCTGGAGGAAACCTGCCACCATCCCTACAGTGAAGCACGGTGGTGGCAGCATCATACTGTGGGGATATTTTTCAGCGGCAGGGACTGGGAGACTAGTCAGGACCGAGGGAAAGACGAACAGGAGCAAAGTACAGAGAGATCCTCTATGAAAACCTGCTCCATAGCGCTAAGGACCTCAGACTGGGATGAATGTTTATCTTCCAACAGGACAACGACCCTAAGCACACAGCCAAGACAACGCAGGAGTGGCATCGGGACAAGTCTCTGAATGTCCTTGAGTGGCCCATTCAGAGCCCGGACTTGAACCTGAAAATAGCTGTGTAGCGACGCTCCCCATCCAACCTGACAGAGCTTGAGAGGATCTGCAGAGAAGAATGGGAGAAACTCCCCAAATACAGATGTGCCAAGCTTGTAGAGTCATACCCAAGGAGACTTGAGGCTGTAATCGCTGCCAAAGGTGCTTTAACAAAGTACTTAGTAACGGGTCTGAATACTTATGTAAATGTGCTATTTCAGTTTTCAAAAATGTGTTCAAACATAAAAAATAAAAAAAAGTTTTTGCTTTGTCATTATGGGACATTGTGTGTAGTTTGATGAGGAAAAAATACAGTTTAATATATTTTAGAATAAGGCTGTAACATAATAAAATTAGGAAAAGGTCAAGGGGTATGAATACTTTCCAAATGCACTGTATATAGTGTCTTTGCCTCAAATACCTTGTGCATCTGCACATTGATCTGGTACTGGTACTCGTAGCTCCAGTCTTGTGTATTTTATTTTATTCCTCTTGTTACTATTTTAAACTCTGCATCGTTGGGAAGGGCTCGTAGGCAAGCATTTCACGGTAAAGTCCACACCAGTGGTATTCAGCGCGTGTGACAAATAAAATTTGATTTGATTTTTGAGTCCAGGTCCTTAATTACCCTCAAATTAGTGTGTGTGAATACATGTGTTTGTGTGCGTGTATGGGGGGGGGGGATTCTTGAATTTGCATCAATATTCTAATCATTTGTCTTTTTCAGGAACCTTCAGACCATAATGTGATATGTAGTCCAAACCAACCATATTTAGAATATAGTTATTGTAAATATCAAGGGTGAAAGTAGTGTCACACCTCAGATCTAATTAACAGATACAATCTTGGTCAGCACAAAAAGGACAACACATGAGGTTATGGGTGGCTGACAATTATGGAAATGCCTTTTTGTTTAGTTTCTAACACTGCTAATCTAGCCACACCAATGAGTGAAGAGGAAGAGGAGAGAGATTCTGATTGTTTATTTCACTTGCTTTGGCATGTGTTTCCCATGCCAATAAAGCCCCTTTGAATTGATTTGAGAGAGAGAGAGAGAGAGAGAGAGAGAGAGAGAGAGAGAGAGAGAGAGAGAGAGAGAGAGAGAGAGAGAGAGAGAGAGAGAGAGAGAGAGAGAGAGAGAGAGCGCGCGAGAGAGCTATGACTTTGCATTTTTACTCATCATCAGAAATCTAGGTGCCTAAATTGTCAGGGGCCTTTCCCTGTCTGTGAGCTTACTACTGTTGTTTTACTGTAGTAAGGCATTCTCCCTGCCTCTACCACTAATGACAGGATTAGTATCAGGGCATCCCCATACTACGTGTGGTATAAATATTGAAAGCATACTTTTGAGATCTTCTGTGAATAAAGTGATGAGGAAGGGCAAAAAAGCATCTAACGATGCACTTTGGCGAATGGATTGGATCACTTGTAGATGTACGAAGTGTTTTAAGAGCCACGTTACTAACGAAGGCTTTGGGAAACACCTCGGCTACTAAAGATACATCGTAAGAAGGTTCTAAAGATGATCTTAACGTTACGAAGGCTCTGGGAAACTAGGCCCTGACCACTATTTTCAGGGCACTCACAAGAGACAACACCTACTGTAATTGGAATTCTATGGATTAATGCATTTATGGCATTTTCTTTTGAGGTTGCCTTGCCTTACTTCTATGGAGTAGGTATTTAGGAAGTGACTTGAGGTAAATCTGCTGTTCCAAAATCATTAGGACTAGAGAAAAGCAGTGAAATTAAGAACAGCCCAACTGTGGCACATACAAATCAACATATTCATTGTTTAGTGTTTGTGACAACAATCTATACTATGTCTATACTATGATAATCTCAATTTGTGGTGTCATAAATGATTTACGACAGGTCTATGGTCATAAAAATGAAGTCTTCACATTTTGGCTCACACTCTGTATCTGAGTGATTGGCAGTTATGTGAATATTGTATTGTATTGTATATTGTATTAGTCATGAATTGCAGGTTAATCTTGGTTAACCCAGAACTGAAATCTTGCATAAATTGGTCAGCTGCATGAATAAGATCTGGGTCTATATGTGATATAAATTGATAGTTCCAGTTTGCGAAGTCTCTACCTTTGCAAAATGAAATTCTCAGCCAAGTCTGAAGTCTTTCACAGTACAACATAGCATCAGCATACTGCTCCTGGGATATCGATGTTCCCAACTTTTTTGGATCTTTCAGTAAAATGGCAAACATTTGGGTCTAGGAGTTTTCCTACAATCCAACATGACAGGTAGAGTATGCCATTGGCAGTTCTCATAAAATCTTCTTCTTCTACCCCAATGTCTGCTTGACATAAAGTTTTTTGTAGGCGGTATCTTTTTTTTGTCTCTTTGTTGTCTGTCTCATTTTCATCAGTGTGGTTTATACATACTGTATCACGCCTCTATATTGTGTGTGTGTGCTGGCGCTGTGATTTAGTATCTACTATACTGAGAGTGCTGTTAGGGAGAGTTGATTTAGCTGTCTCATTCCTCTGCCTAGCCGGAGGGAAGGGGTTTTTATGACAGATGTGATTTGCTGCAGGCAGTCTGATACAGACACAGAGACACATGCACACACAATCTCTTTCTCCATCATGATTATTCATATGTTGCATGTTTCGTCACAATATTGTTTTGAATATTTGTTTTAGGACTGATGCCCAACTAAGTGTTCTATTCAGTGCATTGTAAATTGAAGCTAATGAAGATGTAATCGAAAGTGCATTACAGTCACTGCACCAAATAGGTTACATTCGTACTTGCAATCATTAGTACCCACTGGGCACACACTGGTTAAATCAACATTGTTTCCACTTCATTTTCAATGAAATTACGTTGAACCAAAGTGGAATAAACGTTGAGTTGATGTCTGTGCCCAGTGGGTACTTATCTTGTAACTTCCTGACCACTCTGAGGATTTAAATCAAAATCAAATCAAAATCAAATTTTATTTCTCACATACACATGGTTAGCAGATGTTAATGCGAGTGTAGCGAAATGTTTGTGCTTCTAGTTCTGACCATGCAGTAATATCTAACAAGTAATCTAACAATTTCACAACTACATTATACACACAAGTGTAAAGGAATGAATAAGAATATGTACATAAAAATATATGGATGAGCGATGGCCGAACGGCATAGGCAAGATGCAGTAGATGGTATAGAGTACAGTATATACATATGAGATCAGTAATGTAGGGTATGTAAACATTATATAAAGTGGCATTGTTTAAAGTGGCTAGTGATACATTTATTACATCCAATTTTTAATTATTAAAGTGGCTAGAGATTTGAGTCAGTATGTTGGCAGCAGCCACTCAATGTTAGTGATGGCTGTTTAACAGTTTGATGGCCTTGAGATAGAAGCTGAACTTGTATTGACCTCACCTTCTGGATGATAGCGGGGTGAACAGGCAGTGGCTCGGGTGGTTGTTGTCCTTGATGATCTTTTTGGCCATCCTGTGGAGTACAGGGAGTACAGGAGAGGGCTGAGAACGCACCCTTGTGGGGCCCCAGTGTTGAGGATCAGCGGGTGTGGAGATGTTGTTTCCTACCCTCACCACCTGGGGGCGGCCCGTCAGGAAGTCCAGGACCCAGGTGCACAGTGCGGGGTCGAGACCCAGGGTCTCGAGCTTAATGACGAGTTTGAAGGGTCCTATGGTGTTAAATGCTGAGCTGTAGTCGATGAACAGCATTCTTACATAGGTATTCCTCTTGTCCAGATGGGTTAGGGCAGTGTGCAGTGTGATTGTGATTGCATCGTCTGTGGGCCTATTGGGTCGGTAAGCAAATTGGAGTGGGTCTAGGGTGTCAGGTAGGGTGGAGGTGATATGGTCCTTGACTAGTCACTCAAAGCACTTCATGATGACGGAAGTGAGTGCTATGGGGCGATAGTCATTTAGCTCAGTTACCTTAGCTTTCTTTGGAACAGGAACAATGGTGGCCCCCTTGAAGCATGTGGGAACTGCAGACTGGGATAAGGATGATTGAATATGTCTGTAAACACACCAGCCAGCTGGTCTGCACATGCTCTGAGGACGCGGCTAGGGATGCCGTCTGGGCCGGCAGCCTTGTGAGGGTTAACCTCTCTAGGGTATGTGTCACGTTACAGCAGAGATCCTCTGTTTTCGATAAAGAGAGTATAGAAGGCCAAGAAATGGTCAGAGAGGGCACTTCCTGTACAGAATCTTCTCAGGTTTTGGCCTGCCATATGAGTTCTGTTATACTCACAGACACCATTCAAACAGTTTTAGAAACTTTAGGGTGTTTTCGATCCAAATCAAACAATTATATGCATATTCTAGTTTCTGGGCAGTAGTAATAACCAGATTAAATCGGGTACGTTTTTTATCCGGATGTGAAAATACTGCCCCCTACCCTAGAGAGGTTAACACGTTTAAATGTTTTACTCATGTTGGCTGCAGTGAAGGAGAGCCCACAGGTTTTGGTAGTGGGCCGTGTCGGTGGCACTGTATTGTTCTCAAAGCGAGCAAAGAAGTTGATTAGTTTGTCTGGGAGCAAGACATCATGGTCCGTGACGGGGCTAGTTTTCCTTTTGTAGTCCGTGATTGACTGTAGACCCTGCCACATACCTCTCGTGTCTGAGCCGTTGAATTGCGACTCTACTTTGTCACTATACTGATGCTTAGCTTGATTGATTTCCTTGCGGAGGGAATAGCTACTCTGTTTGTATTCGGTCATGTTTCCGGTCACCTTGCCTGATTAAAAGCAGTGGTTCGCGCTTTCAGTTTTGCGCGAATGCTGCCAATCCACAGTTTCTGGTTGGGGAAGGTTTTAATTGTCGCTGTGGGTACAACATCACCGATGCACGTGCTAATAAACTCGCTCACCGAATCAGCGTATTCATCAATGCTACTGTCCGACGCTATGCGGAACATATCCTAGTCCATGTGTTCGAAGCAATTTTGAAGCGTGGAATCCAATTGGTCGGACCAGCGTTGAACAGACCTGAGCACGGGCGTTTCCTGTTTTAGTTTCTGTCTATAGGCTGGGAGCAACAAAATGGAGTTGTGGTCAGATTTTCCGAATGGAGGGCGGGGGAGGACTTTGTATGCGTCGTGGAAGTTAGAGTAACAATGATCCAGGGTTTTGCCAGCCCAGGTCGCGCATTTGATATGCTGATAAAATTTAGGAAGCCTTGTTTTCCGATTAGCCTTGTTAAAATCCCCAGCTACAATAAATGCAGCCTCAGGATATGTGGTTTCCAGTTTACATAGAGTCCAATGAAGTTCATTCAGGGCTGTTGATGTGTCGGCTTGGGGTGGATATACATGACTGTAATTATAATCGAAGAGAATTCTCTTGGTAGATAATGCGGTCGGCATTTGATTGTAAGGAATTCTAGGTCAGGTGAACAAAAGGACTTGAGTTCCTGTATGTTGTTATGATCACACCACGTCTTGATAATCATAAGGCATACACCCCCGCACTTCTTCTTACCAGAGAGATGTTTGTTTCTGTCGGCGCGATGCGTGAAGAAACCAGGTGGCTGTACCGACTCTGATAATGTATCCCGAGTTACAATCTCTGATGTCTCTCTGGAAGGCAACCCTTGCTTGGATTTCGTCTACCTTGTTGTCAAGAGACTAGACATTTGCGAGTAGTATACTCGGGAGCGGTGCGCGATGTGCCCCTCTACGGAGCCTGACCAGAAGACCGCTCCGTCTGCCCCTTCTGCGGCGCTGTTGTTTTGGGTCACCGGCTGGGATCCGATCCATTGTCCTGGGTGGTGGACCAAACATAGGATCCGCTTCGGGAAAGTCGTATTCCTGGTTGTAATGTTGGTACTCTAAGTTGACGTTGCTCTTATATCCAATAGTTCCTCCCGGCTGTATATAATAAAACTTAAGATTTCCTGGGGTAACAATGTAGAAATAATATATAAAAAAAACAAAATACTGCATAGTTTCCTTGGAACGCAAAGCGAGGCGGCCATCTCTGTCGGTGCCGGAAGTTGACTGGTAATGACAGGTATCTGTGCTCACTCAAAATATATTTTTTTCGTATTTTACCCCCTTTTTCTCACTAATTTCAATCTTGTCTCTTCACCTCAACCCCCCAATGGCCTCGGAAGGTGAAAGTCGGGTCATGCGTCCTCTAAAACATGACAGCCAAACCGCGCTTCTTAACACCCGCCCGCATATGCCGAATGCCAGCTGCATCAATGTGTCGGAGGAAACACTGTTGTAGTCAGCCTGCAGGAGCCCAGCCCACCACAAGGAGTTGCCAGAGCGTGATGAGCCAAGTAAAGTACACCCAGCCAAACTCTCCCCCAAAATGGACGACACTGGGCCAATTGTGTGCCGTCCTATGGAACTCCTGATCACGGCCAGTTGTGAAACAGCCTGGGATCAAACCCGGGTCTGTAGTGATGCCTCAAGCACTGCGATGCACTGCCTTATAACGCTGCGCCACTCGGGAGGAACCAAAAGCAGCTATTCTGATGTGACTCTGCCAGAATGGAAACAGAAGTGTGAAAACCACTCAATGGGTACAACAGACCCTGACCATCTGAGACACCCCTCTACTTCCTGAGAAGTGCTGACACTAAAGACAGTGATAGAGGTTGTTGGTTCTCTTGACACTCACACCTCACTATTGTTACAGACCTCCATCCTTCTCCCTTTATTGTGTTCATGGCACAATCAGATGTTCTGGGTAGGGCTTCTGTGGGAGTGACAGGTTACTATGGTTTTCACTGTAGCAGCATTTTTTCTCCTGATACACTAACAGAAAAAAAAGTTTCCAGAAGGGTTATTTGGCTGTCCCCATAGGAAAACCCTTTTTTGGTCCCATGTAGAACCCTTTTTGGTTGCTGGTAGAATACTTTTGGTTCCATGTAGAACCATTTTCAATTCAAATCAAATTGTATTTGTCACGTGCCGAATACCACCTTACAGTAAAATGCATACTTACAAGCCCTTAACCAACAATGCAGTTTTAATAACAATATGTGTTAAGTAAAAAAATAGATGAATAAAAAATAAGAACTAAAAGTAACAATAATTAAAGAGCAGCACTAAAATAACAACAGCAAGTCTGTATACAGGGGGTACTGGTATAGAGTCAATGTGCGGGTGCACCGGTTAGTCGAGGTAATTGAGGTAATATGCACATGTAGGTAGAGTTAAAGTGACTATGCATAGATAATAAACAGAGAATAGCAGCAGCGTAAAATATGGGGGGGGGCAATGCAAATAGTAAACATTTGATTAGCTGTTCAGTAGTCTTATGGCTTGGGGGTAGAAGCAGTTGAGAAGCCTTTTGGGCCTAGACTTGGAGCTTCGGTACTGCTTGCCATGCGGTAGCAAAGAGAACAGTCTATGACTAGGGTGGCTGGAGTCTTTGACAATTTTTATGGCCTTCCTCTGACACCACCTGGTATAGAGGTCCTGGATGGCAGGAAGCTTGGCCCCAGTGATGTACTGGGCCGTACACACTACCCTCTGTAGTGCCTTGCGATCGGAAGCAGAGCAGTTGCCATACCAGCCTGGGATGCAACCAGTCAGGATGCTCTTGATGGTGCAGCTGTAAAACCTTTTGAGGATCTGAGGGCCCATGCCAAATCTTTTCAGTCTCCTGAGGGGGAATAGGTTTTGTCGTGCCCTCTTCACGATTGTCTTGGTGTGCTTGTACCATGATAGTTTGTTGGTGATGTGGACACCAAGGAACTTGAAGCTCTCAACCTGCTCCACTACAGCCCCATCCATGAGAATGTGGGTGTGCTCGGTCCTGCTTTTCCTGTAGTCTACAATCATCCTTTGTCTTGATCACATTGAGGGAGAGGTTGTTGTCCTGGCACCACATGGCCAGGTCTCTGACCTCCTCCATATAGGCTGTCTCATCGTTGTCTGTGATCAGGCCTACCAGTGTTGTGTGGTGAGGTAGATTGCTGGAATAACTTGATGACCCTTCACATACCTAACTGTATGAAATGTATGCATTCACTACTGTAAGTCGCTCTGGATAAGAGCGTCTGCTAAATGACTAAAATGTAAATGTAAAATGAATAGCATTCTCACATAGGTGTTCCTTTTGCCCAGGTGTGAAAGGGAATTGTGGAGTGCAGTAGAGATTGCATAATCTGTGGATCTGTTGGGGCGGTATGCAAATTGGAGTGGGTCTAGTTTATCTGGGATAATGGTGTTGATGATGGCCATGACCAGCCTTTCAAAGCCCTTCACGGCTACAGACGTGAGTGATACGGGTCGGTAGTCATTTAGGCAGGTCACCTTAGTGTTCTTCGGAACAGGAACTATGATGGTCTGCTTGAAACATGTTGGTATTACAGACTCAGACAGTGAGAGGCTGAAAATGTCAGTGAAGACACTTGCAAGTTGGTCAGCGCATGCTCGGAATACACGTCCTGGTGATCCGTCTGGCCCTGCGGCCTTGTGAATATTGACCAGTTTAAAGGTCTTACTCACATCGGCTACAGAGTGCGTGATCACACAGTCGTCCGGACCAGCTGATGCTCTTGTGCATGCCTCAGTGTTGCTTGCCTCGAAGCGAGCATAGAAGTAATTTGGCTCCTCATGTTACTGGGCAGCTTGTGGCTGTGCTTTCCTGTGTAGTCTGTAATAGTTTGCAAGCCCTGCCACATCCGACGAGCGTCGGAGCCGGTGTAGTACGATTTGATCTTTGTCCTGTATTGATGCTTTGCCTGTTTGATGGTTCATCAGAGGGCATAGCGGGATTTCTTATTAGCTTCCTGGTTAGAGTCTCGCTCCTTGAAAGCGGCAGCTCTACCCTTTAGCTCAGTGCGGATGTTGCCTGTAATCCATTGCTTCTGGTTGGGGTATGTACGTACAGTCACTGTGGGTATGACATCATGGATCCACTTATTGATGAAGCCAGTGACTGATGTGGTGTACTCCTTAATGCCATCGAAAGAATTCCAGAACAAATTCCAGTCTGTGCTAGCAAAACAGTCCTGTAGCTTAGCATGTGCTTCATCTGACCAGTATTTTTATTGACCCAGTCACTGGTTCTTCCTGCTTTAGTTTTTTCTTGTAAGCAGGAATCAGCATGATTGTCAGTTTTGTCAAATGGAGGGCAAGGGAGAGCTTTGTATGCGTCTCTGTGTGTGGAATAAAGGTGGTCTATAGTTTTTCCCCCTCTGTTTGCACATGTAACATACTGGTAGAAATTAGGTAAATCGGATTTAAGTTAACATTCAGTAGATCCCAGCTAGCTAGCTGCCTGCTATTAAAACAGCAAATTGACAGGATTTGAATATACAACGTCACCACCAAGTTGTTGTAAAAAACGATTGAACTTATGAATAGCTCATTCCATCTTGGTCGATGAACGCTCCTCACCCATTCCGATGCAGTCGCTGGAGCCAAAGTAATAATACATCATGGCTGCCCTGGCAAGAAGAGATCCCTACAAGGTCCTCGGGTCTCACAAACTAATTGGATCAATGAAAACATAAACAGTCAATAGCCAAGTGTCTCCTTTGCTGTATTTTACTAGGTTTAACATGCTAGCTAAACCGTTCTTCCACAAATAACATTGGGTAGCTAGCTAGCTAACGTTAGCCAACTTTGCATTGGTAGCCAGTATGCTAGCTAACAATAGCTAGCAACCTTTTTGCCAGCTACCATTACCTTGCTTTAGTTAAAACAGTAATGTGCAATTTCATACTCCTATAACTTATGTAAAATCCAAGTAACATGTTAGCTAAGTAGCTAGTAGTTATTGGCTACATTGGCTGTAACGTTAGTAATTTAACCAGCTAACTTATCTAGTTAGCTAGCTACCTTTTAGCTACGCTAGCTACCGCTGCTAGCTGTAGTATAGATAATTAGCTAGTTAGCTGAGTTTGTTGACAATATTAGCTAATAAGACTGCTTCTTACCTTGTTGCAGAGTTGCATTTGCAAGGATGTGGCTGTGAGGTGTTCATGAGTAATGCAGAGAATGAACACTATCTGCAACTATTTCCATGGCCTGGTGTTGCGAGTAGAAAGTCCTGGAGTTGTTCATTGTTAGCTAGCTCCAGAAAAAATACCACCAGCAGAGATACTGGAATATAATGCATATGTCACCAGTATTTATAACTAACTAGCTCCTAGTTAGTTATAAACTAATTGCCATATTTCCTGCCCATAGTCATGGCTGTAGTGGACCTTATGCATTATCTTTTACTGCAGACAGCAAAACACACTTTTACTGTGTGGAAGAATATTGGTGTGCTGGATGATGGAACAATAAGAAATATTCAGCTTAAACTTGATGCACTGAAAGCACCTGCTAGAATCTCATTACGATTTTCTCATTTCAATGCACAAAAAAATGGAAAATTATGTTTACTCCATATTTTCTCTGAAGGGACTTGTGGAGGAGGCCCATTATGATTGCTGGACCCATTTTGTCAAAGCCTGTCACATCTTTTGTACAAGATGTATCAAAATTGATCGAGTTGGAGAGGCTCATCGACACTTTATACAACAGTTCTGTGAGCGATTTGTAAGTGGTATGGAAAACAACATTGCACACCAAATATGTACCTCCATAGCCACATGAGGAAATGTGTTTTTGACCAGGGTCCAGTATATGGTTTCTGGTGCTTTCCATTTGAGCGAGCTAATGATTTCATAGGTAAACACAATACCAACAACCGCAGCATCTGTGTGCAGTTAATGAGAAAGGTTTTAACTGCCCAAGAGGTTATTAAGAGTATGGTCTGGCCAACTGACTTTGGAATTTGAGACATTTGTTTGTGGGTCATGAGCAATGTTCCCTCTAAGCTGTGTGTGTGTAGGCATGCAGTAGCCTCAAGACTACCGTGCAACTCCCCCAGGACTGCTGCGCAGAAGAAATATCTGCCCATGAAGAGAAGCACAAGATTGAACTTCACTCAACTTTGTAAAGTTTTCACCGTTAGTTAACACTCTCAACGTTTCCCTTTACTGTGGCAATTGTGATCGAATCAATGCAATATTAGCCATTTTCAATTAAACATTCAGACACAAAATGAACTATGCAAGACTTAGTATGCAAAACTAACTATGCAAGAGATTTTGTTGTAGGCAGAACACATCGGAGTAAATAGACACAGGACTCAGCCTTACTCTATACAGACTGGTGCAGCACAATAAATCATAGCTGCAGTAGACCTATATGAAAATAGACATAGCAATATATGGATCTGTACCATTTACTTTGAACTGGAATGTATTTACAACATGAACGGTTATGAGTAGATGCGCTTGTTTTGAGACCAAAGCGAGAGCTGCATGTAGTTACGTGTGCACATTTTGTTCATATCCTTTGCTAGTTTGTGAGTTATTAGCTTAGTTATAGATAATTTGTAGTCAGCAATAGGGGAGGGATTGCTTCCCACAAGAGCACAAAATGTGAGCATTCCTAGAAATCTTTGAAAAGCAAGTCAGGTAAAAAGCTTTTTTTCCCTTAAAGGGGCAGTGTTCTATTTTATTAACTAAGTAGCCAATAGGCAGAGCGTAGCATTATTTGTCTGATTCTCTATAATAATAGTATGGCAATAATAATGCATTTCATTTTTTGGAGGTTTCATGCTTCAAACAACAAGAAAATGTTCAGTCACCTCCTTGTCTGAAGGACAAGTAGATAAACAGGTTTTTAAGGATCGGCGTCCCGTCAACGGTACAGTTGTAAATCATGCAGCGCGTTATGTCAAGATCACAGATTTTAGAGAAACAACAAATGTCGGTACATATAAGTGTCTTATATCGGCTGAAAGCTTAAATTCTTGTTAATATAACTGCACTGTCCAATTTACAGTAGCTATTACTGCGAAAAAATGCAATGCTTTTGTTTGAGGAGAGCTCCTAACAACACCGTTTTTTCACCGCGACAGATTTGATAAATTCCCCTCTGAAGATGAAATGTGTACTTAAATCAAAGCAAGATTTCAGAATGTATCATCCAAAGGGTCCCAGAGATGACATTAAGTGTCGTTTTGTTAGATAAAATCCTTTTTCATATCAAAAACGTCCATGTAGCATGCGCGATCGATTTTGTATTTCCACTCCTTCAATTTGCAAAGAAAGGAATCTGTGAAAATCTCACTCTAAATGTTGTTTCAATGAGTTAAATCACATTCCTATTCCTCAGAGATCCTAGAAGGTAACAAGACTTCGCAATTTCATTAGGGATAGGTATATCCGATAGGACACCATATTTGGTCAGAGAGCGACGCCTTCATGGCCCGCCGATGATGCGGGTGGCCATAACTTGAACGACTGTATCTTTGTCAAATAAGCACCAATCTGGGTCAAACAAAGCTAGATAGCCAACGAGCTGGGTATTATGTATAACCATGTATATGTCATAAAACGTAGCTACTAACCTTGTACGACATGCCTTTTCATTTTGGACAAAAATTCTAAGGATATTCAGAGTTATGAAGTTATGAAAACTGGTTGTTTTGCAAATGTTGAACTTATAATATGGCTACTAATACTTGGAAAGCTACATCAAAGTCCAAGTATACAGATTTGATGATATTCTTGCAGAAAAATGGAATATGAATGTGAATGTGTCCTTCACGATTTGCCCAAATGTACCCGGGGACTTCACTCTAAAAGGTCTTGAGGTTCAATCATACTTCAAGTTATCCATCTGAAACTTTGCACATACACTATCGGAATTACAAACAGAGTGATGGCTATAACTGTGACCTTTCTCTTGCAATTCAAAGATCGTGCTAAAAACACCTGTTGTTTTTTTCTTTGTATTTTCTTCTAGCAGATCTATTGTATTATATTATCCTACATTCAATTTACATTTCCACATACTTCAAAGTGTTTCCTTTCAAATGGTACCAAGAATATGCATATCTTTGCTTCAGGGCTTGAGCTTAAGGCAGTTAGATTTGGGTATGTCATTTAGGCGAAAATGTTAAAAAAGGGGGATATCCCTAAGAAGCTTTAATGTCAAGCCCTGCATGTTTTTTTCAAAAGTCTCATGGAATGTAGTCCTACATTGAACATCACACATTTGCTAATACTGTAGGCTGAATGATATAACAGCTATTTCCATGTTAAAATGTTATGGGATGCATTTTCTCCATTGATTTTGATGGTAGGCCACTCTGGTAGGCCTACATTATGATCAAATAGCCACAGTAGCCTACTTGGTCACTGTTAAAACTGTATCTTGAAGCGGGTACAGCCTCAGTGTTCACAGTAAACACGCTGGAAGTTGCACAGAATTTTCACAACTTTCAAGCTTGGACTCAGCAGACCTGACATTTGCTCTGTGCCGAAAATAATTAGAGGGAACATTGGTCATGAAAGAGATGATATACATGTAGGTCCTGATCCAAGTAGTTACATGCAGTTGATCAGAGTGAGAATAAGGATCTTACCGGTGTTGAATTTGCACTGTGGTGAGTTCAGGCATTATTTGTCTGTCCCTTAAAGAGCTGTTTGTTTTAGCAAGTGAAGATAGGAAGGACCTGTGTAGTGTCTTCAAATTAATGTATCCAAACAAGGAGATCTCAATTGTTCAGCTGACAGAACAACACAATAATATAGACATGTTTGGAGAGGTTATAATCACAGATGAGAGTAGAAATTTTCATTCATCATTTGTACTGGCAAAGAAGTTTGCCACTGACAGACGGACGGGCTTACCACGCATTTAACCAGATGCAGAGCTTACTCCAGGCATAGTAACAGCATTGTTCTCTTGTGATATGGTTGTTGGTCCAGCACATTGGTCCAGCACACACACATTTCTCATGTCATGGCTCACGTAAATTGGTTCCAGAAACACCCAAATCTATATCACTTCAAGCTCCTTGTTAAGGTTTGGGGCAAGGCATTGGAATCTGTATCAGGGGCACAGCTTATTCCGGTTCAGAGGATTATGAAGTGCTGTACATACTGCTGGTATAAAGTGCAGTTTACAAGGACTACAGAGACAGTACTACTTTTTTTAGGCAGGCCATTATGCTACTTGGAGGTGAAAGTATAAGAAATCAACTGGCCTAGCGCTGGAAATTTGAGAGTAAAGCAAATGTTTATTTCTTGTATTTTAGCAGGAAAAAATGCCTGATTATTCATAGTTTCTTTACATTTTATAGTGTATTTGTATTTGTTTTTTATATGGAACTTTCCATTGTACAGTGAAACTGTGTTTAAGTACTAATTGACAGTCTGCCTTTTTACAGTAGCTTGGTCTAATGAAGCCAACTTTATTGTTATTTTGACATCCTTTGTTTATGTTCTTTTATTACCTTCTGTTGGTTTTTATCTTTCATTTTATCGTTTTATGCTAAAGTATGAAAATAAAATGTGAAAATAAAAATAATGTTTGAGTTTGATTCGATATTGGATCTTGAAATGATGAAATTACAATAGTCGTATGCATATAGATTCTAATAGACTTATAAGTTATCATTCATATTCAGACTTCTAAAATACATGAAATTAATTCCAAAGACTAGGCTAATATGCACAGGTTTGCAAAAGATTGCTGCTGAACTGATCGGGATGAATGAGTACAATGACCGAGGTGTTAGGAGTTACTAGCATGTGTGAAAATCCATGTCCTTCCAGAGCTGATAACTCGGACTGGTGAAGTTCACAGAAATTCCAAATTTGTTTTATTGCGACTTGTCAAAACATAGCTTTTACTTGTCATGATTAAAGATATTTGTTTATAAATCTAATCACTTGGGAACAGGCCATTTAACACAGTGAGTGTCTTGGAAACACAAGGGCATTTCAAAAGGAGGCAAATAATAAGTCGGAAACCATTTGTAATCATTGTGATGTCGCCAGACCGACTTTAGATGAAGTATAGCTAAGATTGATGGGACAGCACCGAATTGTAGTTTACAAACTTTGCTAGCTATGGCAACATTACCATCTCTCTAAAGAACATTTCATAACATAATATGGCTGTCACGATTGTCGTCTTCGTCTTCTGACGATAATGCGAAATCGTCATCTGAAAAGGTAGACCAATACGCAGCAGGTACGTGTATGCTCATTTTGATGATTTATTAACTTCAAAAGATGAATACAAAAATAACAAACACGAGAAACGAACGAACGAACGACAACAAACAGTCTGGCAAAGCCTAAGGCTCAACACAGAACAATCCCCCACAAATAACAACCACAAACACACCCTATTATATGGGACTCTCAATCAAAGGCAGATAGACAACACCTGCCTTCAACTGAGAGTCCCAACCCCAATCAACACAACATAGAAACACACTCACCAGACTAGACATAGAAATACATAAACATAGACTATAAACCAAAACCCCGGAAATACTAAATCAAACACCCTTTAACCAAACACACCACCCTGAACCACATAAAACAAATACCCTCTGTCACAACTCGGGACAGTCTGGGCAGTCCGGCAACTCGGGACAGTCTGGGCAGTCCGGCAACTCGGGACACTCCGGGCAGTCCGGCAACTCGGGACACTCCGGGCAGTCCGGCAACTCGGGACACTCCGGGCAGTCCGGCCAGTCCGGGCAGTCCGGGCAGTCCGGCCACTCCGGACAGTCCGGGCAGTCCGGCCACTCCGGACAGTCCGGGCAGTCCGGCCACTCCGGACAGTCCGGGCAGTCCGGCCACTCCGGACAGTCCGGGCAGTCCGGCCACTCCGGACAGTCCGGGCAGTCCGGCCACTCCGGACAGTCCGGCCACTCCGGACAGTCCGGGCAGTCCGGCCACTCCGGACAGTCCGGGCAGTCCGGGCATTCCGGCCACTCCGGGCAGTCCGGCCACTCCGGGCAGTCCGGCCACTCCGGACAGTCCGGGCAGTCCGGCCACTCCGGACAGTCAGGGCAGTCCGGCCACTCCGGACAGTCAGGGCAGTCCGGCCACTCCGGCAGTTCAGGGCAGTCCGGCCACTCCGGCAGTTCAGGGCAGTCCGGCCACTCCGGCAGTTCAGGGCAGTCCGGCCACTCCGGCAGTTCAGGGCAGTCCGGCCACTCCGGCAGTTCAGGGCAGTCCGGCCACTCCGGCAGTTCAGGGCAGTCCGGCCACTCCGGCAGTTCAGGGCAGTCCGGCCACTCCGGCAGTTCAGGGCAGTCCGGCCACTCCGGCAGTTCAGGGCAGTCCGGCCACTCCGGCAGTTCAGGGCAGTCCGGCCACTCCGGCAGTTCAGGGCAGTCCGGCCACTCCGGCAGTTCAGGGCAGTCCGGCCACTCCGGCAGTTCAGGGCAGTCCGGCCACTCCGGCAGTTCAGGGCAGTCCGGTCACTCCGGCAGTTCAGGGCAGTCCGGCCACTCCGGCAGTTCAGGGCAGTCCGGCCACTCCGGCAGTTCAGGGCAGTCCGGCCACTCCGGCAGTTCAGGGCAGTCCGGCCACTCCGGCAGTTCAGGGCAGTCCGGCCACTCCGGCAGTTCAGGGCAGTCCGGCCACTCCGGCAGTTCAGGGCAGTCCGGCCACTCCGGCAGTTCAGCGCAGTCCGGCCACTCCGGCAGTTCAGCGCAGTCCGGCCACTCCGGCAGTTCAGCGCAGTCCGGCCACTCCGGCAGTTCAGCGCAGTCCGGCCACTCCGGCAGTTCAGCGCAGTCCGGCCACTCCGGCAGTTCAGCGCAGTCAGGCCACTCCGGCAGTTCAGCGCAGTCCGGCCACTCCGGCAGTTCAGCGCAGTCCGGCCACGCCGGCAGTTCAGCGCAGTCTGGCCACTCCGGCAGTTCAGGGCAGTCCGGCCACTCCGGCAGTTCAGCGCAGTCTGGCCACTCCGGCAGTTCAGCGCAGTCTGGCCACTCCGGCAGTTCAGCGCAGTCTGGCCACTCCGGCAGTTCAGCGCAGTCTGGCCACTCCGGCGACTGTTGACTGGCGGGCAGCTCCGACGACTGTTGACTGGCGGGCAGCTCCGACGACTGTTGACTGGCGGGCAGCTCCGACGACTGTTGACTGGCGGGCAGCTCCGACGACTGTTGACTGGCGGGCAGCTCCGACGACTGTTGACTGGCGGGCAGCTCCGACGACTGTTGACTGGCGGGCAGCTCCGACGACTGTTGACTGGCGGGCAGCTCCGACGACTGTTGACTGGCGGGCAGCTCCGACGACTGTTGACTGGCGGGCAGCTCCGTCGACTGTTGACTGGCAAGGCTGGGTTTACGCACTTGCAGGCTAGTGCGGGGATCGGGAACAGGACGAGTCGGACTGGGTTGACGCACTTCCGGGTCCGCACGAGAGACAGGAGCTGGAAACCCAGGGCTATGGAGGCACTCAGCCGGTCTAGATTTTACCTCCTGCACAACCCGCCTTGGCTTGATGGAACTAGTAGCCCTGTACGAGCGGAGTGCTCGTACAGGGCAGACTGGGCTGTGCAGGGGCCTGATGGTAGCCGTGCGTAGAGCGGGAGTTGGGTAGCCTGGTCCTCGGAGGCGTACCGGCGACCAGATGCGCTGCGCAGGCATCCTCCTACCAGGCTGGATGCCCGCTCTAGCACAGCACCTGCGAGGGGCTGGAATAACTCGCACCGGACTGTGCGTGCGTATGGGTGAGAGAGTGCGCTTCTCAGCGAAACACAGCGCTCTCCACCCCATACGCTCCTCCATATTACCACGGGTAGCTGGCTTCCGGCTCTTCCTTCGCCTAGCCAAACTACCCGTGTGCCCCCCCAAAAAAAATTATTGGGAGTGCCTCTCGTGCTTCTCCCTCAGCGCGTCTCTGGCCTCGTACCACCGCCTCTCTGCCTTGGCTGCCTCAATTTCCCACTGCGGGCGGCGATACTCCCCAGCCTGGTGCCAAGGTCCGGCCCTGTCCAGAACTTCCTCCCAAGTCCACTTCTCCCGCCAGTCCAACTCAAACGCCGTCTGCTCCTTCCTCTGCTGCTTGGTCCTTGAGTGGTGGGTGATTCTGTCACGGTTGTCGTCGGTGAAGGAGGACCAAAACGCAGCAGGTACGTGTATGCTCATTTTGATGATTTATTAACTTCAAAAAATTAATACAAAAATAACAAACACGAGAAACGAACGAACGACAACAAACAGTCTGGCAAAGCCTAAGGCTCAACACAGAACAATCCCCCACAAATAACAACCACAAACACACCCTAATATATGGGACTCTCAATCAAAGGCAGATAGACAACACCTGCCTTCAACTGAGAGTCCCAACCCCAATCAACACAACATAGAAACACACTCACCAGACTAGACATAGAAATACATAAACATAGACTATAAACCAAAACCCCGGAAATACTAAATCAAACATCCTTTAACCAAACACACCACCCTGAACCACATAAAACAAATACCCTCTGTCACGTCCTGACCAAACTATAATACTAATTAACCCTTATACTGGCCAGGACGTGACAATGGCATAGTTGTTTCCTACTATTTATTTTCCTATTTTAGCAATGTCATCGTATTTCCAAACAACTAATGTGTAATTTAGTCTAAATAGTCAGTAGCCCCCGTTCAGAATGACTGGGCATCAGCCTACTTTTGTGCATCAATACGGCTGCTGGATCTGTAAAACGTTGATAACAATGGCAACGACGTGACCGAGTGATGGAGGTGCAACCCATGAATAGTCACAGCTATGCAGTTGTGGTTTCGACTTTGCCTTAAATCCTAAACTGTGATATAAACATGATTTTGGCTCAACCTCTTTTGTCATTGATTTAAGATGGTACAATACCTTATTCAAGAAATTAGTTCCAGTTAAAATGTTCAACATTGTTAACACAATTGTCTGTGTTTTGCTGAGGCTGACAGTGTTAGAGTCCTTTCTTTTGCCAGAGTAAGTGCTTGGTGAACTTGAGTTCAGTCGTAATTGACTGGATCTTCTCGTTAGATGTCTGCTGTGAGCTAATTAATGACTCTTGTTACAGTATTTGTGTTAGATGAAATCACATGAATAAAACATTATTTCAACATGCTCAAGGTCGCACTCAATTTTAGAACAACAGTTTTCCTCTCTTCTGTTTGCCACTAAGAAAGGGGAGCACTACACAGCTATTTCCATTGTATTGCTATTATGACACTGTCGCGGCTTTCGGAAGGATCGGACCAATACGCAGCGTGTTCGTAGTTCCACATCTTTTATTCAATCGTGAAACTAATGCAATAAACCATAAACTTGAAATACAAAAACAAGAAAGCCGTGACGCAGAGCAGGCATACACTACTCACAAAATAATCACCCACAAAACACCAGTGGGACAAACATCAACTTAAATATGGCCTCCAATTAGAGACAATGACAACCGGCTGCCTCTAATTGGAGGTCATGCCAAACAAAAACTAATCTAGAAATACAAAACTAGAAACTAAACATAGAAATACAAAAATGGACAAACACCCCCTGTCACGCCCTGACCTATTCTACCATAGAAAATAACAACTTACTATGGTCAGGACGTGACAGACACCCTCATTCTGTAAAAAGCCAATCTTTACCATTTATTCTCAGTCTCCAATGTTATAGTCAGTGTGATAAGGAGGCAACGACACAGCCATTGCTAGTGATCCTATAGGTTACCAATACATGACCCTATGATTTCCATTTTAACATTTGCAGTGTTACTTGGCTTTGTCAGGGAGATACTGTACTGTGTGAATTCTAAACTGTGCATTAGACATGTGCAAATGAGATCAAACGCTTTTGTCTATGTTCACGCAATTCACTCCTTGTTGTATTGGGGCCCGTTATTTGTCTTTGACATCAGTCACACACCCAAGTAGAGATGTAGGCAATAGCACATAGCCTACATCTCTATGTGGGTGTGTGACTGATGTCAAAGACACAAACTTGACGAGGCAAACCTACTGTACAACCATTGCTTTTCTCATCATGTGTGAACTGGCTTACCAGAGTCAGTATCATTCCCAGAATGTAAGAGTAATTTATATGCTTGTTAAGAAATACAGAACCAAGTTTTCAGAATGCCTTAATAAAATAAGGAATTAATTAGCTGTGAATATATAGTGGCGTTAGGCATGACTTAGGTGTCTATTTCAAACAACACTGCACACAGTTGAAATAAACCTCCATATGCTATCATTCCTGATCTGTTTTGCATAAGCAGTCTCTTATTTTTTGAGTTTCAGGTTATTGTTTTTATCAAGGCACAAGGCGAGACCCTAATGCAGACACAGGAGGCAGATGGTTGGAGTCTTACAATGTTTATTAATCCAAAGGTGTAGCCAAGAGAATGGTTGTGGACAGGCAAAAAAGTTCAGAACCAGTTCAGAGTCCAGGAGGCACAGAGTGGCAGACAGGCTCGTGGTCAAGGCAGGCAGAATGGTCAGGCAGGCGGGTACAAAGTCCAGAAACAGGCAAGGGTCAAAACCGGAGGACTAGAAAAAGGAGAATGCAAAAAGCAGGAGAACAGGAAAACCGCTGGTTAACTTGGAAACATACAAGACAAACTGGCACAGAGACACAGGAAACACAGGGATAAATACACTGGGGAAAATAAGCGACACATGGAGGGGGTGGAGACAATCACCAGGACAGGTTGAACAGATCAAGGCGTGACAGTTTTACTGATTGACATCTGGTGAGAATGTGTTAATGTTGTAACAATCAAAAACTTTGAGCAAAGTTTCTCCTCACAGCACAAACCCTCACTCCATTTCTCTCTCACACACACGCACGCACACACACAAACGCTCACACAAACTCTGTTGTGAGCGACTCAGGTGGGTGATGAGCAAAGAGACGCAGAATTCACCCATAGCTTCACCTTGGTTCTCCAAGAATCACATTTTCCAGTTTTAAGTTAGTATAGATAATGACAGAGAAAATACTCAATAATAGACCTGTCCTACTTTGAATTGTGATCGAGATATACCTAATTATTTTCCTACTCAGGTTCTCTCTATCCTACTCAGGGTCAGACACACTCCAGTCAGACAACATTGCTTTTAGTTAGTCTTTACCTGTAGTGGGACTTTACCTTTATTAAAAAGCCACCTGGTCCACAACCTCTCCTCACCCACTTTGGAAAGCCAGACTGAGGTAACTGAACAACCTTTCTGACTTTGATTGAAGTTATTGATTTGTCATGTTTTGAGGAACAGACACTGGAGCTCAGAGAATACATGTTCAATCTATCTTCCCCTCTCTAGCTGATCAGGGTCTGCAAAGGGGTTTGTGTGCCCATGCACTCCTAGGTTTCCATGGTAACCTGAAACCCCCCCTTGGAAGATAAGGGTGGCTCATAATCTTCATTGTTATCGCTCTGTTAGCAGTTGGCATTACTTTTCAATAACATAGACCCCAAAGCAAATCAGGGAGAGAAAAATAGGTTTATACAAAGAGGAGATGTTATGCTAAGAGGTAGATGTTAATTTTCCCCTGTCCTTTGTGATTCTCTTAAGAAATAATTTCTCATCACGTTTTCTTACTTTGGCTAATACAGTTAAAACCTCTTACATCTACACGTTCCGCTAGCGGAACGTCTGCTCCAATATCCAATGATGGGCGGGGCGCGAAATTCAAACTCCTCTAAATCCGAAAACTTACACTTTTCAAACATATGACTATGTTACAGCTATTTAAAGACAAGACTCTCCTTTATCTAACCAAACTGTCCGATTTCAAAAAGGCTTTACAGCGAAAGCAAAACATTAGATTATGTCAGCAGAGTACCCAGCCAGGAATAATCACACAGCCATTTTTCAAGCTAGCATATCATGTCACATAAACCCAAACCATATCTAAATGCAGCACTAACCTTTGATGATCTTCATCAGATGACACACCTAGGACATTGTGTTATACAATACATGCATGTCTGTTCAATCAAGTTCATATTTATATCAAAAACCAGCTTTTTACATTAGCATGTGACGTTCAGAACTAGCATTCCCACCGAACACTTCCGGTGATTTTACTAAATTACTCACGATAAACGTTCACAAAAAGCATAACAATTATTTTAAGAATTATAGATACAGAACTCCTCTATGCACTCGATATGTCCGATTTTAAAATAGCTTTTCGGATGAAGCACATTTTGCAATAATGTAAGTACATAGCCCGGCGTTACAGGGCTAGCTATTTAGACACCCACCCAGTGTAGCCTTCACCAAAATCACATTTCCTATAAGAAAAATGTTCTTACCTTGCTTGTTCTTCATCAGAATACACTGCCAGGACTTCTACTTCAATAACAAATGTAGGTTTGGTCCCAAATAATCCATCGTTATATCCAAACAGCGACGTTTTGTTCGTGCGTTCTAGACACTATCCCAACGCTAAATCTCGGCCACGAGCATGACGCAAAATATGACAAAAAATTTCGAAATATTCCATTACCGTACTTCGAAGCATGTCAACCGCTGTTTAAAACCAATATTTATGCAATTTATCTCGTAGAGAAGCGATAATATTCCGACCGGGAATCTGCCTGTCTGTAAACTGAGGAAAAAACCAAAAGCCGGGGGCGGGGCGTGTCACGCGCCTAAGGCTTAGTCCATTGACTGACCACTCAGCTTTTGCTCTCGTGTGCTTCAGCCAGGGCTTTGAATGACATCATTCCTGTTTTTCCCGGGCTGTGAGACTCCATTGTTGACGTGAGAAGTGTCACGTAAGAGCAGAGATCCTTTGTAAACGATAGAGAGAATCAAGAAGGGCAAGAAATGTTCAGACAGGGTACTTCCTGAACAGAAGCATCTCAGGTTTTTGCCTGCCATAGGAGTTCTGTTATACTCACAGACACCATTCAAACAGTTTCAGAAACTTTGGAGTGTTTTCTCTCCAAAGCTAATAATTATATGCATATTCCAGTTTCTGGGCAGGACTAATAATCAGATTAAATCGGGTACGTTTTTTATCCAGCCGTGAAAATACTGCCCCCTAGATGTAACAGGTTAAAGACCATCGTGTCTTTGTCAAGGAATTAGACATTGTCTATATTTTTCACCAAGCTTTTTGTATATCAGACAGATTCCATAGTCCATCTTTGTCAACAATGACAGAATATTTCTTTCTCTCTTGCCTACACTTCTCTACTTTGAAATGGTCCTTCATATCACTAGACAGTGAATTTAAAAGAATTTTCATGCTCACATCCGGAGGAGCTGTTCCCCGTTTTCCAGAGTGATTTTCTCACTTAACAATGTCTCACTTAGAAATGTACTTGGTTTTGAAAGAAAAGCTAATTTTTGGTCCATTAAAATAACATCAAATTGAGTGTAGACATTCTTAATTTTGTAAATGACTATTGTAGCTGGAAACTCTGCCTAAATCAAATCGAATGTATTTATAAAGCCCTTCTTACATCAGCTAATATCTCAAAGTGCTGTACAGAAACCCAGCCTAAAACACCAAACAGCAAGCAATGCAGGTGTAGAAGCACGGTGGCTAGGAAAAACTCCCTAGAAATGCCAGAACCTAGGAAGAAACCTAGAGAGGAACCAGGCTATGAGGGGTGGCCAGTCCTCTTCTGGCTGTGCCGGGTAGAGATTATAACAAAACATGGCCAAGATGTTCAAATTTTCATAGATGACCAGCAGGGTAAATAATAATAATCACAGTGGTTGTCGAGGGTGCAACAGGTCAGCACCTCAAGAGTAAATGTCAGTTGGCTTTTCATAGCTGATCATTCAGAGTATCTCTACTCTAGCCCCCGACCCTAGCCCCCGACACAAACTACTGCAGCATAAATACTGGAGGCTGAGACAGGAGGGGTCGGGAGACACTGTGGCCCCATCCGACGATACCCCCGGACAGGGCCAAACAGGCAGGATATAACCCCACCCACTTTCCCTAAGCACAGCCCCCACACCACTAGAGGGATATCTTCAACTACCAACTTACCATCCTGAGACAAGGCCGAATATAGCCCACAAAGATCTCCGCCACGGCACAACCTAAAGGGGGGCGCCAACCCAGAGAGGAAGATCACGTCAGTGACTCAAGCCATTCAGGTGACGCACCCCTCCTAGGGACGGCATGGAAGAGCACCAGTAAGCCAGTGACTCAGCCCCTGTAATAGGGTTAGAGGCAGAGAATCCCAGTGGAGAGAGGGGAACCGGCCAGGCAGAGACAGCAAGGGCGGTTCGTTGCTCCAGACTACACTCAATCATAGGACCTACTGAAGAGATGAGTCTTCAATAAAGACTTAAAGGTTGAGACCAAGTCTGCGTCTCTCACATGGGTAGGCAGACCATTCCATAAAAATTTAGCTCTATAGGGGAAAGCCCTGCCTCCAGCTGTTTGCTTAGAAATTCTAGGGACAGTTAGGAGGCCTGCATTTTGTGACCATAGCGTACGTGTAGGTATGTACGGCAGGACCAAATCGGAAAAATAGGTAGGAGCAAGCCCATGTAATGCTTTGTAGGTTAGCAGGAAAACCTTGAAATCAGCCCTTGCCTTAACAGGAAGCCAGTGTAGAGAGGCTAGCACTGGAGTAATATGATCAAATTTTGGGGTTCTAGTCAAGATTCTAGCAGCCTTGTTTATCACTAACTGAAGTTTATTTGGTGCTTTATCCGGGTAGCTGGAAAGTAGAGCATTGCAGTATTCTAACCTAGAAGTGACAAAAGCATGGATACATTTTTCTGCATCATTTTTCGACAGAAAGTTTCAGATTTTTGCAATGTTACGTAGATGGGGAAAAAAGCTGTCCTTGAAACAGTCTTGATATGTTCGTCAAAAGAGAGATCAGGGTCCAGAGTAACGCCGAGGTCCTTCACAGTTTTATTTGAGACGACGATACAACCATCATGATTAGTTGTCAGATTCAACAGAAGATATCTTTGTTTATTGGGTCCTAGAACAAGCATCTCTGTTTTGTCCGAGTTTAAAAGTAGAACATTTGCAGCCATCCACTTCCTTATGTCTGAAACACAGGCTTCGAGCCTGGAAGACCAGCATCCCGGTGTCGCCTACTCACTGTTGACATTGAGACTTGTGTTTTGCAGGTACTATATAATGAAGCTGCCAGTTGAGGACTTGTGAGGCGTCTGTTACTCAAACTAGACACTAATATACTTGTCCTCTTGCTCAGTTGTGCACCGTTTGTGCACTCCTCTTTCTATTCTGGTTAGAGCCAGTTTGTACTATTCTGTGACGGGAGTAGTACACAGGATTGTACGAGATCTTTAGTTTCTTGGCAATTTCTCACGTGAAATAGCCTTCATTTCTCAGAACAAGAATAGGTTGACGATTTTCAGAAGAAAGTTGTTTCTAGCCATTTTGAGCCTGTTATCGAACCCACAAAAGCGGATGCTCCAGATACTCTAAAGAAGGCCAGTTTTATTGCTTCTTTAATCAGAACAGTTTTCAGCTGTGCTAACATTACAAAATAGTTTTCTAATGATCAATTAGCCTTTAAATTAACTCTGTATGCCTATGTAGATATTCCATTAAAAATCAGCCGTTTCCAGCTACAATAGTCATTTACAACATTAACAATGTCTACACTGTATTTGTGATCAATGTGATGTCATTTTAAATGGACAAAAGTGCTTTTCTTTCATAAACAAGGACATTCCTAAGTGACCCCAAACTTTAGAATGGTAGTGTTTCTCTATGTTTATATATTTATTTAGCCCCAAAATATATCCCTTTTTTAGGACTCAAACCTCTTCTAGAACACATTGTTTCTGTAGGGCCTGGCTACGAATAAAACTTATGTTCACTTCAAAAAGCTTGTTGAGACTTACATTAACCACAAGTGTAAAAATTGCTACTCAGCTAGCAACTCACTTCTATGCAACAAGGTTTCACAAAAAGAAAGGACTCTAACCTTTTAATAGAGGACTTGAACCCCTATAATAGAGAACAAAGACAAAGGCCTCAAACCTTTTAATAGAGAACAAAGGACTTGAACCTTATACATCACAGATACGTATCACTCATTGCATGCACAAATTTTAACCTGATTTGATTATTTTAAAATTATATTGGTCTAGTCTCAATTATGCCATCAATCAGGAGATTAAGAGTTTACTCCCCAAAGTAGGATGCACTCAACTCTTTCTTCTGGATCAACACACAGTTTTGTTTTTCTTGTAGTTGTTCAGACCAATTCATCCGGGTCAAGGCACCAAATGTTAGCAGTTGATGTTACTCTTCAATAACACAAACCCCAAATCAAATCAGGGGGAGAAAAATAGGGTTATTCAAAGAGAACAAATCGTGCAGGGAGGTAGATGTTCATGCTCCCCTGTCCTCAGTGATTCTCTCCACAGGGATTCTCTCCACAGAACAAAGGGATAGGATGTAGTTTTATAACCCAGCCCTAGCCTGTGGTTGACCAATTAGAATTCCTTGCAATAAAACTGGGCCAATGGCCAAATAACAAGTATCCTATTTCAGATTCAATGTATAAACAATTTGGACCAAAGAGAACTTGCCATGTAGCTATGAGTCCCGGACTGAAATTCCCCCCATGTCTCTGACCCATTGATATTACAGAACAACCACTATTTCCATTGATCGTTAGTACTCTATTGACCTCTCATCCTCTGCGTTGTGTATTATTTTAAAAATATTCTTACATCTCTCTCTCTCTCTCCCAAACAGGTTCTCTCATCTTCCTATCTCCCTCATTCTGCCCATTTTCTCGCTCTTTGTTCTGTCTCCCTTCCTCTATCTTTGCCTTATCTTTATTATACCGGTGTTTCTTCCTCTGATATCTTCATCTTTTCCTCTGTCTCTCACTCTCCCTTCCCTCTGGCTCTGAGGCTTTTTCTCTAACTGCGGGTAGCAGAACTATAAACTCTCCTGGCAGCTTGTGTATTCGCCTGAGGCAGAGTAGCTCATGTCACTGCCTCGGCATAAGTGCAAACATTTCAGTGTAAGCAACAGCCTGTTGTATTCCTCTGAGTAACTGTACAACACTTCACTTACTTCGGTAAGACCACGAGACACATGCATATTTGGATTCACTTTATTTGAAGGTAAAAATGTGCCTAGAAATCCTAGTTTCCATACAATCATTCTATATGGAACAGTCACAAAGATATGAAGACACATGATACGTGACTGAGGCTATACCATCTCATGTGTGTGCTTCGACTTCTCCAGGAATTTCCGATCCTTTGAACCAGAGGGGAGTACCAGAGCTTGATTAATATAACTTTGCGTCACACATTTTGGTAACACTGATGAAACAAAATGTCCATAATTACACTGAATGGTTAATCTTCCCTAACAGAGAGTCCCAGTATGACAGTTCATTCAATAACATAAATGAGGACTGTACCAGTTAATTACCAAGTTAATTAACTGGATAATCCAAGGCGTGACGTGTTTAGGGATCTCTGTACAGGAGAAATATGGCCGCACATTTTGTTACTCATCAATGATTTCATCATCCAGCATGATTTTCTGTGCCACTCCAAAGATGGTCATCAACATGTAACAATTGTAATCAGAGTATGAATATGGAGGAATCACAGCATCACACAGACCAAAGTGTGTTAGTATTAAGTTTGTATTTAACACATGCTGGGCATAATGAAACCATATCAAAACATTGGTACCCAGCCTCTCTCTCCCTGTAGCCCTCCAGATGTAAGTTAAGGAGAGGAAGTCAGATAAGAACATTTGGTAGCCAGGCCATCTCTCCATATTTATTGCGTGTGTGACAGGGAAGGCCGCAGGTGGTTAACGCCACCATCCCTCATTGCCGTGGCGGGAACTCGGACTCTGACACCTTCAATCTGTTGGGTAATCACAGCTCAATCAGCACGGCATCGCGTGTCACAACGTTACCACCAGCTATCTGTCATCCACAGCAACACCATGCCATCAGTCACTTGGTTCTTAGAGAGGTCCAGGTCAAGCATCAACAATAGGTTGCTGCTGTCACAGAGCCTCACAACAGAGCCTCTCACAGAGCCTCCCAACAGAGCCTCCCAACAGAGCCTCTCACAGAGCCTCCCAACAGAGCCTCTCACAGAGCCTCCCAACAGAGCCTCTCAACAGAGCCTCCCAACAGAGCCTCCCAACAGAGCCTCCCAACAGAGCCTCTCACAGAGCCTCTCACAGAGCCTCCCAACAGAGCCTCCCAACAGAGCCTCCCAACAGAGCCTCCCAACAGAGCCTCCCAACAGAGCCTCCCAACAGAGCCTCCCAACAGAGCCTTCCAACAGAGCCTTCCAACAGAGCCTCTCACAGAGCCTCCCAACAGAGCCTCCCAACAGAGCCTCCCAACAGAGCCTCACAACAGAGCCTTTCACAGAGCCTCCCAACAGAGCCTCACAACAGAGCCTCCCAACAGAGCCTCCCAACAGAGCCTCTCACAGAGGCTCACAACGGTGTAGTCTCTTTTTTACCTCTCCTCTCTTTTGGTATTTTCTTATCTCTGTGCCTCTTATCCAGACTTTATATTTTATCTCTCTCTCCCTGCTTCTTTCATTTATACTCTCTCTACTTCACAAACTCCAACATATACTAAAAACACAAAGTACTAATCATAGTGGACCATCATTCCTCGGTCTTCAAAATTGTATAGGTTTTTAATGTGCAAAAGTAAAATGTAAGTCGTTTCAAAGACATTGCCCTATAGGGTCAAGTAATGATGACTTTATAATAATCAAACATAAATTAGGAAGTTGCACATACTGTAGATAAACAAGCAAATGTTTTGTTCTTCAGCCAAACATTCCAAACTTGTTGTTTAGGCTGTTAAACACAAGGAGCCTATTGCAACAATTGATTGGCACCAGATTATCGCCAGCTGATCTCTCGTTAAATCATCAATACGTGCTAAAATCACCCACAGAGCTGATCTCAATTACAATCATTATTGGCTATTATATTACTGCTTCCTAAAGCTAATGACAGTGTTAACTGTAAGGGCAGGATTCAATCCATATCTCAGAAGTATCGCGATAAGATCCGCATTATAGCTCAATTTAAAGGAAATGTTCCTATGTTTGCAGAGACTGCATTCATGGTAAACGATGCATATGTCGGCTCAATCGGAAGTTACCTTTACATTTTAACACGGATCTTCCGCGATTCTTTGGATTGTATCCAGCCCTTAGTCCTGCTTTCAACCAAAGTAATGTTGTGGTCAATAATAATAGCAGATGGACTGAGAACATTGTGTGGTAGAAGTATGGAAGACTGTATTATGCTCCTTGACCCTTGCACTTATTGATTACCATTAACCTGTCTGGGCTAGGGGGCAGTATTGAGAATTTTGGAAAAATATGTTCCCATTTTTAACTGCCTCCTACACCAACTCAGAAGCTAGAATATGCATATTATTGTTCAGGTTTGGATAGAAAACACTCTGAATTTTCTAAAACTGTTTGAATGGTGTCTGTGAGTATAACAGAACTCCTATGGCAGGCAAAAACCTGACAAGGTTTCAAGCAGGAAGTACCCTGTCTGACAAGGAGTCTTGCGTCTTGCATCTTTTTATTGAAAAGTAAGGATCTTAGCTGTAACGTGACAATTCCCAGGGCTCCAATAGGCTCTCAGAGCCCGCGAAATAACTGAAGGTTTACGAGGGAGCCTCAGGTTGAAACATATTATCGCCTTTTGTAAGTGGATGCTCCGAGGACCTTTGAATGATGCGCGTGCATGAGTCGCTTCTGAGGAGAAATTTTATTCGGCTGTTTAGGCTCAATGCATACTCCCGGTCGGAATATTATCACTTCTCTACGACATAAATGGCATAAAAATTGGTTTTAAACAGCGGTTGACATGCTTCGAAGTACGGTAATGGAATATTTAGACATTTTTGACACGCCAATGCGCCATGCGCGAAACCGGGAAGAAGCATTCTAGAACTCACGAACAAAACGTCGCTGTTTGGATATAACGATGGATTATTTGGGACCAAACCAACATTTGTTATTGAAGTAGAAGTCCTGGCAGTGTATTCTGATGAAGAACAAGCAAGGTAAGAACATTTTTCTTATAGGAAATGTGATTTTGGTGGATGCTGACCTGGGTGGGTATCTAAATAGCTAGCCCTGTAATGCCGGGCTATGTACTTAGATTATTGCAAAATGTGCTTCATCCGAAAAGCTATTTTAAAATCGGACATATCGAGTGCATAGAGGAGTAATGTATCTATAATTCTTAAAATAATTGTTATGCTTTTTGTGAACGTTTATCGTGAGTAATTTAGCAAACTGTTAGTAAATTCAACGGAAGTTTGCCGGGGGTTATGCGTTTTCTGAACGTCACATGCTAATGCAAAAAGCTGTTTTTTGATATAAATATGAACTTGATTGAACAGACATGCATGTATTGTATAACACAATGTCCTAGGTGTGTCATCTGATGAAGATCATCAAAGGTTAGTGCTGCATTTAGCTGTGGTTTGGGTTTATGTGACATGATATGCTAGCTTGAAAAATGGCTGTCTGATTTTTTCTGGCTGGGCACTCTGCTGACATAATCTAATGTTTTGCTTTCGTTGTAAAGCCTTTTTGAAATCGGACAGTGGGGTTAGATTAACGAGATTCTTGTCTTTAAATAGCTGTAAAATAGTCATATGTTTGAGAAATTGAAGTAATAGTATTTCTAACGATTCAAAAATCGCGCCACTGGAATATCAGTAGCTGTTACGTAGGTGGGACGAAATCGTCCCACATACCCCAGACAGGTTAATCATTGTGGTTAAAAGGTGTGTTATGAGTCACATTTACATAATTGTTTATGGCATGAACTGCTCTTCCACATGCTTGCATAAAAATATATAGGCAAATGGGGCTGGTGATCTTTCAGGTCAGGGTTCATCGGTGTGTCTAGTGGGTGATCGATCCCATGTGGACAGTCCTTCACCGAGGTGATTTATGTGGAGAGTTAGTGAGGCCTATGAAAGACTCTGGTCATAATTATTTAATGCGGGGTGGGGAATGATGTTCTCTGCTGTATATATATATATATATATATATATATATATATGTCACCTGTAGTATCATCTGTAATGATAAGTATTTGGCCCTATAAGGAAGACCAATAAAGGTGTCAGTAAAGAAAAGGGCCAGATTTACTAAACTGACAAGGCAGTGTAATAAAGGTTGGCTACTTTGAAGAATCTCGAATGTAAAATATTTTGATTTATTTAACACTTTTTTGGTTGCCACATGATTCCATATGTGTTTTTTCATAGTTTCTATGCCTTCACTATTATTCTACAATGTAGAAAATAGTAAAAATAGTAAAGAAAAACCCTGGAATGAGTAAGTGTGTCCAAACCTTTGACTGGTACTGTATATATATTTGTTCAATTTTGTGATATCCAATTGGTAGTTATAGTCTTGTCCCATCGCTGCAACTCCTGTACGGACTCAGGAGAGGCAAAGATCAAGAGCTGTGCGTCCTTCTGAAACACGACCCCGCCAAACCGCACTCCTTTTTGACACAATGCTTGCTTAACCCGGAAGCCAGCCGCACCAATGTGTCGGAGGAAGCACTGTACACCTGGCGACCGAGTCAGCATGCACTGCGCTCTGCCCGCCACAGGAGTCGCTAGAGCATGATGGGATAAGGACAACCCAGCCGGCCAAACCCTCCGCTAACCCAGACAATGCTGGGCCGATTGTACGCCACTTCATGGGTCTACTGGTCGCGGCCGGCTGCGACACAGCCTGGGATCGAACCAGGATCTGTAGTGAAGCAGCGAGAATCATGTAGTGTATTTGAGTTTAAAAAGCTTCTAAAGTTTGGAATTTCAACTTTGAAACTTCAGACTTGATTTGGCCTTACAAAAAAATATTATACCCTTAAAAAAAGGTCCATTAATTATAATCCACAAAATAATTCAAATTTCCTGTTGCAGCAGGATTATTTTCCTGGCTAAAATTGACATCTTACATCTGTACCTCTCAACACAATATCTTGTCCAGACACACACGGTCTACCATCATTCAGTGTGAAAGAAATGAAAAAGAAACCTATGAGTTATTTTTTCTTCTTCTAAATAAGACCCCTAGACACTCCACTATTTAAGGTGCTTTCTCTAAAATTGTGTGCACAAATTTGTTTACATCCAGGTTAGTGAGAATTTCTTGTTTGTCAAGATAATCCATCCACCTGACAGGTGTGGCATATCATGAAGTTGAATAAACAGCATGATCATTACACAGGTGCACCTTATGCTGGAGATAATGAAAGGCCACTCTAAAATGGGCAGTTTTGTAACACAACACAATGCCACAGATGTCTCAAGTTTTGAGGGTGAAAGCAATTGGCATGCTGACTGAAGGAATGTCCACTAGAGATGTTTGCCAGAGAATTGAATGATCATGTCTCTACCATAAGCCACCTCCAACATCGTTTTATAGAATTTGGCAGTATGTCCATCCGGCCTCACAACCGCAGACCACGTGTAAGCACACCAGCCTAGGACCTCCACATCCGGCTTCTTCACCTGCGGGATCGTCTGAGGAAACTGGATTTTCACAACTGAAGAATCTTTGCACAAAATGTCAGAAACCGTCTCAGGGAAGCTCTTCTGCTGGTACACTGGAGAAGTGTGCTCTTCACGGATGAATCCCGGTGTAAATACAGTGCATTTGGAGTATTCAGACCCCTTCAGTTTTTCCGCATTTTGTTACGTTACAGCCTTATTCTAAAATTGATAAAATAAATGTTTTTCCTCATCAATCTACACACAACAGCCCATAATGACAAAGTGAAAACAGGTTCCTTCCAAAAGGACAACGACCCTAAGCACACAGCCAAGACAATGCAGGAGTGGCTTCAGGACAAGTCTCTGAATGTCTTTGAGTGGATCGGACATCTCTGGAGAAACCTGAAAAAAGCTGTGCGGTGACGCTCACCATTCAACCTGACAGAGCTTGAGAGGATCTGCACAGAGAAACTCCCCAAATACAGGTGTGCCAAGCTTATACTGTCATACCCAAGAAGACTCAAGGATGTAATTGCTGCCAAAAGTGCTTCAACAATTAATTATTATTTTTTTATACATTTGCAAGCATTTCTCAAACTGTTTTTTGCTTTGCCATTATGGGGTATTGTGTGTAGATTGAAGAGGATTTAAAAAAAATCTATTTTAGAATAAGTCTAATGTAACAAAATGTGGAAAAAGTCAAGGGGTCTGAATACTTTCCAAATGCACTATATACATATTTTCTAAAGGTCTCTTTTAATCAAAACATCTGCCAGCTCCTCTGTGAATGTCACACAGAGCTCTAGCTTGGATTCCTGAACTCGTTAGGAACTCGCCTTTTATCTCATATTAATCTTGTCCATCTGAAGCTGTGACATAAGGTTCAGCCAGGAGTTGATGGACAGTCGGAAGAGCAAATTAAATGGTAGGAGGGACATCCCAGTTTCAAAATGAGAACTTGTTCTCAACTGGCCTATCTGGTTAAATAAAGGTGAAATAAAACTTACACATTTTTAATTGGTTTCAGATTTCACATCTTACGTCACACAGGCGGACAAAATATACTATAAAAGCCAGGGCTTTTGCTCAATACAAGCCACTTCGGTCTACAGTGTCCACAGATCGGTCGGAACCGGTACCAGAACCACACCGATCCCTAAACAGATACTTTACATCTAATAGGATTTTATTAACAAACACTTAATCAGATGGCTATCATCTACAACCTTGCAGATGTCAACGGAGGATTGACTACTTAGCAAGTTAGCAAGCCAGCAAGGCAAGGTAAAATATCACAAATAGAGCTAGATAAAGCCAGAAGTATAACATACTTGTTGAACATAGCTATAGCCATCAGTCTTGCATGTTTTCATGGTCATCAGTCACTCACTGTTAAGTTAGTCAAGGTCTTGACATTAGCGTTAACTATCCTGCTACAGAGCTTGTTGTTGCGAGGATGCGAGCACATCACTCAAACCTGTTAATTGTTTGTAAACAAGAAATGGCTCTATAGATTGATAGAGAGAGGGAGAGAAGTGAGAGACACAGAGAGACACCGTAAGACACAGACAGAGAGAGAGGGCGAGGGGAGCGAGGCAGTAAGAGAAAGATTTTATTTTATTAGGATCCTCATTATCTCACGCCTTGACGACAACTACTCTTCCTGGGGTCCGACACACAACTAAAAAGGCATTTAACATGTAGACATTACAGCCATTTGACATTAACATTCTTTGGATTTTCACCTACCATATCAATTGTGTTATAGTCTCACAGATTAGTTTAACAATTCTACAAACTTCAAAGTGTTTTCTACCCAATGCTACCACTTATATGCATATCCTGGCTTCTGGGCCTGAGTAACAGGCAGGTTACTTTGGATACGTCAGTCAGGCGGAAATTAAGAAAAATAGACCCTAGCCCTAAGAAGTTAACACATTTGCTGCTATAAAATCCTCCACTCTTCTGGAAACGCTTTCCACTATATTTTGGAACATTGCTGCGGGGCCTTGCTTCCATTTAGCCACAAGAGCATTAGTGAGGTCGGGCACTGACGTTGGGCGATTTGGGCTGGCTCGCAGTCAGCATTCCAATTCACCCCAAAGGTGTTCGATGGGGTTGAGGTGAAGGCTCTGTGCTGGCCAGTCAAGTTCTTCCACACCGATCTCGACAAACAATTTCTGGATGGACCTCGCTTTGTGCATTGTCATGCTGAAACAAGAAAGGGCCTTCCCCAAAATGTTGTCACAAAGTTGGAAGCACAGAACCATCTAGAATGTAACATTAAGGTTTTCCTTCACTGGAACTAAGGGGCCTAGCCGGAACCATGAAAAACAGCCCCAGACCATTATTCCTCCTCCACAAAACTTTACAGTTGGTACTATGCATATCAACCTCATTCAAACATTGTGGAAGTGTTATGGGGTATTCAGGGTACATTCACGTGTCCTTTCAACCTCTCCATGTTTTTCAAATGTGGTAATTGCACTGTTTTTGCACGCTGGATGTGCCTAAAATGTATTGTTCACTATAGAAAACATTTCTACAACACCAACCTCTCTCAAACATTGTGGTGGTGTCGGGGGACATACAAGGTATATCCGATGCACAAAGATATAGTCACTCGGTGGACATTCGATGTTGCCATTAAGTCTTTCATCATCAGATAACATTGACAATAGGATATATTTGTTCCTATCAACTTAAGGATTCATTTGATAACCCCCATGTAGCTATAGCTCAAACACGAGCATCGCAAAATAAATGTACACATGCAAGTTATTCAATCATTGCACCCACACTGCTCGCATGCGACTGCAAGTGTCAGCGTGGCCAGGTGCTAAAATAGAAGTTGGTTTTATTTGTGATGCTCAACGCACTGCAAATCCTGCCTCTCAAATCTCCTCACTGGTTTTTAGAAGCACATACCCACGTGCCATCTCCTCATTGGATTTTAGAAGCATATACCCACGTGGGTGATTGAAAGAGGAACTGACGTCCACATTCCATTTGATTGTAATAATGCACCTTAAAGTTGGTTGCTAACCGCCATAAAAAGTCCAAAGACGAAAAAGAAGCCTGTAGAAAGGAGGAGTGATGACGGGAAACTGTCACGACACCGACAGATGGTGGCGCCCCTCCTCGACCGGGCTGCGCTCGGCGGTCGTCGTCGCCGGCCTACTAGCTGCCATCGATCCTTTTTGTTTCACTTTCTGTTGGTTAGGTCTAGGTAGGCACGCACCTGTTTTGGTTTAGTTATTAGTAGGGGGGGTTATTTAGTCTACCAAGGTATGTCTGTGTTTGTGCGTGCTTATTTTCGTCAGGTTGTACGTCTGGGGAACAGGTGTTTTTTTTCCCTTCTGCCTGTGGGTTTTGTGGCAGTGTGTTTTGGGCTGCGTCCCTACGCTGTGTTCGGGCTATTTATGGGTATTTGTTTTACCTTGCCCTGCCCTACCTGTTTTTGGCAAGCGTGGATTGTTAATTAAAAACGAGTGTTCACAGACTTGTGTCTCCTGCGCCCGACTTCAACCCTCCTGCTTCCTTGAGCAATCTGACAGAATCACGCACCAACTGATGGAATCAGCAGGAGCTTCAGTGCCAACCCCGGCCATGGAGGAAAGAGTTGCCCAACACTCCACTCTAGGGTATGTGGGACGAAATCGTCCCACCTACTCAACAGCCAGTGGAATCCCGTGGCGCGTTATTCAAATACCTTAGAAATGCTATTACTTCAATTTCTCAAACATATGACTATTTTACACCATTTTAAAGACAAGACTCGTTAATCTAACCACACTGTCCGATTTCAAAAAGGCTTTACAACGAAAGCAAAACATTAGATTATGTCAGCAGAGTACCCAGCCAGAAATAATCAGACACCCATTTTTCAAGCTAGCATATAATGTCACATAAACCCAAACCACAGCTAAATGCAGCACTAACCTTTGATGATCTTCATCAGATGACAATCCTAGGACATTATGTTATACAATACATGCATGTTTTGTTCAATCAAGTTCATATTTATATCAAAAAACAGTTTTTTACATTAGCATGTGACGTTCAGAACGAGCATACCCACCGCAAACTTCCGGTGAATTTACTAAATTACTCATGATAAATGTTCACAAAAAACATAACAATTATTTTAAGAATTATAGATACAGAACTCCTCTATGCAATCGCTATGTCCGATTTTAAAATAGCTTTTTGGCAAAAGCACATTTTGCAATATTCTGAGTAGATAGCCCAGCCATCACGGGCTAGCTATTTTGACACCCACCAAGTTTCGCCCTCAACAAACTCCGATTTACTATTAGAAAAATGTGATTACCTTTGCTGTTCTTTGTCAGAATGCACTCCCAGGCCTTCTACTTCAATAACAAATGTTGGTTTGGTTCAAAATAATCCATAGTTATGTTCAAATATCTTCTGTTTTGTTCGTGCGTTCAAGACACTATCCGAAGGGTGACGCGCCCGACGCATTTCGTGACAAAGAAATTCTAAATATTCCATTACCGTACTTCGAAGCATGTCAACCGCTGTTTAAAATACATTTTTATGCGATTGTTCTCGTAAAAAAGCGATAATATTCCGACCGGGAAACCCTGTTTTCGTTCAAAGACGAAAAAATAAAAACATGGTGTCGCCTCGTGCACGCACCTCAGTCTCATGGTTCTCTGATCGACCACTATCCAAATGCGCTACCGTTTTTCAGCCAGTACCTGCAAATGCATCATTCAGCGTTTTGCCGCCTTCTGAGAGCCGTAGGAAGTGTCACGTTACAGCAGAGATCCTCAGTTTTCAATAAAGAGAGTGTATAAGCCCAAGAAATGGTCAGAGACGCCACTTCCTGTAAGGAATCTTCTCAGGTTTTTGCCTGCCATATGAGTTCTGTTATACTCACAGACACCATTCAAACAGTTTTAGAAACTTTAGGGTGTTTTCTATCCAAAGCCAATAAATATATGCATATTCTAGTTTCTGGGCAGTAGTAATAACCAGATTAAATCGGGTACGTTTTTTATCCGGCTTTGCAAATACTGCCCCCTACCCTAGAGAGGTTAACATCTCGTATATCCCAGGTTCCCGGAACACTAAGGCCGACACACTGTCTCGTCTCCATGACGCCGAGGAACGGTCCACCGATCCCACTCCCATACTTCCAGCCTCATGCCTGGTGGCACCGGTGGTCTGGGAGGTGGACGTGGACATCGAGCGGGCGTTACGGACGGAGCCTACTCCTCCTCAGTGTCCAGTGGGTCGTAAGTACGTTCCGCTCGGTGTTCGCAATCGTCTGATTCGGTGGGCGCACACGCTTCCCTCCTCGGGTCACCCAGGGGTTGAGCGGACAGTGTGCGGTCTTAGTGGTAGATACTGGTGGCCCACCTTGGTGAGGGATGTGAGGCACTATGTCTTCTCCTGTTCGGTGTGCGCTCAGAGTAAGGCTCCCAGGCACCTGCCTAGAGGAAAATGGCGGTGGATTTCCTGACCGATCTCCCGCCGTCTCAGGGGAACACCACGATCCTGGTCGTTGTGGACCGGTTCTCTAAGTCCTGCCGTCTGCTTCCTTTACCCGGTCTTCCTACGGCCCTGCAGACCGCGGAAACCTTATTCACCCACGTCTTCCGGCACTACGGGGTGCCCGAGGATATCGTCTCAGATCGAGGCCCCCAGTTCACGTCCCGAGTGTGGCGGGCGTTTATGGAGCGACTGGGGGTTTCGGTCAGTTTGACCTCAGGGTTTCACCCCGAAAGTAATGGGCAGGTAGAAAGGGTAAATCAGGAAGTGGGCAGGTTTCTGCGGTCCTACTGCCAGGACCGGCCAGGGGAGTGGGCAAGGTTCGTGCCATGGGCCGAAATGGCTCAGAACTCTTTGCGCCACTCCTCTACCAACATGTCGCCGTTCCAATGTGTGTTGAGTTATCAGCCGGTCCTGGGGCCATGGCATCAGAGCCAGACGGAAGCCCCTGCGGTAGAGGAATGGGTTCAGCGCTCTAGAGAGACCTGGGATGCTGTTCAGGAATCCCTGGATCGAGCCAGGGAACGACAAAAGGCGAGCGCTGACCGGCGCCGCAGTGAGGCCCCCGTGTTTACCCCAGGGGAGAGAGTCTGGCTCTCGACCCGGAACCTGCCCCTCCGCCTGCCCTGCCGGAAGATGGGTCCGCGGTTAGTGGGGCCATTTAAAGTAATAAACGAGGTGTGTTACAGATTACAACTTCCTTCTTATTATCGCATTAACCCCTCGTTTCATGTGTCTCTCCTCAGGCCAGTGGTAGCTGGTCCGCTGCAGGAAAATGAGGTGCGGGAGGTCCCTCCACCCCCCCTGGACATCGGGGGGCCCCCGGCGTACACAGTCCGGTCCATCTTGGACTCCAGACGCCGGGCGAGGGGCCTGCAGTACCTCGTGGACTGGGAGGGGTACGGCCCGGAGGAGAGGTGCTGGGTACCGGTGGAGGACATATTGGACCCAGCGCTCATCCGGAAGTTCCACAGCCTCCATCCGGATCGCCCTGCGCCTCGCCCTCCGGGGCGTCCTCGAGGCCGGCATCGGCGCGCTGCGCATCAGGGGGGGAGTACTGTCACGACACCGACGGATGGTGGCGCCCCTCCTCGACCGGGCGGCGCTCGGCGGTCGTTGTCGCCGGCCTACTAGCTGCCATTGATCCTTTTTGTTTCACTTTCTGTTGGTTAGGTCTAGGTAGGCACGCACCTGTTTTGGTTTAGTTTAGTTTATTAAAAACGAGTGTTCACGGACTTGTGTCTCCTGCGCCTGACTTCAACCCTCCTGCTTCTTTGAGCAATCTGACAGAAACAAATTTTTGGAGTGGAGGACCTTGTGCATTTCAGGTACAATAACAACCCAATGTTTATATCCCAGGTCAAATTAGCTAGCAACAGAAAGCTTGCTATCTAAATTGCCATAAATGTTTAATGCTTTTTGACCTGTCCACAAATTAATATAATTGGTTCAGAGTTTGTTTTGATATTTCAACCTGCGTCTCCTGATCGCTTCTGGTGTGGGTGAACAAAATCAATGTGCGCGCGATGGCTGGTTTGGTCAGCAAGTATGATGTTAACGCCTTGTTCCATGTGTCTCTCCTCAGGCCAGTGGTGGCTGGCCCGCTCCAGGAATCTGAGGTGCGGGATGTCCCTCCGCCCCCTTTGGACATCGAGGGGGCCCCGGTGTACTCCGTTCGTTCCATCCTGGATTTGAGGCATCAGGCAGGGGGCCTTCAGTACCTCTGACATCATATTCTTTAAGTACCAATGCATATTTTCAACTGGTTGGATTACCGAAATATGGTTCTGTTCACCACCCTTTTATTGTTACCAGACTCTCTCTATGTTAACAAAGGGCTTTCCAAGAGTCACTCTGTAGAGTAGAGAGCGATGAAAGGGTGAAATGTATTTATGGGGGTCATAAACCTCACCAACAGGCCAATGTCATGACACCTGGAACTAACACTGCAGATATCAATACTGGGTGATTTGAAAAGTCATAGTCAATCAATCAATAATATAATACTTTTCAGCAAAAATGTTTATCTTTAATTTACAATCTGTAGAAACTATGAGAATAGAAAAGTTCAAAACTTTTGTGAAGCATCACAGCATAGTTGAAAAATATATGGCAAATAGAAATCCAATATGGATGGTGTTAAGAGATAGATTTAAATGGAGCTGAAGGGTGGGAATAATAACAACACATATAAAATATACTGTGTCTGTAGAATGTATATAGGTTCAGAACTTTTGTGAAACAGCACAATTAAAAATATATGGCAAATAGAAATCAAACTGGATGGACATCAGAAGTAGATGGGAGAGGTTCAGGGTAGAGGAAGGACAGGACTAAAAACAAACAAAATATAACTATTGTAAAATAGATTGTGTTCATAAAATGTATATAGTATGTATAATCTGGAAGTAGAAGCCTAAGTGCTGTTGTTCATTAGTTTACTCCAATTAAGAGAGAGGTGGTTGTCGTTGGTAAAGGAGGACCAAAATGCAGCAGGTATGTGTATGCTCATCTTGACGTTTAATAAATTCAAAATGAACACCAAAATAACAAAAGAACGAACAAAACAGTCTGGCAAGGCACAAGGCTAAACACAGAACAATCTCCCACAAATGACAAACACACCCTAATATATGGGACTCTCAATCAAAGGCAAATAGACAACACCTGCCTTCAACTGAGTCCCAACCCCAATTAACCAAACATAGAAACAGACTCACTAGACTAAACATAGAATACATGAATATCAGACAGTGCCCAACAAACCCCGGAATACTTAAATCAAATGCCCTTCTAGACAAACACCATCCTGAACCACATAAAACAAATACCCTCTGCCACGTCCTGACCAAACTACAATAACAATTAACCCTTATACTGGCCAGGACATGACAGTGGTAGGCTTAGTGGAAAATAATAAAGGAAAATATATTTTAAAAAGTTATGTCTATACACTACCAGTCAAAGGTTTGGACACACCTACTCATTCCATAATTTTTCATTATTTTTACTATTTTCTACATTGTAGAATAATAGTGAAGACATCAAAACTATGAAATAACACATATGGAATCATGTAGTAACCAAAAAAGTCATAAACAAATCAAAAAACATTTCATATTTGAGATTCTTCAAAGTTGCCACCCTTTGCCTTGATGACAGCTTTGCCCACTCATGGCATTCTCTCAACCAACTTCATGAGGTAGTCACCTGGAATGCATTTCAATTAACATTTGTGCATTGTTAAAAGTACATTTGTGGAATTTCTTTCCTTCTTAATGCGCTTGAGCCAATCAGTTGTGTTGTGACAAGGTAGGGGTGGTATACAGAAGATATATTATGGCAAGAACAGCTCAAATAAGCAAAGAGAAATGACAGTCCCAAATCAATTCGGAACAAAAACAATCAAGCGCTATGATGAAACTGGCTCTCATGAGGACCGCCACAGGAAAGGAAGACCCAGAGTTACCTCTGCTGCAGAGGATACGTTTATTAGAGTTACCAGTCTCAGAAATTGCAGCCCAAATAAATGCTTCACCGAGTTCAAGTAACAGACACATCTCAACATCAACTGTTCAGAGGAGACTGCGAGAATCAGGCCTTCATGGTTGAATTGCTGCAAAGAAACCACTGTTAAAGGACACCAATAAGAAGAAGAAACTTGCGTGGGCCAAGAAATACGAGCAATGGACATTAGACTGGTTTGAAATCTGTCCCTTGGTCTGATGAGTCCAAATTTGAGATTTTTAGTTCCCACTGCCGTGTCTTTGTGAGACGCAGTGTAGGTGAACGGATGATCTCCGCATGTGTGGTTCCCACCGTGTAGCATGGAGGAAGAGGTGTGATGGTGTGGGGATGCTTTGCTAGTGACGCTGTCTGTGATTTATTTAGAATTCAAAGCCCAATTAACCAGCATGGTTACCACAACATTCTGCAGCGATATGCCATCCCATCTGGTTTGCGCTTAGTGGGACTATCATTTGTTTTTCAACAGGACAATGACCCAACACTAGGGCTGTTGCGGTCACCGTATTACCGCCACACCGGCGGTCATGAGTCATGAAGGCAGTCAAATTCCACATTACCATTTAGTCACAGTAAATAGGCTTCTCCAAGCTCTGATGCTGCTGCTGGTCCTTAGTAGCCTACCAAACTTGCTAACTACCTGATAATCAGCACTCTATTGTTCCTTTAATCACTCTGACGTTAATGAAAATGTTTTCGACAATCTAATCAAACACTTCATGAGAGCCCATGGGCTCATGTTACGCAACATTTCTATAGGCTATGCAATTGTGGGAGAAAACAGAGTGATGGACACTACTAAAAAGACGAGGATCCCATCAGCTTTCTATAGGCTAGGCCTACTATATTTATTTAAGTGCATAAATGACATATTTTTCCGCACTGCCCCTGTTTCGATACAGGTGCATGATAATGGTCCATTCTAAATGTTACACATATATTGTTTAGTATGTGTAAAGACAAGATTACATCAAGAATAGTCTGATGGCTGACAATTTTAGTTTGTGAATTATATATTATCACTTGTGAATGATGCCCAGCATTAGAAACAATGCCTTTTTTTGTGACTTTTTCAAATCTTAGTCGAACACCTCATGTAGCCTAGCCTATAGGCCTATATGTTTTGATAAGGTTTGTACCACAACTAAAGTGGCCAAATAACTTCTTCAAATGAAGCACATTAATCCGCTTTACAAGGGGTGTAGAGCCTAACTGGCATATATAAGCAGCATGAGTTTCAAGTTTGGGGAAGATAATTTTCACCATAAAAATGCACCTCTATAATAAAAGCATTACATGCATAATTGAATTTGGGTCACTTTTGATAATGGTGTTTTCCGCTAATGGAACATTGGCCCTTATAGCCTACTACCGTGTGCACATTGCTGCATTTATAATGTGAAAAAATAGCCTAATAGTTTCTCAAAATTTTAAGCTAAATGTTTTGATCTGTTGCGTCAGTCACATTGCATAAAAAAGGTTTGGTTGTATTAATTTGGGATCTATCGTATCCCACAACTGTCCCAGACTATGTTTGGAATATTTATTTCTCACACAGAATATAATAGGTTGACTTTTGTACTATGGGGATAGCAGAATGACATTGGCTAGTGCTTTTGCTGTTCGTTAGGCCTACTCATCTTGTTGGCTGACGAAAAGTACATGTGGACAGTTCTTCCAGAGTATCTTCAATACAGTATGCACCTCGGAATTTGATAAGAACCCACACAGCTGTGTACCTGATGTGTCTGACTTGTAGTCTGTGAGAAAGACGAGATCAAGTGACGGAGAGCCATGTGAGTGAGAGACACTTCGGATTGCGCAGCACACTCAGGTAGAAGGGCACAATGCAGCACTCTGGGCAGCAAAAAGCATGGATTTCTTTAGGGTGCATTACGGCCACAAAGGGGATGCCGCTGTGAAATTTGAGGCATTATCAAGTGCTTGTCAAATTGTGAATGAGAGACTATTGGCGTGTGTACAGCCTGCGCAATAAAACAAAGCAGAGCTCATGCCTTTTAAGCAACTACTTTTCAAATCATCATGCAGCCTAGCAATGTATTAAAAATCAAAACATATAGCTCAACGTTTGTAGAACATCTAAAGTTACATTAATAACTCTAAATTAAGCATATAGGTGTAACTATTTCTTTGTTAACCTCTCGACACAGAATGTGCGCACTCCCTCAAATCATTTGGAGAAAATATTTATATTTTATTCAGCTTTGTTCAATTGTATTCTTCATACTATAAAATAATATAAAATAATGCCAAGGAATTATAAGCAAATAATGTCTTCTAAATGAACTAGTGTAGCCCACCACCATTTGGCATAGCCACATCAGAACAACTAAGAGTATGCTATTATTTAATTATGAAATAGACTACATTTTCTTCATATAATGCTTCTTTAGACATGTCTAAAATAAATAATGCATTCAGGCTATATTACATGGATTTATTAGACTTTTTAAAATGTCTTGTTGGCTATCTCTGGAAGCCAGGAGATGCAAAGTGTGTTTATGTTAATTAACGGTCAATTACCGTGAGACCGACTGCAATTTGCTTGACAATCACCGGCTGACGAAATTCTGTGACCGCCACAGCCCTACCCAATACACCTCCAGGCTGTGTAGTTTGACCAAGAGGGAGAGTGATGGAGCGCTGCATCAGATGACCTGGCCTCCACAATCACCCGAGCTCAACCCAATAGAGATGGTTTGGGATGAGTTGGACCGCAGAGTGAAGGAAAAGCAGCCAACAAGTGCTCAGTACATGTGGGAACTCCTTCAAGACTTTTGGAAAAGCATTCCATAAATTTTTTTAACACTTTTTTGGTTATAACATGATTCTTTGGTTAAACAGGTTTGATTTCATAGTTTGATGTCTTCACTATTATTCTACAATGTAGAAAATAGTACAAATAAAGAAAAACCCTTGAATTAGTAGGTGTGTCCAAACTTTTGACTGGTACTGTATCCGAACATCCCACTGTACATCAATCACTTGCTTCACATACTGTATGCACAAATTGTCACTATTATCTTGCAATGTATGGGGGACCCATCTCAAAGCTGCATCATTATGTTAAATAATAGAAGAGCCAGCACGACCGCCTGGGCTGTTAACGGTTCTGAGCTGAAAGCACACAGCTGCAAGGCATTCTGGGATTGATGAGGTGCGTGGATACCTGTGAAAAGTTATGTGACGTGGTAACAAAGGGATACTGCTTATGCAGCACATCTGAAGGTTACTAAACTCTCGGTGTGTGTGTGTGTTTGTGTGTGTGTGTGTGTGTGTGTCCCCTAACTCCTAACCCTAACCTTAACCTCAACCTTAACCCTAACCTTAACTCCTAACCCTATAGCCTAGCTAATGTTAGCCACCTAGCTAATGTTAGCCACAACAAATTGGAATTCGTAACAGATCATACTTCGCAAATTTGTAATATATTGTATGAATTGCAATTGGCAACATATTGTACGAATTGCAATTCATAACATATCATACGAAATGGATGATGGACATCCACAAATTAATACATACTATATGAAACGTAACATACAGTTGAAGTCAGAAGTTTACATACACTTAGGTTGGAATCATTCAAACTCGTTTTTCAACCACTCCACAAATGTATTGCTAACAAACTATAGTTTTGGCTACTTTGTGCATGACACGAGTAATTTTCCCAACAGTTGTTTACAGACAGATTAATTCACTTACAACTCACTGTATCACAATTCCAGTGGGTCAGAAGTTTACATACACTAAGTTGACTGTGCCTTTAAACAGCTTGAAAAATTCCAGAAAATGATGTCATGGCTTTAGAAGCTTCTGATAGGCTAATTGACATCATTTGAGTCAATTGGAGGTGTGCCTGTGGATGTATTTCAAGGCCTACCTTCAAACTCAGTGCCTCTTTGCTTGACATCATGGGAAAATCAAAAGAAATCAGCCAACACCTCAGAAAATAAATTGTAGACCTCCACAAGTCTGGTTCATCCTTGGGAGCAATTTCCAAACGCCTGAAGGTACCACATTCATCTGTACAAACAATTGTATGCAAATATAAACAACATGGGACCACGCAGCCGTCAAACCGCTCAGGATGGAGACGCATTCTGTCTCCTAGAGATGAACGTACTTTGGTGCGAAAAGTCAAATCAATCCCAGAAGAACAGCAAAGGCCCTCAGTCAGGTTTCAAGGCTGGTCATTCAACTGAGACTGCTCTTCTCTGTGTCACGGAGGCTCTCCGCACTGCTAAAGCTAACTCTCTCTCCTCTGCTCTCATCCTTCTAGACCTATCTGCTGCCTTTGATACTGTGAACTATCAGATCCTCCTCTCCACCCACTCCGAGTTGGGTATCTCCGGCGCGGCTCACTCTTGGATTGCGTCCTACCTGACAGGTCGCTCCTACCAGGTGGTGTGGCGAGAATCCGTCTCCGCACCACGTGCTCTCACCACTGGTGTCCCCCAGGGCTCAGTTCTAGGCCCTCTCCTATTCTCGCTATACACCAAGTCACTTGGCTCTGTCATATCCTCACATGGTCTCTCCTATCATTGCTACGCAGACGACACACAATTAATCTTCTCCTTTCCCCCTTCTGATAACCAGGTGGCGAATCGCATCTCTGCATGTCTGGCAGACATATCAGTGTGGATGACGAATCACCACCTCAAGCTGAACCTCGGCAAGACGGAGCTGCTCCTCCTCCCGGGGAAGAACTGCCCGATCTCGCCATCACGGTGGACAACTCCATTGTGTCCTCCTCCCAGAGTGCTAAGAGCCTCGGCGTGACCCTGGACAACACCCTGTCGTTCTCCGCTAACATCAAGGCGGTGACCCTATCCTGTAGGTTCATGCTATACAACATTCGCAGAGTACAACCCTGCCTTACACAGGAAGCGGCGCAGGTCCTAATCCAGGCACTTGTCATCTCCCGTCTGGATTACTGCAACTCCCTGTAGGCGGGGCTCCCTGTCTGTGCCATTAAACCCCTACAACTTATCCAGAACGCCGCAGCCCGTCTGGTGTTCAACCTTCCCAAGTTCTCTCACGTCATCCCGCTCCTCCGCACACTCCACTGGCTTCCAGTTGAAGCTCGTATCTGCTACAAGACCATGGTGCTTGCCTACGGAGCTGTGAGGGGAACGGTACCTCCGTACCTTCAGGCTCTGATCAGGCCCTACACCCAAACAAGGGCACTGTGTTCATCCACCTCTGGCCTGCTGGCCCCCCTACCTCTGTGGAAGTACAGTTCCCGCTCAGCCAAGTCAAAACTTTTCGCTGCTCGGTCACCCCAATGACGCCAGGACAGCGGAGTCAATCACCACCTTCTGTAGACACCTGAAACCCCACCTCTTTAAGGAATACCTGGGATAGGATATAGTAATCCTTCTTTCCCCCCCCCCAAAAACAAAGATATAGATGTACTATTGTAAAGTGGTTGTTCCACTGGATATCATAAGGTGAATGCACCAATTTGTAAGTCACTCTGGATAAGAGTGTCTGCTAAATGACGTAAATGTAAATGTAAAAGTATCTATATCCACAGTAAAATGAGTCCTATATCGACATAACCTGGAAGGCCGCTCAGCAAGGAAGAAGCCACTGCTCCTAAACCGCCATAAACAATCCAGCCTACGGTTTGCAACTGCACATGGGGACAAAGATCGTACTTTTTGGAGAAATGTCTTCTGGTCTGATGAAACAAAAATAGAACTGTTTGGCCATAATGACCATTGTTATGTTTGGAGGAAAAAGGTAGAGTGTGTAGAACTGAAAAAGCGTATTCGAGCAAGGAGGCCTACAAACATGACTCAGTTACACCAGCTCTGTCAGGAGGAATGGGCCAAAATTCACCCAACTTTTTGTGGGAAGCTTGGGGAAGGCTACCCCAAACGTTTGACCCAAGTTAAACAATTTAAAGGCATTGCTACCAAATACTAATTGAGTGTATGTACACTTCTGACACACTGTGAATGTGATGAAAGCAATAAAAGCTGAAATAAATCATTCCCTCAACTATTATTCTGACATTTCACATTCTTAAAATAAAGTGGTGATCCTAACTGACCTAAGACAGGGAATTTTTACTAGGATTAAATGTCAGGAATTGTGAAAAACTGAGTTTAAATGTATTTGGCTAAGGTGTATGTAAACTTTTGACTTCAGCTGTATCATACTAATTGGAGTTTTATAATGTTATGTCTACCCCTGATTCAAGGTTGGCATGGAGGACCTGACAAATGTTCAGTAACATACTGTAGGAATTCAATGATAAGGGAAATACAGCAAGGTCTCAAATGAGCAGGGTACAACATGTGACACTAGCTAGGTTTTCATCCAATTGGCCACAGATTTTCATGCAAATATTCATAAAGAAAATATGTACATTTTTCCACTAGTGATATGTTTTCACCAAATGGACTAGTTGGGCATAAATATCTGTTAGTTTTGTCACAAATACAGTTGTGATAAATAGCAAAATTGCCCACTCTGGTTGTGGCAACTGCGCTCTACCCATCAGCTCACAGATACAGTGCGGTAGGCTGTGTGTGTTGGCTAATCTACACGATGAGATTATTATGGATAAGAACGAGAATATTTTTAGTTGTCAAACGGCAGTCAAGCATCGATCATCATGTCACCAGAATAAGATCCTCAGTATTTATTGAAAAGCGGCATCAAGCTCAAATCGTGCACTTTCATCACCCTGTGAATTTCATCATAATGTATCTGTAGCTTAATAAACTGCATGGTTTCCCGAGACGTAGTGGGATGACAACACACCATATCGTCGCATGACTCCAAATTTACTTTGATTTTGTGGTTAATATGTCAGTAGTTTGCACAGCTATTTCACGCATAATTAATTTTACAGACACAAAAAGATCCCACCATGTCAAATTAAGAAATTATCTGTCGGCATTTATATAATTACACCGAAACTTCCTATGTCCATCACAGCTGTTGTGATTTTGCTTTATACGATATGACCAAAGATTTTTTATAACCAACGCAAGATAGACCACAGCCTGTCGTTTCCAAAGGGAGCAAATAAATCATATTGGGCCGAACAAGCAAGGAGGTGCGCAGAGCCAAGCACGAGCTAGCAAGCACCTATTGACGGGTTCTAGCATGTATTTTCATATTTCTGTTAGGGAACGTCTACTCTGTGAATTGTGCGTGTGCAATAACTCAACTCGCCCTTGCACTCCTTCTAAACAACACCATTTTTGTTGTAATTTTTCAAACAGTAAAGCCTACAAAACTTAGTTCACTCTATTTGTAACAGATTCTAGTTTAGGAAATAAAAAAACTGTATTGAGATCAATGATTCAACGATGAGAACATTTGCAGTACGATGGCCAAAATCCTTCTCACACTGCCTGCCACTTGGCTTCCTCTCACCACCATATTTGGTAGTGAGTGGAAACGCCAACCGGATGCTTCACATTTATACATCTGGTGAAATATCTGTCTTTACTCGCATAAAAACTGTGGATGGAAACGTACTTTGTAATGACCGTACTGAGTAAAAAAGACATGGCTATATACAGGGAGTGCCAGTACTGAGTCGATGTGCAGGGGTGCGAGGCAATTGAGGTTGGGGCAAAAGTGACTAGACAACAGGATAGATACACGCCTCTACCCCTTTATTTCGAATCCATAATATCCCCCGACTATCTCTAAAAACCTTATATGCACTCCTTCTTCTTAGGGGGATAATATTGAACAAGATCATCAAGGGGCTGTGAGAGCGTGATGGTATAATATGGTATGGTAATCAACTAATGCCGGACTTTCAAAATCCTTACATCGCTGATCCTCACATTAAACGACAGTCTTTCCTGTAATTTTTTTTGTCTTGCCAATGTAGTGTGGCTCACATTTAACATTGTGGCGCAGACGATGTCACACACTACAAGATTCTTCACTTGGTCGGGAGGATTCTCAATACCACGCTGTCTCACGAAAATAATGATGTTATGTGATTCATAGATAGAAGGAGCTGTGGCTCAAAGCAGCCTCATGAATGTTTTCAGACATTCACGCTTGCCACACAGAGTTGACATTTTGAGCCAATACATTTTGAATTGAATAACATTGCTTGTGAACGTTAAAGCTGTAAACTCATACTAGTAGTCATCACTCCTGCTCGAGAGTCTACACATTCTGGGCGATGCAATATAATCATCTCACTGGCTTCTTCTCTGGTGAGCTCTCATTGGCTATTGCTAATCAGTGTTCTCAAAATTTGTAGTTGCACATTTCACACTACAAGAGCATTGGAGATTTTGTGCCGATCACATTAAACAAGCATTGTGACGGCATCTTGCCCCGAGTAGGCAACAACATGGGGATTTTGCCACCAATCTCAAAAACTTGTCTGGGACAGCTAAATTAAAGGTGATTGATAAGCCTGTGATTAACATACAAACTAAAGAGTGGTTAATGGATACAGTGAGCCCACCCTGGTTATGGTGCTGCCCCATACCACTCTGTAGAGCACAGGGAGAGGGGTGTCCACATTAGTCTTCATAATGGTATTGATTAGATTGGGCTATAGGAGGTGTGTGCGAAGGATCTAAAGTCAAGGGAGGTCAAAGTGAGGAAACACTAAATGTGAAATATGTTATCAGTTATATTTGCCACAAATGAAGATAGATACGTGCACACATGACTAATTTGCTTTGGATAAAAGCTTCTGCTTAATGGCATATAAAGTATACATACAGTGCCTTCAGAATGTATTTACACCCCTTGCATTTTCCACATTTTGTTGTGCTACAGCCTGAATAAAAAAATGATTAAATTTAGATTTATTGTCACAGGCCTACACACAATACCCCATAATGTCAAAGTGGAAATATGTGTATTGACATTTCAGCCAATTAGTTGAAATGTCTTGAGTCAATAAGTATTCAACCCTTTTGCTATGGCAAGCCTAAATAAATTCAGGATAAATAATGTGCTTAACAAGTCACATAATTAGTTGAATGAACTCACTTTGTGTGCAATAATAGTGTTAAACATGCTTTTTGAATGACTCTCTCATCTCTGTACAACACACATACAATTATCTGTAAGGTCCCTCTGTCGAGCAGTGAATTTCAAACACAGATTCAACAACAAAGACCAGGTAGGTTTTCCAATGCCTCACAAAGAAGGGCCCCTATTGGTAGATGGTTAAAAAAACAGACATTGAATATCCATTTGAGCATGGTGAAGATATTAATTACACTTTGGATGGTGTATCATTCATTACAAAGATACAGGTGTCCTTCCTAACTTATTTTCCAGAGGAAAGAAACTGCTCAGGGATTTCACCTTGAGGCGAATGGTGACTTTAAAGCAGTTACAGAGTTTAATGGCTGTGATAGGAGAAAACTGAGGATGGATCACCAACATCGTGTTTACCCCACAATACTAACCTAAATGACAGAGTGAAAAGAAGGAAGCTTTTCAAATAAAAATATTCCAAAATATGCCTCCTTTTTGCAATAAGGCACTAAAGTAAAACTGCAAAAAATGTGGCAAAGAAATGAACATGTCCTGAATACAAAGCGTTATGTTTGGGGCAAATCCAACACATTATTGAGTACCACTCTTCATTTTTCAAGCATGCTGCTGGCTACATCATGTTATGGGTATGCTCATCATCGGCAAGAACTCGGGAGAAACAGAATAGAGCTAAGCACAGGCAAAATCCCAGAGGAAAACCTGGTTCAGTCTGCTTTCCAACTGACACTGGGAGACAAATTCACCTTTCAGTAGGACAATAACCTAAAACACAAGGCCAAATAGACACTGGAGTTGCTTACCAATATGAAATTAAATGTTCCTGACTGTCCTGCTTACAGTTTTGACTTAAATCGACTTGAAAATCTATGGCAAGACTTGAAAATGGATGTCTAGCAATGATCAACAACCAATCTGACAGAGCGTGAAGAAATATGTTCAATCCAGGTGTGCAGGGCTCTTAAAGACATACCCAGAAAGACTCACAGCTGTTATTGCTTCGAATTATGTTTCTAACATGTATTGACTCAGGAGTTTGAATACTTATGTAAATGAGATATTTCTTTATTTAATTTTTTATACATTTATAAAAATGTATAAAAACATGTTTTTTTCACTTGTCATTATGGGGTATTGTGTTTAGTTGGAAAGAAAAAAAAGGAAAGAAACATATGAAGTAATCAATTTTGAATGCATGCTTTAACATAACAACATGTGGATAAGTCAAGGGGTATGAATACTGTAGGTCCAATGGATTTGAGCAGGTGCTGGAGAAAAGAAAGAGTCAACACAGTGGGATCTATACTCCCCTCACTGAGTCTTTATTGGAATGTTTCTACAGGTTGAATTTGGAATTGGACGTTCTTCTGCTAGAGAAAACCCCTCACTCTACTCATATACTATTTATATGCTATCTGTAGTTCTCAGTGGAATAGGGCAGGAGTCTCTAATGATGACTAACCTAGAGACCTAGGGTAGGAATTGCTGACACAGGTGATGGAGTCAGCTCTCTCTGGACCTACCTATTGGTTTGTCTGTGCAGGCTAGGTCCTCCTACACCCCCCCCACCTGTCTACCCCTGGAGTCCTCTCGCGGGTAACCCCACTCTCCGCAGTGCCTGGAACTTTGAATCTTGACCCCTACTCAGGTATACAGTAAGAGGTCAAAGAGGGAGTTCAATATGCGGTGGGTATGTAGTCTAGTTGACCTTTCTTTGCACATACTCAAACATATAAAATAGCATGTATTTCCCCAAACAGGGAAGACAAACGCCCTTCAAAAGGAGAATAATGTTATTGCTGCAAATCACGGCAGATGGTACAATGGCATATGTAGAAAAATTAACAGCCTAACTTACCAGTTTACTGCTCTTTTGTTTGCCCTTGAGAGTAGTTAACATGACCGCATGCAGGACACACTTCTGACTCCTTTAGCCAAGGTAAACAATCTTCAAAGTAGAAGTGAGAACAACTCCACTGTCTTCTGTAAACAAGACCATTTTAACAAACGTATTATTATTATTATTATTATTATTATTACTACTACAATATAGTAATTTACATAGCATCACACCACTGTTCTACTAATTACAAGAAAATATGTATTGGCTTACGTGTGTTATATTCAAGAAAAATTAAAACTCCATCACACAAGGTCACCTAGTCTTAATAAGTATGTTCCACGACACTGTTAGTTAAATTAATTACAAAAGAAGTAAGATGAGTTCTTCAAAGCAAAACAGAAAGTGAAATGCTACTTCTGGTGTGCGGTAGACGGGCGAGTGCCTTTTGCGTCCCTTTGATATTTCAAGTAGAAGTTGTGCAACAACATTGAGTTTGAAAAGCCTTTAATATTAAATGAAGTGCCCTGGAGAGACCTGAAAATAGTTGTGAAGCGACACTCCCCATCCAACCTGACAGAGCTTGAGAGGATGTGCAGAGAACAATGGGAGAAACTCCCCAAATACAGATGTGCCAAGCTTGTAGCGTCATACCCAAGAAGACTCAAGGCTGTTATCGCTGCCAAAGGTGCTTGAATAAAGAACTGATTAAAGGGTCTGAATACTTATGCAAATGTCATATTTCCATATTAGTTTTTATTTATACATTTGCTAAAAAATCTAAAAAACTGTTTTTGTTTAGAACATTAAAAGAAATGAACATTTAATACATTTTAGAATAAGGCTGTAATGTAATAAATGTGAAAAAAGTCAAGGGGTCTGAATACTTTCCGAATGTACTGTATATATATTTTTTCATTCAGATTCTTCAAGCGTTGCTGCAGCACCTTCAGCTCCCCTACTGTGGATAAGAGCAATACAATTTGTATTTGTCAAATGGCAGCCAAGCATCAATCATTGCGTCACCAGAATAAGACTCTCGATATTCATTGGAAAGGTGTCACGCCCTGATCTGCTTCACCTGTCCTTGTGATTGTCTCCACCCCCTCCAGGTGTCGGTTATTTTCCCCAGTGTATTTTTCCCTGTGTTTCCTGTCTCTCTGTGCCAGTTTGTCCTGTATGTTTCCAAGTCAACCAGTGTTTTTCCCGTTCTCCTGCTTTTTGCATTCTCCTTTTTCTAGTCCTCCCGGTTTTTACCCTTGCCTGTTTCTGGACTTTGTATCCGCCTGCCTGACCATTCTGCCTGCCTTGACCACGAGCATGTCTGCCACTCTGTACCTCCTGGACTCTGATCTGGTTTTGACCTCTTTGCCTGTCCACGACCATTCCCTTGCCTACCCCTTTGTATAAATAAACATCGTAAGACTCCAACCATCTGAAATCCTGTGTCTGCATTTGGGTCTCGCCTTGTGCCTTGATAGTACAAACTGGCCATGACAGACCCAGCAGACTTGGACCAGCTCCGCCAAGCTGTCTCTCTGCAGGGAGCCACAATTGGGAGACATCAGGAGTGGCTACAGGGCCTTTTGGAAAGGCTCAGATCCTTGCCGGAACGCCACGACCATGTGTTAAAGGCTATTATGGAGAAAATCAGGGAATTATCTCAGAGACTGTCTGCCACTTCTGGAAAACCCCAATCACCCAGTAATTTTTTTCCCTATCTGTGATGAGTTTGTACTGCCTATCCCGACTCCCCGTGAACCCCGCTTACATCCTCCAGAGCGATATTCGGGGAATCCTGGTACCTGCCGTGGTTTTCTTTCTCACTGTTCGCTTATTTTTGAGCAACAGCCATCTTCGTTTTCTTCAGACCGATCGAAGATAGCATATGTAATTACGCTAATGTCGGGAATGGCGCTCTCTTGGGCTACAGGAGTTTGGGAACAACAATTTGCCATTTGCGGGCATTTGGAGGAATTCGTGGCAGAAGTGAGAAAAGGTTTTGAGTCTACGGTATCCGGGAGAAAGGCGGCCAGCAAACTACTTGACTTACAGTTGAAGTCGGAAATTTACATAAACCTTAGCCAAATACATTTAAACTAAATGTTTGACAATTGTTGACATTTAATTCTAGTAGAAATTCCCTGTCTTAGGTCAGTTAGGTTCACCACTTTATTTTAAGAATGTGAAATGTCAGAATAATAGTAGAGAGAAGGATTTATTTCAGATTTGATTTATTTCCCAGTGGGTCAGAAGTTTACACACACTCAATTAGTATTTGGTAGCATTGCTTTTAAATTGTTTAACTTGGGTCAAACGTTTCAGGTAGCCTTCCACAAGCTCCCCACAATAACAGAGCTGGTGTAACTGAGTCAGGTTTGTAGGCCTCCTTGCTCACACACTTTTTCAGTTCTGCCCACAAATTTTATATAGGATTGAGGTCAGGGCTTTGTGATGGCCACTCCAATACCTTGACTATGTTGTCCTTACCTGTTGAGGCCAGGGGGCAGGATCTTATCCCGGTATTGGGATTCATTGTCATGTGACCATGGCGGGGAATTCAAAACTGCAAGAGCAATCATTTCAAATAATCAAATAATCAACTATTTTCCTCCATTTGAAAGATATATCTCCTAAATCTAACCACGCTGTCCGATTTTCAGAGGCTTTACGGAGAATGCATAAAGTTAGGTTATGTGAGGAGAGTACATTGACAATAGCTGCGTGTAATGTTTAGCCAATTCAAAGAAGGGCATCAACAGACAGAAAACTAGTTAGAATTATGCACTTACCTTTGACAATCTGCATCAGATGACACTCATAGGACATTATGTTAGACAATACATGCATTTTTAGTTCCATCAAGTTCATATTTATATCCAAAACAGCATTTACAGTCGCGGTGAAATTCAGAATTTTTTTCGGCTCGAATGCTCCCAGTGAATCCAGCATTACAAATCACGGAATTACTATTCGAAAACATTGGTAAATTATAATATTGTCATTCAAAGAATAATATATTATCATCTCGTAATTGCTACCGAATGGCCAGATCTCAAAATAACTTTACTGGGAAATCACATTTTGCTATAAACTGGGTACTATGCTAACAACATAAGCTAAGCTATAAGCTAAGCTAAGCTAAGCTATACCGTTAGCATTAGCATCATCTAATATCGATAATAACATTCTAAATATCCCCTTACCTTTGATTATCTCCATCAGAAGGCGCTGCCAGCGATCCCAGGTCCAGAACAAATGTGGTTTCTTTTGACAAAGTTCATAATTTATGTCCAAATAGTTAGCGTTCAGTAGGCTCCCACAAAATGAGGTGGGCAGTGTAAAGTCACGCCGAAAAGCTAAAAAAAACCTAGTAAATAATCTATTTATGTTTGTTCAAACATGTCAAACGTTGTTTAGCATTAATCTTTTGGTCCATTTTTAACGTGAAACATCAGTAAACATCAGTAATATTTTCACACAACCTATCAAGTGTCTAGAATAAACGATTATGACAAAGACACTCTTCTCAGATTCATGCGCAGGCGCAAAAAATGAAGTGATGACGTGTCAACTTGTAAGCATTCTAATTCGGTCTGTATTCATGACAGATGCTTCCAACAACTTTCTAAAGATCGTTGACATCTAGTGGAAGCAGTAGGAGTTGCGAACTGAATCCTTTCTCACTGTGGTATCTATAAAACAATGACACTAAATAGTACAGTCACAAAATTCTCATTTTTTTAAATCTATTTTTCACAGGTTTTTGCCTGCAATATGAGTTTTGTTATACTTACAGACACCATTCAAACTGTTTTAGAAAATTCAGAGTGTTTTCTATCCAAATCTGGTAATAATATGCATATCCTAGCTTCTGAGTTGGTGTAGGTGGCAGTTAAAAATGGGCACATATTTTTTCCAAAATTCTCAATACTGCCCCCGTAGCCCGTAGAGGTTAAGCCATTTTGCCACAACTTTGGAAATATGCTTGGGGTCATTGTCCATTTGAAAGACCCATTTGCGACCAAGCTTTAACTTCCTGACTGATGTCTTGAGATGTTGCTTCAATATATCCACATAATTTTCCTACCTCATGATGCTATCTATTTTGTGAAGTGCACCAGTCCATCCTGCAGCAAAGCACCCGCACAACATGATGCTGCCACCCCCATGCTTCACGGTTGGGGTGGTGTTCTTCGGCTTGCAAGCCTCACCCTTTTTCCTCCAAACATAATGATGGTCATTATGGCCAAACAGTTCTATTTTTGTTTCATCAGACCACAGGATATTTCTCCAAAAAGTACGATCTTTGAGGAATCGGTTCACAACAGCACCCATCCTCATCCATTTGGATCCCTCGCGTCAATTTGTGGTGGAAGTGGATGCTTCGGATGTTGGAGTGGGGGCTATCCTGTCCCAGCGATCTGCCTAGGACCAGAAGCTTCATCCCTGTGCCTTCCTGTCCCATCGTCTCAATCCTGCTGAGAGGAACTACGATGTTGGCAACCGAGAACTCCTGGCGGTGAGGATGGTGTTGGAGGAGTGGAGGCACTGGCTGGAAGGAGCAGAACAGCCATTCCTGGTCTGGACCAACCATAAAAACTTGGAATATATCCGTTCAGCCAAGCGCCTCAACTCAAGGCAGGCCCGGTGGGCCCTCCTGTTTAACCTCTTATGGCTAGGGGGCAGTATTTTCACGGCTGGATAAAAAACGTACCCGATTTAATCTGATTATTAGTCCTGCCCAGAAACTAGAATATGCATATAATTATTAGCTTTGGATAGAAAACACTCCAACGTTTATAAAACTGTTTGAATGGTGTCTGTGAGTATAACAGAACTCATTTGGCAGGCCAAAATGTGAGAAGATTCTGTACAGGAAGTACCCTGTCTGACCATTTCTTGCCCTTCTTTGTCATCTCAATTCATTACAAAGGATCTCTGCTGTTACGTGACACTTCCTACGGCTCCAATGGGCTCTCAGAGCCCGGGAAAAACCTGAATGACGTAATTCAAAGCCCTGGCTGAAACACACGAGCGCTTTTGCTAAGTGGTCTATCAGAGGACAAAGGGCTTCGTGCTCATGCACCGCCTTTCTGTTTTTCCCTCTTTTTACCGAAACGCAGATTCCCGGTCGGAATATTATCGCTTTGTTACGAGATAAATTGCATAAAAATTGATTTTAAACAGCGGTTGACATGCTTCGAAGTACGGTAATGGAATATTTAGAATTTTTTTGTCACGAAATGCGCCATGCGCGCGAACCTTCTTTACCATTCGGATAGTGTCTAGAACGCACGAACAAAACGCCGCTGTTTGGATATAACGATGGATTATTTGGGACCAAACCAACATTTGTTATTGAAGTAGAAGTCCTGGGAGTGCATTCTGACGAAGAACAGGAAAGGTAAGACCATTTTTCTTATAGTAAATCTGATTTTGGTGAAGGCTAAACTTGCCGGGTGTCTAAATAGCTAGCCCGTGATGGCTAGGCTATGTACTTAGAATATTGCAAAATGTGCTTTCACCAAAAAGCTATTTTAAAATCGGACATATCGAGTGCATAGAGGAGTTCTGTATCTATAATTCTTAACCTGTTTGGGATAGGGGGCAGTATTGAGAATTTTGGAAAAAATATGTGCCCATTTTTAACTGCCTCCTACACCAACTCAGAAGCTAGAATATGTATATTATTGTTCAGGTTTGGATAGAAAACACTCTGAATTTTCTAAAACTGTTTGAATGGTGTCTGTGAGTATAACAGAACTCCTATGGCAGGCAAAAACCTGACAAGGTTTCAAGCAGGAAGTACCCTGTCTGACAAGGAGTCGTGCGTCTTGCATCTGTTTATTGAAAAGTAAGGATCTTAGCTGTAACGTGACAATTCCCAGGGCTCCGATAGGCTCTCAGAACCCGGGAAATAACTGAAGGTTAACGAGGCAGCCTCAGGCTGAAACACATTATCGGCTTTGGCAAGTGGCGGCTCAGAGGACCTTTGAATGAGGCGCGTGCACGATTCGCTCCTGAGGAGAAATTTTATTCGGCTGTTTAGGCTCAATGCATATTCCGGTCGGAATATTATCACTTTTCTACGAGATAAATGGCATAAAAATTGGTTTTAAACAGCGGTTGACATGCTTCGAAGTACGGTAATGGAATATTTAGACATTTTTTGTCACGCCAATGCGCCATGCGCAAGACCGTGATGAAGCATTCTGATAGTGTCTAGAACTCACGAACAAAATGTCGCTGTTTGCATATAACGATGGATTATTTGGGACCAAACCAACATTTGTTATTGAAGTAGAAGTCCTGGCAGTGTATTCTGACGAAGAACAAGCAAGGTAAGAACATTTTTCTTATAGGAAATGTGATTTTGGTGGAGGCTGACCTGGGTGGGTGTCTAAATAGCTAGCCCTGTGATGCGGGGCTATGTACTTAGATTATTGCAAAATGTGCTTCATCCGAAAAGCTATTTTAAAATCGGACATATCGAGTGCATAGAGGAGTAATGTATCTATAATTCTTAAAATAATTGTTATGCTTTTTGTGAACGTTTATCGTGAGTAATTTAGCAAACTGTTAGTAAATTCCCTGGAAGTTTGCGGGGGGTATGCTAGTTCTGAACGTCACATGCTAATGTAAAAAGCTGTTTTTTGATATAAATATGAACTTGATTGAACAAAACATGCATGTATTGTATAACATAATGTCCTAGGTGTGTCATCTGATGAAGATCATCAAAGGTTAGTGCTGCATTTAGCTGTCTTCTGGGTTTTTGTGACATTATATGCTAGCTTGAAAAATGGGTGTCTGATTATTTCTGGCTGGGTACTCTGCTGACATAATCTAATGTTTTGCTTTCGCTGTAAAGCCTTTTTGAAATCGGACAGTGTGGTTAGATTAACGAGAGTCTTGTCTTTAAAATGCTGTAAATAGTCATATGTTTGAAAAATGTACGTTTTCGGATTTTAGAGGAATTTGTATTTCGCGCCATGCCCATCATTGGATATTGGAGCAGATGTAAGAGGTTAACAGATTCAACTTTACCATTTCCTACCGTCATGGGTCTAGAAATGTGAACCCTGATGCTTTCTCCTGCCTATACAGTTCCTCTGCTACACCCTGGACCTCTGAAACCATTCTCCCTACCTCATGTCTTGCTGCCACTGTGGATTGGGGTATTGAGAACCTGGTTCGCAAGGCGCAATGCTCCCAAACTGGACCTGAAGGCGGCCCAGCTAACCGGCACTTTGTCCCTAACCCAGTCCGATCCCGCATCCTGGAATGGGCTCATTCCTCCAGGCTGACCGGTCATCCAGGGTCCCGTCATACACTAGCCTTCCTTTGACAATGTTTTTGGTGGTTGACAATGGTCCCTGATGTCTCTGCCTTCGTCACCGCATGCACAGTGTGTGCTCAAAACAAGATTCCACGGAAAGCTCCTTCTGGCCTCCTGCAGCCACTACCGGTTCCTCATTGTCCCTGGTCTCATATATCTCTGGACTTTGTCACTGGGCTCCCTCCGTCTGATGGCAACACTGTCATTCTGACGGTAGTTGACCGGTTCTCCAAGGCCGCCCATTTCATCCCTCTCCCCAAACTACCTTCTGCCAAGGAGACGGCCCAACTTATGGTGCAGCATGTCTTCCGGATCCATGGACTCCTGGTAAACATGGTCTCTGATCGGGGTCATCAGTTCTCCTCTCAGTTCTGGAAGGCATTCTGCACCCTTATTGGGTCGTCGGCCAGCCTGTCATCCGGATTCCATCCCCAAACTAACGGTCAGTCGGAGTGAGCCAACCAAGACCTGGAGACCACCTTAAGGTGCCTGGTCTCAACTAAACCCACTACCTGGAGCCGTCAACTGGTCTGGGTGGAGAATGCACGGAACACTCTTCCCAGTTCTGCCACAGGACTCTCACCTTTTGAGTGCTCCATGGGGTATTAGCCTCCACTCTCCCCTGAATAAGAGCAGGAGGTCAGCGTACCCTCGGCCCAGATGTTTGTCCCCCGCTGTCGACGTACCTGGAGAAGAGCCAGGGCGGCTATTTGTCCTTTGTCTTCTGTCTCCAGGCCCATCCCTCTCCATCGGGTATCGGTGGCCAGCCAGCATATACGGTGAGACGCCTCCTGAGGTTTCGACTACTGGGCAGGGGTTTCCAGAACCTGGTTGACTGGGAGGGTTATGGCCTGGAGGAGAGGTGCTGGGTTCCTGCTATAGACATCTTGGACCTGGCCCTCATTGACGATTTCCACTGCCAACACCACGGTCAGCCAGGTATGCACCCAGGTAGGACACCAGGTGGCATCCGGGGGGGTACTGTCACACCCTGATCTGTTTCACCTGTCCTTGTGATTGTCTCCACCCCCTCCAGTTGTCGCTTGTTTTCCCCAGTGTATGTTTCCAAGTCAACCAGCGGTTTTCCCGTTCTCCTGCTTTTTGCATTCTCCTTTTTCTAGTCCTCCCGGTTTTTACCCTTGCCTGTTTCTGGACTTTGTATCCGCCTGCCTTGACAACGAGGCTGTCTGCCACTCTGTACCTCCTGGACTTTTCCTTTTGCCTGTCAACGACCATTCTCTTGCCTACCCCTTTGGATTAATAAACATTGTACGACTCCAACCATCTGCCTCCTGTGTCTGCATTTGGGTCTCGCCTTGTGCCTTGATAAAAGGAGCATTAAGCTCATCCCCTTGCACATTCACCACCCTGTGAAGTTCATAATTTATTTCATCTGTAGTCTGATAAACTGCAAGCTTTCTCGAGCCGTAGTGGGAGGACCACACAACATATTATTGCGTGACTCCAAGTTTAGTTCGACATGATGGTAATTATATCAATATTTGTGCATAAAGACATTTCCACCGCCATTTCTTACATAATTCATTTTACGGACACAAAAAGATCCCACCATGTTGAATGAACAATTTGTCTGTCGGCATTTATAAAATTGTACCAGCATTTCATTTTTCCATCAGCCAGTCATGGCTTTTTTTCAACAGTTAGATAATTAATTCACATGAAATGTTGGGATGGAAACGTGGTTTATGAAATGAAACTATCAAGTGATAGATTTGAAACAAATACATATGTATCATTGAACAACCCCGTGTCATGATTAGATAGTGAAAAAAACACCAATTGCATTCATAATTTCTTTAAACAGATAAAGCAAATTTGCCAACATTACTGAAAATGGATATATAGCATTTTGGAATGAAACTCTTCATGTGCACCACATCATTGCTCTCTCGCTCTCTCTCTCCCGCACTGCTGTGTGTGCATCTTGCTAACAGTCTTGCAAATGGTGAGGAGCTGAAGCTCATTGGCTAGAGCTTGAATTGCTAGGGGGTTTGCCCACATGGGGGAAAATGTAGTTTCAAGTTTTATTAGTCGTATGTACAGGATACACTGTCCAAGGAAATACTTACTTGCAGGTTTCTTCTCGACAATGCAACAACAATAAGAAATAATAAAATAAGAACATAAAGTAAATGGCTCAGTTGACCAGAAAAGACATTTTACCATTAGTAAAATAAAGGAAGGCACAACTTATAGGACAATATTTACACATCTTAAATAAGCATGCCCCATTAAAAAAATGTAGAATTAAGAACAGATATAGCCCTTGGTTCACTCCAGACCTGACTGCCCTTAACCAGTACAAAAACATCCTGTGGCGTACTGCATTAGCATCGAATAGCCCCCGCGATATGCAACTTTTCAGGGAAGTTAGCAACCAATATACACAGGCAGCTTTTTCAAACAGAAATTTGCATCCTGTAGCATAAACTCCAAAAAGTTCTGGGACACTGTTAAGTCCATGGAGAATATGAGCACCTCCTCCCAGCTGCCCACTGCACTGAGGCTAAGAAACACTGTCACCACCGATAAATCTATGATAATCGAGAATTTCAATAAAAAAAAATTATACGGCTGGCCATGCTTTCAACCTGGCTACCCTACCCCGGTCAACAGCTCTGCACCCCCCACAGCAACTTGCCCAAGCCTCCCCCATTTCTCCAACCCACCAAGCCTCCACAAATCCATATAGCTGATGTTCTGAAAGAGCTGCAAAATCTGGACCCCTACAAATCAGCTGGGCTAGACAATCTGGACCGTTTTTTTCTAAAATTATCCGCTGTAATTATTGCAACCCCTATTACTAGCCTGTTCAACCTATCTTCCGTATCGTCTGAGATCCCTGAAGATTGGAAAGCTGCCGTGGTCAGCCCCCTCTTAGAAAGAGGAGACACTCTAGACCCAAACTGTTACAGACCTATATCTGTCCTAACCTGCCTTTCTAAAGTCTTCGAAAGCCAAGTTAACAAACAGATCACGACCATTTCGAATCCCACCATACCTTCTGGGCTATGCAATCTGGTTTCCGAGATGGTCATGGGTCCACCTCAGCCACGCTCAAGGTCTTAAACGATACCATAACCGCCATCGATAAAAGACAGTACTGTGCAGCCGTATTCGTCGACCTGGCCAAGGCTTTCAACTCTGTCAATCACCGCATTCTTATCAACAGACTCAACACCCTTGGTTTCTCAAATGACTGCCTCACCTGGTTCACCAACTACTTCACAGACAGAGTTCAGGGTGTCAAATCGGAGGGCCTGTTGTCCAGACCTCTGGCAGTCTCTATGGGGGAGCCACAGGGTTCAATTCTCAGCCCGACTCTTTTCTCTGTATACATTAGTGATGTCGCTTTTGCTGCTGGTGATTCTCTGATTCACCTCTATGCAGACGACACCATTCTGTATAGTTCTGGCCCTTCTTTGGACCCTGTGTTAACAAACCTCCAGACGATCTTCAATGCCATACAACTCTCCTTCCATGGCCTCCAACTGCTCTTAAATTCAAGTAAAACTAAATGCATGCTCTTCAACTGATCGCTGCCCTCACCTGCCCGCCCGTCTATCATCACTACTCTGGACGGTTCTGACTTAAAATATGTGGACAACTACAACTACCTAGGTGTCTGGTTAGACTGTAAACCCTCCTTCCAGACTCACATCGAGCATCTCCAATCCAAAATTAAATCTAGAATCGGCTTCCTATTTCACAACAAAGCATCCATCACTCATGCTGCCAAACATACCCTCGTAAAACTGACTATCCTACTGATCCTTGACTTCGGCGATGTCATTTACAAAATAGCATCCAACACTCTACTCAGCTAATTGGATGCAGTCTGTCATAGTGCCATCTGTTTTGTCACCAAGCCCCATATACTACCCACCACTGCGACCTGTATGCTCTCGTTGGCTGGCCCTCGCTTCATATTCGTCGCCAATCCCACTGGCTCCAGGTCATCTACAAGTCTTTGCTAGGTAAAGCCCCGCCTTATCTCAGCTCACTGGTCACCATAGCAGCACCCACCCGTAGCACGCCCTCCAGCAGGTATATTTCACTGGTCACCCCCAAAGCCAACTCCTCATTTGGCCGCCTTTCCTTCCAGTTCTCTGCTGCCATTGACTGGAACGAATTGCAAAAATCACTGAAGCTAGAGACTCATATCTCCCTCACTAACATTAAGCATCAACTGTCAGAGTAGCTTACAGATCATTGCACCTGTACATAGCCCATCTGTAGATGTCCCAACCAACTACCTCATCCCCATATTGTTATACATTTTTTTGCTCCTTTGCACCCAAGTACATGGACATTCATCTTATGCTCATCTATCACTCCAGTGTTAATGCTAAGTTGTAATTGTTTCGCCACTGTGGCCTATTTATTGCCTTACCTCCCTAATCTGACCTCATTTGCTCACACTTTATATGGACCTTTCTATTGTGTTACTGACTGTACGTTTGTTTATTCCATGTGTAACTCTGTGTTGTGTCGCACTGCTTTGCTTTATCTTGGCCAGGTCACAGTTGTAACTTATAACTTTTTCTCAACTGGCCTACCTGGTTAAATAAAGGTGAAATAAAATAAATAAATAAACACATGTATCAGTGAAGAGGGGATTGGGATGCAAATGTTTAAATTGTGCAGTATTCGCAATAGTAAATAAGAGTCTTGTAGCAGCAGTTGTAATGTGTGTGTAGCATGAATGTATGTGTGTCAAATCAAATCAAATGTTATTGGTTGCATACACATATTTCGCAGATGTTATCTCAGGTGCAGCGAAATGCTTATGCACCTACCTCCGACAGTGCAGCAATACTGAACAATACAAAACAATACACACAAATACCCCAAAATTCAAAGAAAGTAATCAAGAAATATCAGAGCGAGCCATCCGGATTTTAAATATATACTGTATGTTTATGACAGTGTGTATAGACAGTATGGACAGTATATGAATATAAATGTTTGTACAGCAGTAGTTATATAAGATGAGCCTTGACTCTAATACAGTATATACACCCACCGGACAGTTTATTATGTACACACATCAAGTACCGGGCCAGACAACCTTTGCCTCCAGGACAACCTGAAATCTTCGGGGCATGGTTTCCACAAGGTGTCGGAAAAGTTTGTTGTTTCAATGGCCCTAACTTGTGTCAGGAAAATATTCCCCACACCAGTACACCAGTATGCCTCTGCCACCAGCTTGTACCAGGCAGGATGGGTCCATGGACTCATGCTGTTTACGCCAAATCCTGACTCTGTCATCAGCATGAAGCAACAGAAACGAGGATTCGTCGGACCAGGCAATGTTTTCTCACTCCTCAATTGCCAGTGTTGGTGATCGCATGCACACTAGAGCAGCTTCTTCTTGTTTTTAGCTGATAGTAGTGGAACCCAGTATGGTTGTCTCCTTCAATAGCATTCCCGAGATGCCGTTCTACACACCACTGTTGTACTGTATCGTTATTTGTCTGTTTGTGGTCTGACTGTTAGCTCGCATGAGGACTTTTTTTTTCTTCTATTACAGCATATTGGATGAATGTCATTCGTATTCTATTTTCCCAGCTCAATGCAACATCGATAGGTTTAGGCTGCTACTCCTACTCACATTTTCCCTATACCCATCATGAGTTTGCTACAACCTAGCCTACGAATGAAAGTTTAAAACGTAGGTGCACAGGTCGAGAGAAATTTGAGTTATCAAGGTGACAGACAGTGACGCAGTCAATACCACCTTGCACACTCTTGCCTGCATTTAGCTGATATAGGGTGTAATCATTAGTCAAACAGTTTCAAATGACAATTCTATTGAACAAATTCTATTGAACATTTTAACAGAATTGGTGGAATGAATACACCCCTGATCACCACCAAACACTGTTAACTTTCATAGCAGTCAAAAACAAACAGCATGATCTCTTTGTTCGTTGTATAATTTAATCTCGCATCTAAGCACTATTCTGTGACCAGGCAAAAAAGCCTTTCCAAGCTAAACCTTCATATCATAACTTCTAACCGCTACATACAGTCTACTGTACATCGTTGTCACCATATTAGCTAAGGTCATAGTCAACATAGCTACTAGAACTAATGCGTTAGTAAATCCGCTACAATCATGCACTACAGTGTTTAGCAAGCAGTTTAACAGTTTCACCGGCGGGCCTCGGTAGCAATAAATGAATAAAACTAAAAGCTTCCCTTGACTTGGAAGAGTTCCAGTATTGAATAGCCATAGCCAGCTAGCTAACATAGCATCCCTCTCTGTTTGAGCCAGGTGTTTGAGTACGCTAAATTAGCTAGCTGCGTTTGCTAGCTAGCTGCAATTTGTAACTTTTCGGCCAACCCAACCAAATTCACATAGAAATGTGTGTTAAAAAAAATGTCATTATCATTGATAGCAAGTCTAAGAAGCGGTAGATCTGTTCTATGTGTGCTATTACTATGCGCTATTACTATGCGCTATTACTATGATACTATGCATATTTTACTTTAAATGTTGTACACCAGCTTCAAACAGCTGAAAATACAATATTTTGGGTTATGGAAAATATATTTCACAACGGTTTAGATGGTGAAATCATTCTCTGAAATTAAGCAAATTATTAGAATTTTAGCAAGAAGGAAATGGTGGAGCAATTTCTACACAGTGCATCTTTAAGTGAAAGAAAATACAATGAAATATCTCTCCCTCTCTTGCTTGTCTTTCATTTTTGAAGAAAACAAATGGGTTCAAAACTGTTCAACAATAGTTTTTCTCTTGTTGAGTCAACTACTCACCACATTTTATGCACTGCAGTACTAGCTAGCTGTAGCTTATGCTTGCAGTAGTAGATTAATTATCTGATTCTTTGATTGAGTGGACAACATGTCAGTTTATGCTGCTTGAGCTCTGATTTGTTGTAGGATGTCCTACAGCGGGTGAGAACCATGAGCCTCCTAGGTTTTGTATTGAAGTCAATGTACCCAGAGGAGGACGGAAACTAGCTGCCCTCCGGCTACACCATGGTGCTACCCCAAAGAGTACTGTTGAGGCTACTGTAGACCTTCATTGCAAAACAGTGTGTTTTAATCAATTATTTGGTGACATGTGAATATATTTAGTTTAGTTTTATCTAAAAAGGATAACTTTAAAGTTTCACCATTTTTATTTTTATTAAATTAATTGAGGAGGTTCGTCCTCCCCTTCCTCCTCTGAATAGTCTCCACTGCAATGACCAAACAATGCTCAAAGTTGCGTAGATCACTCGTTTTGCCCATTCTAACGTTTAATCAAACAGTAACTGAATGCATTGATGCATGTCTGCCTGTGTTATATAGCAAGTCACAGCCAAGTGAGTCTCTGTCTGTAGGAGCGATCCATTTCCGTGAATGGGGTGGTGTACCTAATAAACTGTACATATGAAGTGTGTAAAACAGTATGTAAACATTATTAAAATGAGCAGTGTTCAATGACTATGTACATAGGGCAGCAGTCTCTAAGTACAGGGTGTTAGCCTGCTAGTAACTGAATAAGTTCAGGGCAGGGTACTGGGTGGAGGCTGGCTAGTGGTGACAGTCTAATGGCCTGGAGATAGAAGCAGTTTTTCAGTCTCTCTGACCCAGCTTTGATGCACCTGTACTGTCTCTGCCTTCTAGATGGTAGCGGGGTGAACAGGCCATGACTTAGGTGGCTGAGGTCCTCGATTATCTTCTTGGCCTTCCTGTGACACCGGGTGCTGTAGATGCACCCGGTAATGCATTGAAGAGCCCTGTTGTTGCAGATGGTGCAATTGCTTACCAGGCGGAGATACAGCTCAACAGGATGCTCCCAATGGTGCATCTGTAGAAGTGTGTGTGTGTGTGTGTGTGGGTGTGTTTGTGAATGAGTGCGTGCGTGAGTGCATGTGTGCTAATGTGCGGAGAGTCAGTGCAGGTGGTAAGTCCAGTTCAAGTGTAAGGTGGTTGGGTAGAAAATAACATTTGGGAGAGTTAACAATGTGCTCGCACCTGGAAATGAGCTTATGAAATCCTGCCATTTACATTTAAACTGTGTCTTAAAAAATTCTACAGGTAAACACTATTTTGTCCACCAAATATGGCATATCAAAATAATATACAATTTCTCAGAATACATCAGAAAGCCACGTTTATTTTGCAAGATGGTGTGATTAGCAGCAATTAAAAGAACATTCCTAATGGCACACTCAGTACCACAACCAGTGTGCCGTTCCACTAATTAATCAGTAATGCTACTGTTGAATCAAATAGAAATCAGACATTCCCTTTGTGAGCAAGGTATTCTTTATTCAAGAGTTCTCTTTACATTAGATGTGAAGGCAAAATGTAGATTTCCGCCTAAATAGACATACCCAAAAGTAACTGCTGTTCATGTGTAATTACATGATTCTGACACGCAAAAACGTGGTATATTTGGAAAGAAGACATCTGGGATATTATGAGGAAATTATCAGAAGATAGAAGATATGAATCTTTCATTGACAAGCTATTAGTGAATTATTGATGCTCAGAGCTGGAAACATATCAGATTGCTTCCACAACATGTCAACAATATCAGAAAAATAAATGGTATTGATAGATCTAACAACTAGAAATGGGAAGATGTTTTAGTAAGTGGTATCAGGTGTGGTCACAGGATGTTTCCAAGTGTCCCTAAACCTCTCCAAAGTGGCATATGTCTGTAAATAAGATAATTCCAGTGCTATTACATATTTGCAATCCCTGAATGCTATTTGTTCAGTATAAAAACACAATTTCTACCATATCAACCTCACTCAAACATTGTGGAAGTGTTATGGGGTATCCAGGGTACATTCAAGTGTCCTTTCAACCTCTCCAAAGTGTTTGAATGTGGCAATTGCACTGTTTTTGCACACTGGCTGTGCCTAAAAGTTATTGTTCACTATAAAAACAAAATGTATACAACACCAACCTCTCTCAAACATTAAGGTGGTGTCGTGGGACCTACAGGGGATATCCAAGTGTTTTCATCATATTATTAACGCGCAAAGATATAGTCACTCGGTGGACATTCGATGTTGCCATTAAGTCATACATCATCAGATAACATTGCCAATAGAATATATTTGTTCCTATCAACCTACGAATTCATTTCTTACCACCCATGTAGCGATAGCTCAAACACAGACCAAATCGAAGCTTACCTTTTAAGATGTTTGCTATTTGGTGAAAACGTTGTGTAAAATAAACATTTTGAGTCTCAGGGCTGAGGATCAATAACGGTAGGTCACAAGCAGACAAATAAGACATCCTCATGATCTGTGGAGTCCCAGCTTTTGGTGTGAATCAATGTATTCCGTGTTTATTTAGTTTATGCTTCACAACGCTACCCGGAATGACGGTAGCAGCCATCTTGAAATGAGGTCATCGGCTCGGGCTGCCCTAACACATTTGTATGCCCATGTATGGTAGTAAGTAACACAAAAGATTTTAAGGCACAGATCAATAGCCAAGATTCTCAGCTTTCTGCAGACACCCTGCCTTTACAGATAGGGGCTACCGTTCTCATACCAGACTGAATTGAATACAAACAAATCTAATAGGGTCCCCAAATATGGCGACTTTAGATTTAAAAGGGTTATTAACATGCCTTTGCTTCTCTGTGGACTCCATTCAGTGTGGTTAACTGAAGAAAAAAAACGTAATGACAATGAGTGAGCTGATCTCCTGAAGAAGGTAGTGCTTCAACTGATGTGAGTCGAGATGTAGCTGAAGGTCGAAATTCAGTTGATATAGTCAACAATGATCGGACAGAAAAAGGTAAAGCACACAGCTAAAATGTGAAGCACTGAGTGAGAATACTCAAACACTGCCTTCCAGTAATGCTAAACACAGCCTCTCATTTTGCGCTTAGAGAGGGGTACATTCTACTATAAGTACTGACAACAAGGTCCCCCTCTTCTCCAGAGGCATCCATGGCATCCATTGCCACATCATCTCCCCCAGCACGTCTCACAAGTCTGGGCCATCCACTGGGGGAGAGGGTTGCGGGGGTTGGAAAAATATATGTGACATTGGCCAGGCTGTGTTCTCCCAGAACAGGTCAGGAAGTCTGAGAGGAGAGGAGACAGGTGCTGTCATGTTCTCCCCCTCTGGCTGTAGCTAGTGGTAATAGACTTTCACCTCTCCTTTTCTCAGGGCTACACTGTCTTGTCTGAGCATGACTCTAAAGGACATATGTTAAATTTCTCCTTCATTCTATTTTTCTACATTTAAATTGGCTGATGAGCTCCTCAAAGCCCAATCAAAGTGACAAGAATGACCTTATAGGATATAATGTACGCGGAACAAAAATATAAACACAACATGTAAAGTGTTAGTCCCATGTTTCATGAGCAAAATAAAATCCCAGAAATTATCCATAGGCACAAAAAGCTTATATCTTTCAAATGTTGGCATTTCTGATTTGCCAAGATAATCCATCCACCTGAAAGGTGTGGCATATCAAGAAGCTGATTAAAGAGCACAATAATTACACAGGTGCACCTTGTGTTGGGGACAATAAAAGGCAACTTTAAAATGTGCAGTTTTGTCATTCAACACAATGCCAAAGATGTCTCAAGTATTTAGGGAGCATGCAATTGGCATGCTGACTACAGGAATGTCCACCAGAGCTGAGGAGTATTTTTGTCTCTAATAAATCCCTTTTGTGGGGAAAATTCATTCTAATTGGCTGGACCTGGCTCCCCAGTGGGTGGGCCTATGCCCTCCCAGGCCCACCCATGGCTGCACCACCACCCAGTCATGTGAAATCCATAGATTAGAGCCTAATTTATTTATTTCAATTGACTTTTTTCTTAACCTGTTAGGGTATAGGGGGCAGTATTGAGAATTTTTTGAAAAAAGATGTGCCCATTTTTAAATGCCTCCTACACCTACCCAGTAACTACAATATGCATATACTTATTATATATGGATAGAAAACACCCTAAAGTTTCAAAAACTGTTTGAATGGTGTCTGTGAGTATAACAGAACTCATTTGGCAGGCAAAACCCTGAGACAGATTCTGACAGGAAGTGGATACCTGATGTGTTGAATTGACTTTGAGCCTATGCCATTGAAAAACAAAGGGGGTGAATTATATTCTGGCACTTCCTATTGCTTCCACAAGATGTCCCCAGCCTTTACAAAGTGTTTTGAGTGTTCTACAGTGAGATCTGACCGAATAAGAGCCATGGAACGTGATGGTCCATCATTCACCCTGGCGCGCGATTTGATGGTGGGTACTCTCATTCCGAAACGTTTTAAAAGAAAACCCAATGGTCCGGCTTGAATTTTATTCATGTTCTGGTTAAAAAAGGCCCTAATGATTTATGCGATACAACGTTTGACATGTTTGAACGAACGGAAATATATTTTTTCCGTTCTTGAAGTGAAGTGAAGTCCGGCTGGCTTAGATCATGCGCTACAACACGGAGGTTTTTCGACATAAATGATGAGCTTTTTTGAACAAAAATACATTCGTTATGGACCTGGGACTCTTTGGAAGTGACATCTGATGAAGAGAATCAAAGGTAATGGATTATTTATATAGTATTTTCGATTTTAGATTCCTCCAACATGGCGGTTAGTCTGTATCGCGATGCGTATTTGTCTGGCGCAGTGCTCAGATTATTGCAAAGTGTGATCTCCCAGTAAGGTTAATTTAAAATCTGACAAGTCCATTGCGTTCAAGAGATGTAAATCTATAATTCTTTGAATGACAATATAATATTTTAGCAATGTTTTCTAATATTAATTAATTATTTTGTCGTCATGACTTGACTGCCGGTATTGGAGGGAAACGATTTCCTGAACATCAACGCCATAGTAAAACACTGTTTTTAGATATAAATATGAACTTGATAGAACTAAAAATGCATGCATTGTCTAACAAAATGTCCTAGGAGTGTCATCTGATGGAGATTGTAAAAGGTTAGTGCATAATTTTAGCTGATTGTATGGTTTTGGTGAGGCATGTCTTTGAATCGACAATGCATTGCACACAGCTATTGTCAATGTACTCTCCTAACATAACCTAACTTTATGCTTTCCCCGTAAAACCTTTTTGAAATCGGTAAACGTGGTTAGATTAAGAAGATGTTTATCTTTCAAAGGCTGTAAGTTAGTTGTATGTTTGAGAAATTTGAATTTGTACATTTATTTGGTTTCAAATTTGCCGCTCTTGAAATGCACCTGCTGTTGATAGGGTGCGCCACAGGTGGCACGCTAACGTCCCAGGTAGCCTCAAGAAGTTAACATCCTGTAACTAGGTGAAAGCTTTGAAATTGTTGCAAGTTGCGTAACTAGAGGCCATGGATTACAGGCAACATACTCATTGAGCTAAAGCGTAGAGCTGCTGCTTTCAAGGAGCGGGACTCTAACCCAGATACTTATAAGAAATCCTGCTATGCCCTCAGACGGACCATCAAACAGGCAAAGAGTAAATACAGGACTAAGATTGAATCCTACTACACTGGCTCCGATGCTCATCGGATGTGGCAGGGCTTGCAAACTATTATGGACTACAAAGGGAAAACCAGCCACGAGCTGTGCAGTGACACAAGCCTACCAGACGAGCTAAATTACTACTATGCGCTCTTCGATGCAAGTAACACTGAACCATGCATGAGAACATCAGCTGTTCTGGACGAATGTGTCATCACGCTCCCAGTAGCCAATGTGAGTAAGACCTTAACCTGTTTGGGATAGGGGGCAGTATTGAGAATTTTGGAAAAAATATGTGCCCATTTTTAACTGCCTCCTACACCAACTCAGAAGCTAGAATATGCATATTATTGTTCAGGTTTGGATAGAAAACACTCTGAATTTTCTAAAACTGTTTGAATGGTGTCTGTGAGTATAACAGAACTCCTATGGCAGGCAAAACCCTGACAAGGTTTCATGCAGGAAGTACCCTGTCTGACAAGGAGTCGTGCGTCTTGCATCTGTTTATTGAAAAGTAAGGATCTTAGCTGTAACGTGACAATTCCCAGGGCTCCGATAGGCTCTCAGAACCCGGGAAATACCTGAAGGTTAACGAGGCAGCCTCAGGCTGAAACACATTATCGCCTTTGGTAAGTGGCGGATCAGAGGACCTTTGAATGAGGCGCGTGCACGATTCGCTCCTGAGGAGAAATTTAATTCGGCTGTTTAGGCTCAATGCATATTCCCGGTCGGAATATTATCGCTTTTCTACGAGATAAATGGCATAAAAATTGGTTTTAAACAGCGGTTGACATGCTTCGAAGTACGGTAATGGAATATTTAGAAATTTTTTGTCACGCCAATGCGCCATGCGCGAGACCATGATGTAGCATTCTGATAGTGTCTAGAACTCACGAACAAAACGTCGCTGTTTGGATATAACGATGGATTATTTGGGACCAAACCAACATTTGTTATTGAAGTAGAAGTCCTGGCAGTGTATTCTGACGAAGAACAAGCAAGGTAAGAACATTTTTCTTATAGGAAATGTGATTTTGGTGGAGGCTGACCTGGGTGGGTGTCTAAATAGCTAGCCCTGTGATGCCGGGCTATGTACTTAGATTATTGCAAAATGTGCTTCATCCGAAAAGCTATTTTAAAATCGGACATATCGAGTGCATAGAGGAGTAATGTATCTATAATTCTTAAAATAATTGTTATGCTTTTTGTGAACGTTTATTGTGAGTAATTTAGCAAACTGTTAGTAAATTCCCCGGAAGTTTGCGGGGGTTATGCTTTTTCTGAACGTCACATGCTAATGTAAAATGCTGTTTTTTGATATAAATATGAACTTGATTGAACAGACATGCATGTATTGTATAACACAATGTCCTAGGTGTGTCATCTGATGAAGATCATAAAAGGTTAGTGCTGCATTTAGCTGTGGTTTGGGTTTATGTGACATGATATGCTAGCTTGAAAAATGGGTGTCTGATTATTTTTGGCTGGGCACTCTGCTGACATAATCTAATGTTTTGCTTTCGTTGTAAAGCCTTTTTGAAATCGGACAGTGTGGTTAGATTAACGAGATTCTTGTCTTTAAATAGCTGTAAAATAGTCATATGTTTGAGAAATTGAAGTAATAGTATTTCTAACGATTCAAAAATCGAGCCACTGGATTTCAGTGGCTGTTACGTAGGTGGGACGAGTTCGTCCCACATGCGCCAGAGAGGTTAAATAGCTGTAAAATAGTCATATGTTTGAAAAATGGAAGTTTTCGGATTTTAGAGGAGTTTGTATTTCGCGCCACGCCCATCATTGGATATTGGAGCAGACGTTCCGCTAGCAGAACATCTAGATGTAAGAGGTTAATTAGCTGTTCAACAGTCTTATAATGGCTTAAGGCTAGGCGTCCCGCTAGCGGGACTACTTCTGGTGACACTGGAGGGTGCGCAATTGAAAAAAATTATCATAAAAATGATGGATATTAAACATTTATGTGCATACAAGTGTCTTATATCAGTTAAAAGCTTAAATTCTTGTTCATCTAACTGCACTGTCCGATTTACAGTAGGCTTTACAGCGAAAGCATGCCATGCAATTGTTTGAGGACGGCGCCCCACATAAAAATATTTTTCCAACGGCACAGGTTTCATAAATTCACAAATAGCGATACAATTTTCACATACTTTTTGAAAATCTTTATCTGATTTGTCATCCAAAGGGTCCCAGCTACAACATGTAGTGTCATTTTGTTAGATAAAATCCTTCTTTATATCCCAAAAAGTCAGTTTAGTTGGCGCCATCGATTTGATTAATCCACTTGTTCAACATGCAGAGAAAGGAATCCAAAAAGCTACTGCTAAACTTTGTTATCCAAACGCGCTAATGTTTTTCAGCCAGGGCCTGCAAAGCCACCATTCAGCTTTTTCACGGTTTCTGAGAGCCTATGGGAGCCGTAGGAAGTGTCACGTTACAGCAAAGATCCTCAGTTTTCAATAAAGAGAGCCAAGAAGCCCAAGAAATTGTCAGACAGGCCACTTCCTGTAAGGAATCTTCTCAGGTTTTTGCCTGCCATATGAGTTCTGTTATACTCACAGACACCATTCAAACAGTTTTAGAAACTTTAGGGTGTTTTCTATCCAAAGCCAATAATTATATGCATTTTCTAGTTTCTGGGCAGTAGTAATAACCAGATTAAATCGGGTACGTTTTTTATCCGGCCGTGTAAATACTGCCCCCTAGCCCTAACAGGGTCAGAACACGAAATCAAAACAACAAACAAAGAAAGAAATCCGAACGTCACGTTCTGCAGGCTTACTGAGTTGTACAAAAACAAGATCCCACACTGAAGGAGGGAAAAAGGGCTGCCTAAGTATGATTCCCAATCACAGACAACGATAGACAGCTGCCTCTGATTAGGAACCATACTGGCCAAACAACAAAGAAATAGAAAACATAGAATGGAACATAGAACTACAAATTCTAGAATGCCCACCCAAATCACACCCTGACCTAACCAAAAGAGAGAAATAAAAGGGATCTCTATGATCAGGGCGTGACACCCCCACCCTTTTTTTTACGCTTCTGTTACTCGTTGTTTATTATCTATCATCTATGCATAGTTACTTTACCCTTACCCACATGTACATATTACCTCAATTACCTCCACTAACCTGTAACCCTGCACATTGACTCAGTACTGGTACCCCTGTATATAGCCTCGTTATTGTTATTATTGCTCTTTTATTTTTTACTTTAGATTATTCAGTAAATATTTTTCTTAAATCTTATTTTGCTTAAAACTGCATTGTTGGTAAGGGCTTGTAAGTAAGCATTTCATGGTGAGGTCTACACCTGTTGTATTCAGCGCATGTGACAAATACAATGGTGGTGCAACTAGTTTGATGCCAGCCTGTCATCAGCATCTGGCTCTGAGGAGCATTCCTCGGTGATGAGGCTACCCCAAACTATTCAGTAAAATTCCATATTGTATTCTGTCTCTGTTGTCATTCTATACTTGATTGAACGGTAGCTAGCAGATAAAACACTGTACAAAAATACAATTTCAAAGATTTTACTGAGTTACAATTCACATAAGGAAATCAGTCAGTTTTAACAAATTCATTAGGCCCTAAACTATGTATTTTACATGACAGGGAATACAGAAATGCATCTGTTTGGTCACAGATACCTTTAAAAAAAGGTAGGGGAGTGGATCAGAATTCAAGTCAGTATCTGGTGTGACCACCATTTGCCAAATGCAGTGTGACAGATCTCCTTCATATACGGTTGATCAGGCTGTTGATTGTGGCCTGTGGAATGTTGTCCTACTCCTCTTCAATGGCTGTGCGAAGTTGCTGGATATTGGCGGGAACTGGAACACGCTGTCGTATTTGTTTATCCAGAGCATCCCAAACATGCTCAATTGGTGACATGTCTGGTGAGTATGCAGGCCATAGAAGAACTGGGACATTTTCAGCTTCCATGAATTGTGTACAGATCCTTGCGACATGGGGCCGTGCGCTATCATACTGAAACATGAGGTGATGGCAATGGATGAATGGCACATCAAAGGGCCTCAGGATCTTCTCATGGGATCTCTGTGCATTCAAATTGACATCGGTAAAATCGAATTGTGTTTGTTGTCCTTAGCTCATGCCTGCCCATACCATAACCCCACCACCACCATGAGGAACTCTGCTCACAACCTTGACATCAGCAAACCTCCCGCCCACACAACGGTACTGTACACACGCTTTCTGCCATCTGCCTGGTACAGTTGAAACCGGAATTCATCCATCAAGAGGACACTTCTCCAGCATGCAAGTGGCCATCAAAGGTGAGCATTTGCCCACTGAAGTTGGTTATGACGCCAAATTGCAGTCAGATCAAGACCCTGGTGAGGATGATGAGCATGCAGATTCTCTGAGACGTTTCTGATGTTTGTGCAAACCCACAGTTTCATGTAATTTGCTGGTGGCTGGTCTCAGATGATCTCACAGGTGAAGAAGCCAAATGTGGAGGTCCTAGGCTGGCGTGGTTACATGTGGTCTGCGATTGTAAGGCCAGTTGGACGTACTGCCAAATTCTCTAAAACGACGTTGGAGGCAGCTTATGGTAGAGAAATTAACATTGGATTAACTGGATATAGCTCCAGTCGACATTCCTGCAGTCAGCATGCCGATTTCACGCTCCTTCAAAACTTGAGACATCTGTGGCATTGTGTTGTGTGACAAAACTGCACATTTTAGAATGGCCTTTTATTGTCCCCAGGTACACCTGTGTAATGATCATGCTGTTTAATCAGCTTATTGATATGTCACACCTGTCTGGTGGATGGATTATCTTGGCAAAGGAGAAATGCTAACTAACAGGGATGTAAACAAATTTGTACACAACATTTGAGAGATAAGCTTTTTGTGCGTATGGAACATTTCTGCGATCTTTTATTCCAGCTCATGAAACATGTGATGGAAATGTTATACTTGTGCTTTTCTATTTACCAATTTCTATGTTCTATGTTTGTGCTTTTCAATAAACCAATTTCTGTGTTCATGCAAGAGACTGACTGAACGAATCATCACAATCAGTAGCTGCAATTTGGAACTACACCCAGACCTTGTTTTTAGAACGGATGATATCTCAGTTTCAAGGTCTCAGCATAGAGAGAAGATGCCTTTCGAGGTATTGGTCTGTCACATGTTATGAACCAATATTTGTCAGTCACATGAACGAAACAAAATGGTAATGATTCATTTATTATGCTAAATCATGCAAATTTAACTTGTCTGTGTATAGACGTGTATATAAGACAATTTCTGGAACTGCCCCAGCAGAGCTCCTGATTGACATGTGTACTATGGTGCATTGAGTTGGTTGGAAACTCTCCAGCGCGCTGATAATAAGCAATGATTAATTTAAGATTGACTTTGAGTGACCATGTGTAACAATTTCCACAACACATGGGACCAACACTTTACATGTTGCGTTTCTATTTTTGTTCAGTGTACATATACAGGCAGTGGGGCTATAGGAGAATGGTATGCATTTTGGATATGGACATGTACCAGTGAAACCTCCAATATAAAGCTAATCAGAGAGAGGAACTGAAAACTGAAATGTCAGAAATGACAAAGAATTGTGTGAAAACCAACAAGCCTCAACATTCGCTAATAAAGTAGAAGCTGCATAATGGTCTCATATAAAATCTTAATTAGGGGTGTTGAGTCATTGCATGAGTAAATAAAGCTCTCCTGAGTCTGCTCTCTTTACTGTAGTACTCCTCTCTCTCTCTCTATCTCTCTCTCCACATCCCATTTGAAATCTCTTCACATTACCATTTGACCTCCCTCTTCAGTACCTGAGCCAGGACAAAACAAATGACAGTAAATAGCACTCCGTTACATTCCCTTATGAGAAGAGCTCTCTCTTTGTATCTAAGTGCCTTCCTTCCTCTTATTCTTTTCAGTGGAATGTCCATTTCCACCTAACATGCCCCACTACGATGAGATCACACACATGGTTGAATAAAGGACTACTTCACACATTTACACTGCCCAATGACACATGCTGTCTTTTTATCTCCCTCTGCCTCTCCATTAAACAGGTTGGTAAATGCTGGACTCTTCCACACACACCATATCAGATCAGTTCATTAAGCAGGTGAGTAGACGTGAGCCTCCTCTATATGACTCCATTACATCTTCACAGCTGAAAAGGTCAGTTGGTATTGGGTGAGATGTTATTGAAGGTCACAAGTGTTATGAAGATATCATATAAGGAGGGATGGAAATGTCAGTGCTCTCTCATTCCCCCAGGGAGACATACACTACCGGTCAAAAGTTTTAGAACACCTACTCATTCAAGGATTTTTCTTTATTTTTACTATTTTCTACATTGTAGAATAATAGTAAAGACATCAAAACTATGAAATAACACATATGGTATCATGTAGTAACCCAAAAAGTGTTAAACAAATCAAAATATATTTTATATTTGAGCTTATTCAAATATCTACCCTTTGCCTTGATGACAACTTTGCATACTCATGGCATTCACCTGGAATTCTTTTCCAACAGTCTTGAAGGAGTTCCCACATATGCTGAGCACTTGTTGGCTGCTTTTCCTTCACTCTGCGGTCAGACTCATCCAAACCATCTCAATTTGGTTGAGGTTGGGGGATTGTGGAAGCCAGGTCATCTGATGCAGCACTCCATCACTCTCCTTCTTGGTAAAATACCCCTTACACAGCCTGGAGGTGTGTTGGGTCATTGTCCTGTTGAAAAACAAATGATAGTCCCACTAAAAACAAACCAGATGGGATAGCGTACTATATCACTGCAGAATGCTGGTTAAGTGTGCTTTGAATTCTAAATAAATCACAGACGGTGTCACCAGCAAAGCACCCCCACACCATCACACCTCCTCCTCCATGCTTTACAGTGGGAAATAAACATGCAGAGATCATCCGTTCACCTACACTGCATAACACAAAGACACGGCGGTTGGAACCAAAAATCACAAATTTGGACTCCAGACCAAAGGACACATTTCCACTGGTCTAATGTCCATTGCTCGTGTTTCTTGGCCCAAGTGAGACTCTTTTTCTTATTGGTGTCCTTTAGTAGTGGTTTCTTTGCAGCAATTAGACCATGAAGGCCTGATTCACACAGTCTCCCCTGAACAGTTGATGTTGAGATGTGTCTGTTACTTGAACTCTGTGAAGCATTTATTTGGGCTGCAACTCTAATGAATGTATCCTCTTCAGCATAGGTAACTATGGGTCTTCCTTTCCTGTATTGACAGACCTTCATGTCTTAAAGTAATGATGGACTGTCATTTCTCTTTGCTTATTTCAGCTGTTCTTGCCATAATATGGACTTGGTCTTTTACCAAATAGGGCTATCTTCTGTATACCTCCCTTAACTTGTCACAACACAACTAATTGGCTCAAATGCATTATGAAGGAAAGAAATTCCACAAATTAACTTTTTAAGAAGGCACACCTGTTAATTGAAATGTATTCCAGTTGACTACTTCATGAAGCTGGTTGAGAGAATGCCAAGAGTGTGCAAAGCTGTCATCAAGGTAAAGGGTGGCTATTTGAAGAATCTCAAAAATAAAATGTATATCAAACACTTTTTTTGGTTACTACATGATACCATATGTGTTATTACATAGTTTTGATGTCTTCGCTATTATTCTACAATGTAGAATATAGTAAAAATAAAGAAAAACCCTTGAATGAATAGGTGTTCTAAAACTTTTGACCGGTGGTGTACATACTTTGAGTTGTCAACTGAATTTAGCCAGTAGATGGTTGGTTGGATGGATGGATGGATGGGGGACGTTTACCACCGAAATCAAATCAGTCAGTGGCAATTGCATTTGCGAAGGTCCAACCCATATTCTACTGTATCTTTCTGCCTGTTTGGGTGGGTACACAGCTCATTTGCGTATAGAAGACAACACTTAATCTAAAGTGAGGAGAATTATGAAATGTGTCAGCTCCCCACAGCTCATCTCAATATCCAACCCCTCTCTCCACATTACCTCCTTGTCTACAGTGGCAGGGATCTAATGACATCATTTCTCACAACTACTCCCTTCTCTAGTCCCAGCCGCTTCGCTCCACACTCAAGGTCTTGCCTGCCTAAGATACACAGCAGTACAACACAACTAAACTACACTAAACAACATCCCCATACACTGGCTCAATACCACTATAGTGTGTGCATAACGCAAGGTGGTGGTCCTCTCAAGATAGCATACTGTGCCTGACTACTGCATTAATCACGTACCAGAACACAGATAGCATGAAACAGTGATTACTGTACAGGCAACACACATAGCCAGAGATGGGAGTCTCACTTTATCATATGGCCTTGTCTCTCGACTGGGCCAAAGTCTCATACCAACCGCCTATTGTATATTATAAGAACATGCATCAGCAGACCAAGTGCCATTCTTCCTCCAACTGTCGGCCTATCGGGCGCTGACATACTTCTCTCTTCCCATCTGCCCCTCTGCCTGGGGGTGTGACCCTCTGATGGGCATCATGGGTAATTCATGCTGAAGTGGAGAGGCAGGGAGGTTTTAATTGGGACTGTTTTAGCCTTAGTCAGCATCAGACAACATGTCCTATTACATTTCTCTAATGACTGAGGGGAGACTGAGGTATGTCTCCCATGTGCCAAATTCTAATTGTTATGAGTATTCATATTACAGGATTTTATTTTCTGAACAAAATTATCATCATATAGAAGTTATTTCCATTGATGATTGAAAAGGCTCACCAGGCTTTGCTTATC